>NC_051289.1:7884222-8195184 GCF_015220745.1 Sebastes umbrosus
CAAAGTAACTGTTTGTTTGTCAGGTGGAGGAGATCAGGGAGATGGTGGACAACGACCTCGGCTTCCAGCAGGTGGAGACCAAGTGTCCCTCTCAGACCAAGACCTTCCTCTTCATCTCCAATGATAGGAAAGTGGGAGGATGCCTTATAGCAGAGCACATACAAGAGGTAAGAGCCTGCAAGGAAATGTGTCATCAGCACATGTTTGATGTACGTGTATTATATGAAAACAAATCTAGTGATAACCGACTACTTAAAGTATACTGAGCCTTGTGAATGCTCGCAGGGATACCGGGTAATCGAGGAGCCAGAACCGGAGGGTTCAGAGGGAGAGAAGGTGATGTTTGAACGTCAGAGAGCCTGGTGCTGCTCCACGACGGCGGAGCCGGCGATCTGTGGCATCAGCCGCATCTGGGTGGTCAACATGATGAGACGCCAGGGCATCGCATCGCGCATGCTCGAGTGCCTCAGGTCAGTGCGTCTTCAAAACCACAGAGATCTGATGTTGTTGATGATGAGGGCTGTCATGATATCAGATGTTCATTATACAATCACCATGTTCAAAATAATTCACCATAATGGTAGTAATGTGATGTCTATAGAAAATAATGCTACCAGTCAAATTCATCTTTAACTTTGTTTGTTGTGTGTTTTAGCTCTTTTTTGACAAATTAATTAAGGCCATTACACACCGGTGGCAGGGTTTTTTTGTGCGATTAATTTGCATGTCAGTATATTTTTTTGAACTGTTATTTTTGTCATGAGTACTTTCACACAGAACGTGAATATAACACAGCGAAAAAGCGACTTTTCTGAGCTTTCACACTGTGAATAAAGGCATCAACCAATCACGTTGTACGGAACCGGGCCCATATTTATGAAACAACAACACGGAGACTTCGTAGTCCGAACCAGGACGGCAAACTTCATTACTCTTTTCAACCTTGACGAAGGCAGCGCAGACCAGATACACTCCTTTCGTTCTTACTTTTCACAATAAAAGCCCTAGACATATATAATTTGCATGCGAGTATTTCGCATTTTCGTGATGTTTATTCGTCACATCCCCGGTGTGTAAAGGGCTTTACACTCAAATGACGAGTGTAGGGAGGTGGAGAGAGATTCTCTAACATAACTGTACAAAGCAAGATTTAAGAGACTATTATGTATTACTTACATAATATTATCATATGTGTATTATTAACAAGATATCAATATTTAATTTTTTAGATATCACGGTTATCATCAATACCGGTATATTGTGACACCTCTTATTTGAAGTTATAACACCTCAAAACAAATTGACTTTTTATTTTTGTTTTTTTCTTGCGCAGGAACGACTTCATATTCGGTTCGTACCTGAGCAAAGACGAGATCGCTTTCTCCGACCCCACACCTGATGGAAAACTCTTCGCCACGCATTATTTTGGCACATCCCAGTTTTTGGTTTATAACTTTGTGAGTGGAACTCGTTCGGCCCCGCCCAACACTGACGCAGTATGACAGTCTCCAGGAACGGTAACGATGGATTTGACTGAGACGCCCGCTGGCCAACGGGAGGCGCCATCACTGAACGGTGTCTGATGCAGAATCTGTATTTGCAACAATTTAAAAAAACAAACTGTAAATTACTCCTTGAAGAGGACACACATTGGTTTAAATCTCAGGATGAAAACAACAAGGTGTTGTTGAAAAATTTTATTAATTCGCCCTTTAATCCTTCCCCGAATTGTATTTTGGAAGAAAAATAATATTTTCTTTATACATTTTTAAGTAAACAATTGGTTTTGTTAGAAGTATAGAGTTTACATGCATGACCTGACAGCAATAGGAAACATTTCATTGACTTTGTTTTAATTCCTGAGAAGCATAAGGTCGCATTGAATAAAATGGTAAATCAGGGCGCTTTCACAAGTCAAAGTCTGTTTGGCTGGTCCGAATCAGAGGGAAAACCTATATTTTGGTTGGATTTCTATTCAGTCTGGTTCAGTTTCACAATGCACAAATTAAGCAGACCACATTAAAGAAAATAATTTGCTGAGGGGCGAGTTTATCTTTTTTTGAGCTGCCACTTTTATGCGGGGAATCACAGATATTGCTGTCAAAGTTTTTTAACTTTGACTCGGCACTGATCTACTGTATGCACAAATTCCTTCTCGAATGACTTGATGATCATCACTCTTTGTATGGACTTTATTTAACATATTCTGTATGTTCTCTTTGGCCCAGATGTCAAGCAAGCATCTGACTTCCGCAGAAGTCTAGGTCAGTCCTTTCCCACTCATGTTAACCTGTCGTTTACCTGTGTCCATCTCAACAAATGGCCGCACATGCAGCCTATGTTTTGGTTCGCAAGCGCTCTCGGACTGTTTCCAAGCATTGTTTTTGTCCGCACCAGAGTACGATTACTGCGTCCACAACCACCCAAACGAACCGCACCAGAGTTTGATTAAAAACAGACTAAATGTTGGCTTGTGAAAGCGCCCTTAGAGTTTTGTCCTCATTCTGTTTTGACATTTTTACTCACATGACATAGTAAACTATATGTACATTGAGGGATTTTTCATGTTCATCTCCTAACAGTGGAAAGTGATGCTGCCGTTGTCTCAAGTTGTGCTCTAAGCATCAGCGATAACGCTTAAAGGGCGGTTAAAGTTTTCGTTTTTTTTCCACATCAGTCCCCCCCTAATTTCACTGTCATGTTTTATTCTAACATTTCAAACTGATCATCCAAACCAAGGGATTTTAATCAGAGAGTCTCATTTCAACAATCTGCTTGAAGAGATGTGGGTGAGAAATGTAGCTTGGGCATTACTTGTGTGCTCTTCTTAGATCACCTTGCCTGAAACGTTTCCGAGCTGAGCCATATACTGGACACCATTTTGCAGGGCATTGTAGCCTAAACTGTATGAGTGATGTCTTATAATTTCACCGAGGCTGTCTATTGCTTTGTTTGTGCCTGAATGAATAATGTGTGACTTAAGATTTTTTTGTTTTTCTTAGCCATAAATTATGGCTTTTTTATTGAGTTAGTGTAGAGTATCATCCTTCTATTCCTTAGTAACAACAAATTAAAATGTATATCAAATTATCATGTAGAGTTATGCATATTATAACATGTATAATGGATGAGCAAGGCCTTAAGGCTCCGGTGTTAAATGGTATTCAAGCGATGGTCATCCAGGTTCAGCAAACAGGATTATTTGCTCAAGTGATCAACAACACAAGTGGCTGAGATGAACCTCTCTCAACACAGATTTACAGTATCATTGTAATCCATCCCTTATTTTCTTCTTCCTTCTTGTTAAAGCGGTTGATTTAGAAAGATGTGTCGTGTAAGAAAATTAAATTTGATTTATACGAAGCTGTTATGTAAATATTTATTTAAATAATAAACGATTTAAAACATTTTTCGCTTGCTTTTTCTTCTTGGAAGAAACAACAGGTGAGTTATCTCTATGCTTTTTACATACATTTACTACTGACCCCTTAACTCCTTTGGTTGTATTGGTCACTCATGCCATCTAGTGGACGTTGCTGTTGTAAACATTAGTGTCGGTGACATTTCAAAGATTCTACTATGCATTATTTTGATGTAAAAACATTCATTATCTCCAGAATGTATGTTTGTGTGAATTGTCTGGCTGTCATGTTGTCTCTTTGTATATGCAGACGTAAACACTCCCGTCTTGGTGCATTCCTCGACGCTCCTGTCACAACACGGGCCAGCTCGATGGCAACTTCTGAGAAACAAAACAACCCAAGAACAACACGGATACTTCCTCAGGCAGAGAGTTGAGAAAACAGCTCCCGCTGATCAGCAGGAGAAAACAGCCTGAGCTTCCTAAGGTATCTTTAACAACAACGGTCACCTTGGCATGTTGACTTTCACTGACACTAAGATCATCACAAGCATCTATGTTTAAACCAAACCAGAATCCATTGAGATTTAACTGCATTTAGTCTAGAAAAAAGGTCACAAAATAAAAGACAAAACCCAAACATTTGTAAATACACACTTTAATTCTCACACATCAATTTAAAGAGACAAAATTGTCACAGCTGCCACATTGAAACCATCCTAATTATAAAGATCAGGTTATCGTAAATATGTATTACGCTATGATTACTTGGTAAAAATCTGTAATGTCTTATTTACACTTTAGACATCCAATATACAAAAGCATCAGACTGACATCTTCTACAATTCACACATAACCTGTGTCGTACCCAGCTGCTTTTTTTAGCATGATTTTGACCTGAACTTCATCCCTTCGTACCTGAGCTGTGACCACAAACTAACACTGGTCATTCAGTGCAGCGGGGATTGGCCTTGTTGCCTGACATCTGCTGTGGGGACTTGATCTGTTTTAAGAGTTTTAAAACAAGATTACAGTAATGCTCTGGTTACTTGATCTGTTGACAGGCAACCTATAAGAGGAAAAGAGCTGCTCTGGGAGTGTGTGGCAAATACACTTGTTAGGAAACAACATCCACTACTTTTACATTAAAGGAACAGTGTGTAACATTTCAGCGGATCTATTAGCAGAAATGCAGTATTAGTACTAGTGTATAATCACCTGAAACTAAGAATCGTTGTGTTTTCGTTAGCTTAGAATGAGCCCTTCATATCTACATATTCATATCTTCACGGAGTCCGTCATGTTTCTACAGTAGCCCATAACGGACAAAGCAAACACTGGCTGTAGCAAGAGCCTTTCGCATTCTTACGTCACCTGAAAGCCACACTAGTTCTCCGAAACACTTGTGAAACTGTGGTAACGTGAGCCACACCAGAGCAGTGGCGAAGTGCGGCCTGCGGTGAGCTGTTATACAATGTCTATGAAAAGCTGCCGTGGATGCTCCCGAGCTCAGCAAGCTGCCACCATTTGGTTCTACGGCTGAAATAAAAGTTGGGATAAGGTTAACTTTTAGCAGCAAAGTGCGGCCAGGGAATACCCGCAGCCAATCAGTAAACGGATCCTGTGACTCCTGTAACATGTTGACCTATATTACAAAGAATTTCTTACCGCCTGAAACACATGAATACGTCTTCCGGCCGCAGAAAAATGTAGTTATTGAGGCTTTGCCGCGCTTCGCCGCGCTTCGCCGCGCTTCGCCGCGCTTCGCCGCTTCCTTGTGTGAATTCGGCATTATGTTAAAGATGGCTTCTGAGCGAGGCGAACGGCGTTACCACGGTTTTGCACTGAGCAGCTCACGTTACCGCAGTCTTGGAAAGGGAGGAGTGAGCAGAGGGGTACTCAGTTGGTTGCAATCTGCAACCCCACCACTAGATGCCGCAAAAATCCTACACACTGTCCCTTTAAACAAGGAGCATAAACTGACAAGTTGATGACAAGCTCTTAACATACATGGTAAAATATGAAGGTTGATCCATTGGCTTGTAACACATTCTGCAGTTGGCTTGAATGGGTTTACATATGATCGTGTGTTATGCCAAGGCTATGGCAACATCAAAATGTAGGCACCAAAGACATATTATGTATAGCCCAACAATGTTCACTTATTCAGACAAAAAAAGTCCTTGTGATTTTGTGTTAAAAAGCTAAAATGTCCTCATAGGATGGGACAATTCTGACCACAAAAATTGTAAATTATGTCCAACATATCAGGCTCCTGCATCCTTCTGGCCATAACACCCTGACCTTTCACAGGCTGCACTACTACGACCTCGCCATCAGGTGCAGGCTCTACCAGCGGGTGCACTTTGTTATCCTTCATTTTAAAGTCAGTAACGCCAGCGCCAGGCAACTTGCCATTCCTCTCCGCCCACGTCTTGGTGTCCTCTGGATCGTCTTTTGTGTCTGTGATACTGTCACTATTTGCAACTGTGTTGATCTCGTCCTGACATGCTTCTGAGTCGCTCGCATGGGGCAAAGAAAAGTAGGTGCACTTTCTTGAAAATGACGCCTTCTTGTCTTCCACTTCAGACTTTGAGCTGAAGAGGGAATACGGGGCGTCCTCCTGTGTATCGTCACACATGCTTCCGCCTTGAGGAGAGTTTGATAAGTTTTTGTTTATTCCGACCGGGTCTGAAACGGACTTTCTGATCAGCGCGTTTTCTCGAAGGAGCCATTGTTCATCACCGACAGGGACGCTGTCTTCAGGTCCGACTTGTACATTAAAAGCAGCGCATCGTGCCGTGTCCATAGCATTAGTGGAGTTGAAGTAGGACAATTCAATTGCTTTGGCTATGTGGAAAGGAGAGAAAATGCTTGTATTTTCTTTCTTTTTCTCTTTTGGCGCAGATGGCGGCCTTTCACTCGCTTCCTCAGCATCTTTCTTGCCATAAAGTCTCTCAATTGTTCTTCTCACGAGTCCTTTAGTGATGGATTTCCGTGCCGAGTCATCTTCGCCGCTAGACAGCTCACCTGAAGTCTGAGACTGATACCCGCCACTGGCTGAGGTTTCTGCTCTTAACTCAGTCCGCTTTGATGCGTTCGGGCTTGGGAAGCGTCCATGCTGGATTTCTGTGGCACTCTTTGCCAGAAACATTTCCCTGATGGATCTGACCCTGTTGCCTTCAGGCTCTGTGGTTATAACGCCACTGGAGTCGTAGCTGAAAGATAAAGACGACTGAGGAGCCGATCGGGTGCCGGAAGCCGACTGAGATGTGGGCGATTCGGAGGGTGAACCCTCAACATCCGACTCAAGTGGCGTACTTCTTTGTGAGGAACGTCTGATGGCAGAACTTCCTGTTGTTTTCTGGGCATCAGCAACTTTTTTGTCCAGAAGAATTACTCTCTCCGCAACAGATTGGGATATCATTTCTTGAGATTGATGCTTTTGTTTTTCCACAGCCTTTTCACATTTTGTATCTTTAGACTGTGTCACCAATGCAGGAGCTTCCTGATATTCTGGCTCTTCTATATATCTGTCCATATTGGCATGTTCGTCCTCTGAGCTGGACTCTTTTTCATTGTAGCTTGAGTTGTTGATCTGTTCATCTTCAAACTTTGCTTGCTCTACCTCTACATGTTCATCACAGCTGCTGTGGTCGTTCCCACTATCCTCATCTGCACTAAATCCATAACTCTTTGTTAAACTTCTATTGTCTTTTTTGGTATATGAATCCTGATTTTCTATCAAATTGCTTCGATCCCCTTCTTCATGGCGGTCCTCATTGTCTGAGCTCACTATGTCCTCCTCCTCTTCTGTCTCGTTTATCAAAGACAAACCTTTTTTAATGTGATGCCTGTGATCCAGAAGATGAACATGGTGTTCTTCCTCCTCTTCCTCATTGCCGGACGACGTTTCCTCAATGATAACCTTTAGTTTCTTACATCCAACCTCAGACTGCTCTTCATCTGAAGACGGATCATCAACGTCTGATGTGCTTTCGTCTACACTCGTCCCCGTACAGCTTGCTTCACATTCAACCTCTGGTTCATCTTCCTCTGACAGAGACTTGTGTTGACTATCCGGGCTGGATATTCTTTCCTTCCCTCTTACATTCACTTCTACATAGTAATCTGAGCTTGGTTTCTTCACTTCTTCCTCCTCAGAGTGACTTTCAGGGTTGGACAGGTCCTCACTTTCCCTGGTCTCCTGTTGTATCTCAACTTCTGGTTCTTCTTCTGAACTATGTTGCTGATCTGCTTCTGATACACTTTGCTTACAGCTCTCGTTCTGCTCTAAATCTTTAGTGCCACTTGACTTGTTCTGCCCTTCCTCGTCTGAACCTGACTCGTCATCATGGGTAAGCTCATTCTCCTCACAGTGCAGCTGATTACCTTCCATGTCTTGCTCCTCTGCCTCAGAGGTACAACTGTCTTGTTCAAGACTTTTCTTGCTGCTAACTACTCTGTTCATTTTAGCATTTTCTTGGTTTGATTTCTCTTCAATGTGGCCTTGCTGCCCATCATCTTTTTCAAACATCACTGTGCTATAAAGCTGCCTTTCTTCAGGTTTATCAATAGGTTCAGCTGGTGGACATTTGGCCACACCATTCTGCCCATTTAAGCTGTCCTTCTCTTTAGTGTCTTTAGTTATACTTGGTTGTTTTGGCTGGTTGATATCTGTGAATTTTTTAATGATGGAGCTCACATCAACTTTCTCGTCTTGAGTAACATCCCTGACTTTAGCGGCATCTTTTGCAAAGAAATTGGATTTCTTGGCATCTTTTGGTTCCACTTTTTCAATCTTTTCTTCATTGTCACTGTCACTTCGGACACCCGCTGAAAGAGAGGTCAATTCGTCCTTGAGCTGCTCAGGAATGTCAAGATTATCCAAAATCTCATCAAAAACATTCTCATCAATGCCACAGTCGTTTTCAGAACTGGTCTCAGCTTCCTGCTCTGAATGTTTTGGCGTTGAGCTGCGACTTTTACATTTGTCGCCAAGATCCTGAAAGCCCTTCCAACTCTGCAGGAGCTGCATCGAAGCCGACTGCTGTAAATTGGCCAAACTAACTTTTAGCTCGTGGGAGTCCTCCATGCTGGCGATTTCCGTGAGAGAATCGATCATTTTTAAAGCCTCGGCACAGCTGACATTGTTTGCGTTCAGCTCATCCATATTTTGGTTAGTTAGGCCTTCCTTTAGGGTCATGACGGACAAGAATGCCAGGAGAGCTTTAGATGATGAGCCAAACGTAGACGCCACATGAGAGGAGAAGTCAGGCAGGCTGTTGGACTTTTCCAGACATGATGGACGTTTGTTCTGTGTGATTCGTCTAATTGACTTTATTGAGTAGCAAATCTTCTCAAGCACGGGTTTCATGTTTGGCTGATTTGCAATGTTTAATGGCTGTGGTATTATTTGTGTTATGGATTTCTCTTGATCTGGCACCTTATTGTCATCACTCAGCTCAGCTTCCAATGGCATGAGAGCTTTACAAATTAGTGTTTTGTCCAGTTCAGCTGTTGATTCTATTGACTGTGGCGTTTGGCGATGCTTTCTTTGGGATGATGTTTTCCTTTGTGTCTTACTTGTTGGCTCTAATGCATCGTCTGAAGAAAGCGACCTTCCACTTGACTTGTGTCTGACAGGCGGTGACACCATGTCCAGAGACTGAGAATATGGAGACCGTCTCTTTTGTGATTTAGGTCTATAAAGCTTTCTCTCAGTGTTGGGGCTAGCATACGGTGTTCCATGTCTTTGTTTTCCAATATTTGGTGACGTAGTTTTATCTTGAGGGTGGTTATGTAATGATGATAATTTTGGAGAGTTATGAGGAATTTCGGAAGAGAGTTTCTTGGATGGACTGCTCATAAGTTTTACATTTTTCACCAAGGGTTTAGGTGACTCTTTTTGAGTTAAAATTGGTGTTTTTGTCTCTTTAAATGGAAGATCGCGTGGTGTTGGAGCCTCACTTGATAAAATACTGCCTGGTGAGATTCTCTTTTCAGATGCTGAACTAGTAGGAGACGCAGAAGTACAACATGATGGACTACTTTTCATATTTAACATGCTGTAATTCTCTTCTGGTGGGGTTTCACTCGACCGATACGTCCCGATTGAACAGATGCCGTTTGACAGCACATTATCACCCGCTATGTTGATGGATGTAGATGATGTGCTTGTCTCTGAAGTGGCATCACTACATAAAGTATATTTATCCAGACAAGCCTTTCTGAGAGACATGTTCTTGTCAAGAGATGTATTACTGACCAACGGGGCCCTTTTAATGGATGGCGTTCTTGGTAATGGCGCTTCCCTCTGCGTGGAAGGAATGTCACTTTGAATTGATGTTGTCATTTCCGTTGTGTGGTCGGTAGGTGATGCGGCCTTGTCAGATGTAGGACTGATGGATAGTGGATGATGATCTGACGTTTCACTGCTTACTGATGATAGCCTGTATAATGGGCTGCTGGCCACTGAGGGTGCTTCCATCATGTTATATTCAGTGATTGATAGCTCTGTATTTTCATCAGGTGGTGGTGGCGGCGGTAGTGGTAGCTCCATGGAAAGCGTAATGGAAGGTGTTGCATTTTGAAATGAGATTTTGATTTGACTTGATTTGTTTTCACTGTCTGATGGCATTTCTGTTGGGGTCCCATTAGTTGGTGGAATTATTTCAGAACAAAGAGGCTTTACTTCGTCTGTATTAATCTGAGCTAAACTATTTGAGTTTTCTGTGTTTGTAGTGGTTGTTTGACTTTTGGCAATTTGCTGTTTGACTGTGGTTTTCTCCATTGGTGGACCTGATGATTTGTTTTCAAAGGACTTGATTCTTTGTTTGACAGAAGCTCCTCGCTCAAGCAGTAGGTCAGTTTTGAGAGCTGTGTCCTCCTTCACCTCATCGGCCACAATCATCACGCCCTTCTTATTTTCAGACTCTCCACACCTGCCGTTTTCTGTTTGTCCAAGTGCTTGTAATTGTCTATTTTCCTCATCTGAGTAGGCTGTGGGGTTAAGATGGATTTTCTCCAGCCAGTTTTCCACATATTCATTAGTAACAGAGCTGGAGGAGTTAACAGGAGGCAGTGACATGCTTCCACTGACATCATAGGACTTGTTCTTTTTCTCTCGATGCATTGATGTCTGCCGTGTCAGTATTCCCCGTGGTTGGCTTACTTCATTGGGAGCAACATTCAGGCTGCTTTTTTCACTAGAAACTGTCTCACTCGTAGTTTCTTTCAATGCTGATGGCGTGTTTGGGTCTTTGAGAATACATTCGTCATCCGACTGTTGTGAGCTCTTTGTTGTAACGCCCCCATCTCCATTTTGTGTCCGTCCCTTTTTTATCTTCATCATGCTTTTTGCTGATTTTGATTTACTCCCATAAATTCTCTTAATGAAGCCAGCACTGGAGAAGGTTTTCACTTTCTTATTTTTCTCGGTTGCTCCTGCAGAATTTTTTCGTCTTTTCCCTGGTGACGTAAGCCGCCGAACACGTTTGTTGATCACTTTTGGTTTTGAGGACACCCTCTTATCTTTATTGACCTCTCGTGGTTGGGGCTTGTCTTTGCCTTTCGTGGGCTTTGGGAATCGTTGATGCCTCTGTGAAGGCGAGGTTGAATCAGATGTTACGGACCTGCTCTCAGCTCTCCAGACGCTAACTGACTCAGAAGCAGTCGATGGTCTCCAGAGCTGGGGTTCAAACTCATTACTGGAGGAGAGCTGTCCAGTTTCTGAAGTAGCCGGCCTGCAAAAAGGAATCCCAGAAAGGTTTGCAAAGAAATTATCCTGGCAGATCTGCTGTTCATATACGTGTAAGACAGTTTCAGTGACCTCGTCTCCACTGGATTCAATCTGTAGGACTTCAGTCATCTCTGCTGATTTGAACGTGGATACATTGCTTATATTATTGCCATCCACAGAGCCAAGTCTTCTAGGTTTGGGCACTGGTTTTCTGCTGCTCTGTTTGACCATGCAGTACTGCTCTGTCACAGCTCCATTTTCTGTCTGCTCTCTGTAGGAGTAAGAGCCAACCATTCCTTCCTGAATCCCCTCTGCCGTCACTGATTTTATGCTCTCCACAGACGCTTGCTTTTTTCTGATTTGCTTGTGCCCTGGTGTAGGAGGTCTTCTAGGAGACACAACGTCCGTCTGTACTTTGACATCACCCTCTTCATGACTATTCTCACTGAAAACTTCGTTGCTCAGCGATGGTGGATCCTCGTCATTGTTATCCCGAGTTTTGTCCTTGTTGATGGAGTCAATGGAGGCAACAGGACTTTGTAAATCCAGTGAGTCTGATTTTAGCGAGTTGCTTTCAGGCTCTGATAAATGGGTCACATTAAGCTGATTGGCTACACTTGAGCGTGCCAGAGTGGTCGTCCAATGGATTGTTTCCTCTTCTTTAATTGTAAGCCGCACCCTCATCTCCACTGTCATGCTACCATCTTGGTTCACCCGAAAGGACTTCTCAATGTCGTCCTCTGCGGGCAGGAAGCCATCCTGCCCTTCAGCTCCAACGCCGAGGCAGGTTTCAGGTGTTTCTGGCACCGACTCCAGCATACGACCTGACTCCAGCTCGATAGAGTGACCGGGTAGGTCGCATGAGCTTTCTGCGATGGAATTGTGGATCCGATTCACGATATACCTCTCCGATGAGGGGGAGAAATTTCTTGGCTTTGAAGTGTATGATCGTGACTTCTTTTTACCTTTACAGTCAGTCAAAAGAGCCAAATGTTCAAAGATTTCAGGCGAGGATTGAAGAGGATAGGCAGGCAGTTTGAAGAGGAAACCCAAGAAGCATGAAAGGAGAAGAAAGAGAAAAAAAGTTAGAAAGATAGTACAACTATTCACAGCTCATGAAGAACAATAGCCGACAGCCACATAGACAGTGTATGTAGGTCATCCATGGTATTACGCATAATATCATCGCCTCAGCACTTTCACAATCTTCATCCCATGAGAGCAGGTAGATTAATTCAGACGCACTCTGTGTCCATCAATGTCAATAAATGTCCTCATAAACTAAATAAATACCAAATGATTACATAGAGATACAGCCAAAACATTCTTATATAAACTTACGTTTTAGTCTTCTGTGACCCGATTGTTTGGTAGGATGTGTTGCTGAAGCTGGTGATTTCTGTGTGTTGTAGTTTGCATGCTTGAATGGCTCCATGCCTACAGCCACTACGGTCCCAGAACACAATATCAAGCCTGGAAGACCGTCCACCTGCAGTAGACAGAAAAACATGTCACTCGAATGGCATTTCATTATGTTAGCATATAGAATAGCCTATTCAAAAAGTTATTAACCTGGAATCTACATATGTTAGGGAATGATATAACTGCAAATTGCATGCATGTATTTGTATGACAAGTCTAAATTAAATTTATTATATGTAGGGCTGTCAAAGTTATAATGGATAATAACGCGATAACGCACATTTGTTTTAACACCACTAATTTCTTTCACACATTAACGCAACTTGCGGTTTTTAGGTTGTAGTGGGCTCAGTTTTAATGCTAGATACTGGCATCATATGAAACAAGAAAACAATTGGTACCAACCATGTCATACTAGCTTGTTGCGATGGTAAATAATGCTCCAAACTTATGCTAAATTTTGGCAAAGAAAAACTGTTATGGTCATTTTCAAAGGGGTCCCTTGACCTCTGACCTGAGGATATGTGAATGAAAATGGGTTCTATGGGTACCCACGAGTCTCCCCTTTACAGACATGACCACTTTAAGATAATCACAAGCAGTTTGGGGCAAGTCATAGTCAAGTCAGCACACTGACACACTGACAGCTGTTGTTGCCTGTTGGGCTGCAGTTTGCCATGTTTTGATTTGAGCATATTTTTTTAAGCTAAATGCAGTACCTGTGAGGGTTTCTGGACAATATTTGTCATTGTTTTGTGTTGTTAATTTTTTTCCAATAATAAATATATACATACATTTGCATACAGCAAGTATTTGCCCACTCCCATGATGATAAGAGTATTAAATACTTGACAAATCTCCCTTTAAGGTACATTTAATTTGCGATTAATCACACTTAATCATGGATAATCATGCGATTAATCGCAATTCAATATTTTAATCGATGACAGCCCTAAATATTTGTTAAAATGGCACCTTGCAATACCAGCTAGCTCTGAATTCACAGTAGGTCCTTGACCTAAGGCCTTACAGTGCAGTATCCCAGAATGCCTTTCTCCGTATTAGGGAGAGGTTCTAAAGAAGATTAACACTTTCTCTCCTCATGTGACGGTTATTTAGAGGCCAGGTTCAAGCCAGTCCTCTGTGGGGTGATAGTGATGCTACCAAAACCTAAAACTTATATATTTGCGATGTATTTAAACAGATTTTAGGGGAATGTAGATTTTTTGCACTCACAGTATGTTAATCATACAACAGGCTTTCAGTTTTCTTTGATTTCTTGGCTTTAGAAGGGAAGGTTTAGTGAATATATTATGGTGTTTTTAGTAAGTTGTCAGTCTATAGTGTTTGCAAAATCCCATTTTCTTCTTAAAAATGTATTGGACACTCACACGTCTGCCATCAGTTGTATGTAATTTCACCACATAGAACTGGATCTGCTCTGAAATATATTCCAGGACGGACTCAAAAGTTGTTGTAGTCCTCTTGTGAAGCACCACAGAGTGTTTCACAGTGGGTTCGCCATTGCGAAAAACCAGTAGCCTCTTTGGTGTGCGCACAAGCGCCGGCTTCTGCTTGTGGATGTTCTTTCCGGGGAAAAACCTGGCCTTCTGCACGGTCCGCCGCCGGGAACTAGGAGGCCTGGCGTTGTACCAGGGCGGCAGCTTCTTCCTGGCCAGTGCCAGGTTGATGGGTTTCACTTTACGACTGTCAGAGCAGATGTAGGATTTACCATCCTCCAGTTCGTCCAAAGTGTAGACCGCATGAACCCCCCGGGGAGTGGTGATGTTCCTCACCCCAAACGGGAGGGGAACCTTTTTAGAGAGGCTGTCCAGGAGAGCGTCAAACGTTTTAAAGGTGCGGTTGTTGATGACCATGCGTAGGCCATTGAACTGGGGATCTCCACTTTTGTAGAAGCAGACCCTCTTCGATAGGATCGGGTCGTTGATGCCTGGGTGGCGTGGGGTGCCAAAGGTGTGCCCACTCCCTAACGACTGTTCGGGGAGGACCCTCCGAAACCCCGGCTCATTCATCATCGCTGCTTGGCTGGAAGGGGAGCAAACGTAAAGAATTAGATCTATCTAGTAGAAACATAAAGGTTTCTTTTTTTTCCACTTTACACTTCCCAGTTGAGGTTCTGTATGGTAGACATAATGATTGTAAGAAAGTGTTTCATCATAGTCTGTCATCATCCTGATGAGCTCACCTGTGCTGCTTAGAGACAACTAGGCACAGGTGAGCTCAATCTGAACACAATCAGCGCTCCTATAACTAGGAGAGGAGGAGGAAAAACATTTCTCTGTTTGCCCTGCTACCAGCCAGACCTGTTCCCGTTTCATCCAGTGCATCTAAAATACACCACTTGATGATATTAAAGGCGACGTTCATCTATTATAGAGTCCTTTTTTGGTGGAATTTCATGGCTCTCTGTCCCTGATTGTGGTTACCTCATGTCCGATACTTGAGTGTCCCTCGCCAACTCGGTCACCTAAACAATGATGTTTCTGATTGCTTAGTAGAAAAGAGTCAATGGTGAGAAGCCCCAAAAGGTTGCTCAAGTTGCTTATACACATAAAACTTTACACATTCTAAAGTAAACACAGATATTGTTTTGTCCACTTTTATGAATATATAAAGAAAAAGGTATTAAACAGTCTAATTGTTGGTCAGTGATGCAGTAACACATAATCATGCAAAGAGTGGTTTGGCAAGTTTATGAAAAAATTATCAAAAGAGACATTTGCGTGTCTACTTCTGCAAATTGGGTCAACACACAAACATAAATTAACAGCTGAATGAGGTCTTGCAAACATATGTTGTTTACTTCGTAGAACCATCAGGTAAATGACCTGACTTCTGGGAAACCTGCCATGTGACTTTCATCTTCAATTATTTAATTACCTGGCTTTCAACAACACAATAGAGCACTTAACAAGTGATAGAGAAATGTTTGACAGATTATTCTCTTTTACTAGTATTTCTTTTGTCATTATAATTATAGAATAAGAGAATGATGTTATACTACATTTCAGTATTATGATTTTAATATAGAAAATGTATGTTAAATGATTCAAAAATGAATATGATCTATGTAAACCGATGTTTCAAAACACTTCAAATCAATCAACATTTTTTGAATATTGATTTGCAAAATGATTGTACATTTCACATGAAAAATTAAGTGATAAATTGCAGAATATCTTTATTTAAAGTTTGATTAAAAATAATCAAAATTGTGATATTTAATTTTAATAGTTAATAATAGGAATTTTAGATGTATTAGATAGAAGTAGCAGCAGCAGTATTCGTTTAATTTGTTAAATGACTAACATTACATTATTTTTTTCATAATCAGGAATAAATATTTGTAGTAATTGTTCAAAACAACAACAAAATCAAAACAAAAAAAGATTTGGTTAAAGATTTATGGTCATGACATTTCTACCGCTGTAACATAAACATACAGATTATAACCGGAGGCAGTAAACAAGCAAATAAATACACAAAAAAAAATCACAGGATTTCAAAGTAAACTCACCTACGTCGTCGACATCATAAAATTCCCAACCGTTTTGAAAGGATCCATGAAATGTTATTCCGTGCTCTACATGATGACTGCTGTTGAACTAACTGCACAGCAACAGTTTATTTCTGGAGACACCATCCTGGTTAATTTGCTTAATCTGTGCACAAAGTTAATCTCCTGGTGCAAGTGCACTGCTTGGAAATCCTCTTCGGAAAGGTGTCACACCTGATGTACGTAGAGCTGTCAGAGCAGGGCGAAGAGGTGGAACAAGGACCTGAGAATCATTCATCATACACTTTATATGTTAAATAGGCCGCAAACACATTTATATAAAGGTTTATTGACAAAAGTGTTTTTTCACTAAACCGAAACAATTTCAAAAACAAAAACAATCCTCCTAAATTCACTCTTTCAATGAGATACAAGTGGACTTAAACTAACACAAGTTTGAGAGCGATTTAGATCATTTGCATTACAGTATAACAAAGCATATTTTAATGTTTTTTGTACTTGTTTTCCTCTTTTTTTGAGACTTAAATAAGCATTGCACCTGTAGCAGGTTACCAAACTAAAAGGAGAGCAGTGTTTTCTCCACCGGTGGCAGCAGATGGTAAATTGGCGTCCGGTTGTAATATTCGTGCAGGGTTGTAATCTCATTGAGGACCTCTTTAGATAATAAGGATTAAGGAGCTCTTCATCTGACCCTGGACCCTTAGAGAAGAGCACCTGTTTTCAATGAAAGGAGTAAACATTCACCTTCTTAATAATAAATCAGATTATAAATTATTAAAGGTCTTATTGATAACATTTTTATGTAGATGAATATTTCAAAAAAATTCCACAGAGTCTTTAGAAAAGGTGCTGTATAAAAATAGGGCTTTTCCTAAAAAGAATTGTTGTGAATTAATTATTTAAAAAATGTTGGCGGGTCCAAAATGAATGTTTTGTTTATATCTGTGGAAGATATCTGACGTTCGGTTCCCACTTCTAACAAGGCTTGTGAGCCAATAGTATAACAACGTTGGTATCTCTGGGTCATCAGTGTGGAAAAAACGGATAAATGGCTGAGATTGACGGTTAGGTGCCTGGCAATGACTTGTTGTGAAGAAAATGCAATGAAACCGGGGAGGGAGAATGCAACATCTAGTGGCTGAATGTTATCAATAGCACCTTTAACTTATATAGTAATCTGAACAGATACAGGGCATGTTAGTATAAAATGAAAATAAAAATGTAAAAATAACATTCCTTTAATATCAAACACACATGGAGGCGTACAAAAATACACAAAGAAAAGATCGTTCTAGAAATACAATTAAGTTTAGCAGGGTAATGGAGTCCAGTAGATTAGGTTGAACCGTATTACTTGGCATTAGCCGGTCATGTTTAACCATATCATGAGTTGCGTAACGGTTACCAAAACTGTCCTGAATCGAGTCTATTTCTGTCGTGAAAGGGATTAGTCGACCATGGATGACTTCATTCCACAGTAAACCTGGGGCTGAAGTCGAGGAATCAAAGGAATATACAAACGTTATCGGGTTTCAGCTCGGTATAAAAAGGCTAAAGTGATGACACCGTTTAGTTTTACTGCTGTAAAAATATCCCAGGTGTGTATGAAAGAGACGATATGTGCTGTAGGAAAGAATTCCTGCTGAGCCCGAGCAGACGGAGATTCAGGAATGCCACAGTGCCTAGCCCATGACCTGTTCCCAAAACAACAACCAGCACAAAAATGTGAAAAATCCTTTAAAGGAAGCTGGTGGGGGGGGGAACAATGGAGGAAGCCCTCAGAGTAAACAGGTAGGCCCGAAGCCTGCATGCCCCTCATTCCAGCCCTCCGCTCCAGAGATAAGAGACAAATGTTGAAACCAAGCGGGGTAAAAACGGCTGGTCACACTGATACAGCAGCACGGATCCTGCCAAACATACTTCCAATCAGTCTGAAAATAGGCCTGAAGCTCTGCACTCTTAGCAGCATGGCAGGTAATAGCAACAAATGTCTGAAGCTCCATTTGTCACATAACCCTCCACGTCACAGAGTTATAACGAACCAGCTGGTGATATGAATACTGTTATTTTCCCTTCACATGATTACACGTGAAATCACACGCCGCCATGACAGAGATATCTGTCTCTGCGTTCCGGGTGTATTGTCACCCCTGCCACGCTCTATTTTTAAGCCCTTGCGCCTATACTGCAACTAATTGGCGCCAAGTTAGATTCAAACCTATGCTGTTAATGGGAAAAAATGTGTGATATGTTTTGGCCCTCGTCCCCCTTTCTATATTTGGCCCAGCGTCCTCCATGCAGCTGCTCCTCCAGATCTGTCTACTTGTGTTCCCATCAAACACCTCTCTTCAGTCGTCATATATTGCCTCAATTCGAGAGGCGAAGAGTGCAGAAATACATTGGTGGTTGCATAGAAAATAACAGCAGTTTGCTGTGATGTTGTGCCACGTTCAGCCTCTGTATTGTCATTTGAAATATAAAATGCCCAGCTTGTTTTGTAGCCATTGTAAGAACTGGTTAAAATTCCAAGCATTGCAGCTGTCAGGAATTCAATTATAAGTGATACAGCTGCACCAACAGCAGTTTTAAACATTCATTTTAATTAAAAGCCAGGCAGCTAGCTGATCCTGCAAATATTTTAAACTTAACTTGCACCTAAAATCTCTATTCTTCCAGAATTTTTACAAAATAACATTGATAAATTCCTTTTTTCCTTTGAGGGCAGTTTAATGTGAACTAAACTTGGCAAACGTTGCACCAAAAATATGCTTACTATTCAAAATTCCATTCAAGTTACATGATGTTGTATATCTTTTTTCCCCCGGTCTTAACTTCCAGTGGAATTCCCAGATTTTGAATGAATCCCTGCCAAACAGCACTCACACTGTAAGGTCACGCCACCGCCCGTCCCCTCCCCTCCAAAACCCCTCGCACAGCAGTCAAGAGGTCCCCACCCCGTCCATTTTGAGCGCTCTGTATCAGCTGTGCCAAGCTTTTAATCTGCCTGGTGACATCCCAGTGTTTCCTGCATGGGACAGAGGGAAAGATAAGCACGCTCCTCTGTGCGGTAAATCACTCCGCACTCCCACTCGTTCACTGATATGACCATTATTCAATTAGGCTGCACTCAAACTGACCACAATTCATGGTAATTACAATCAGACGCTTGGCGGTTGTTTTCACATCATTTTAATTTTCTTAATCGCTTTCTTCTTTTAACAGCATTTGCTTTAATTGTTTGACGGCAAACATTAAAAGAATGTCTGTTATTGCCAGTGAAGGAAAGTATTTGAGCACATTTTGAAGTAATGTACTTGTTTGGGGTACTTTATACTTTATAAAGTAAAAAAATAAAAAGTCTAATTACTCTGCAATCTAAGAAATGTCAACACAGAGAGACTGATACAAATACAAATACATTTATAGTCTGTAAAGTTGTGTTTTTTTAAGCAGCATTAGCTGAATACACCTCATTTTAATAACTAATCTATAACATTAACTAGTAAAATGAGGGATATCCCACATAGCATCCAGCTATACTGGCCTACCGTTAGCTACCGAGAGCTAATGTTATCTAGCGTTGCCGTTAGCATAAACTTCAGCCAATTTAGCCAATTCTTGAAAAAATAAGCTTTTATTGTCTTGTACTTGTGAAGTTATTTCTACATTACTATGCTTACTATATTCTGCTTGGTGACCCACAGTACAGCAACACTTTATGATAACTGTTAACATTATTTAGAAGGTTAACACTAGCATTAATTGGCTAGCTAACGGTTAACCTTAACTGACAGACAACAACTCAAGAAACTGAGAGGGTTTATTTCTATACAAATCTATATTTATAGGCTATATTTCATAGTTTTTAAGCAGCAGTAGCCGAATAGACTTAATTTTAATGACTTAATGTTACAAGTTAGCTTGTAAAATGAGGGATAACCCACATAGCATCCAGCTACTGCTTTACCAGTATGGCTAAGGTTAGCTAACGTTAGCATTAACATAGCCAGTTATTACGAGCCTACATTCTTGAAAAAATCTTTTATTAATTTTGTACTTGTGAATCCATTTCTAAATTAGGCTATGCTTACTACGCTGCATGGTGATCCACATTAGAGAGTACATTTTAACTGAAGCATTTGTTAGAATATAGGCCTTTAAACTAGCATTAATTGAGCTAACGGTTAGCCTTAACTGACATATTCGAGCACACGTCGACTCATACGCGGATCTTTTAAATATTTACTTTAATACAGTATTTAATACCTCCACATTTCAGAGGGAAATATATTGTTCTTTTTGCTCCATTACATTTATTTGACAGCTACTAGTAACAATTTACATGAAAAGCCCAAAACATTTAATCAGTTTATAAAACATGATGCAGTTTTATAGATAGTTGCCTAACAGTAGCCTATGCATCAGTCATAATAATCAATAAATATAATATAACACAATGAATGGGGCTATTATTTGCATAAATTTAATTTTGATACATACATTTTGCTGCTACTTTTACTCAAGCCACATCTTATGTGTAGGGTAATGCATTATTTTTAGACTGTGGTAAGTAAACTGGCTATTGATAAATACATAGGTTAAACAGTCCTACATTTTTATCTTTATTTAATTTTCTTTTAACCCTTATTTTACCAGAATAGTCTCTGTGTATCTCTTGGTAGAGAGAGTCTTAATTGGCAATAAAACAAGACAATAAAAACACACACACACACAATAAAAACACAGTATATTTTCATCATCGTAAAGGCTACAGGAGCGAGACAATGTGGACTGAAAAAATTATTACATGAAGGAAACAAAGACAAAACACAATGGCAGATTAAAAAATGATGTCTTTCGAGCGTCTGCAGATTGTGAGGATACAGTATGTCAACAGCAAAGCCTCTCAACAGCAATATAAATACAGATATGCACAGAATGTGGACTATTATTCTCCAAAGGGCAGCGGCAGGCAGGGTCCTCCTCACCAAAGGACTCCATACCACATGGCTGTTAGCTTTGGAGGGCCCGGGCGGAGGGCCAGTCCGCTGACGGGACAACCTGGCTACGCGCGACCCAGATAGCAGCCCCGGGTGAGGAGTGATTTATCCGTCTGTGCTCGCATCAGACAACCTTCCTCTGATTAAGGGTCAGTCACTGAGCGACAGAGCTGAGTGGAGTGGACAGGGGCGAGACAGGCGGCCTCCCTGTGTGAGACACTGGCATCCTGACCGCCACACAAATGGACTTTCCAGACGCTTGCGAACAGCACATGCACTGCACTGTGAACACACATATTCACATTTTACCAGTCGGTTTTTACACAGGAATGTGCACGTAGTCATTATTTCTCCTCTTTTTTACTCATATACAGCTGGCTGACTAATACACACACACACACTCCAGAGCCAAGATAAAGACATATTGAACTGGCCTTGACATTGGCTCAACCAGACAACAAAAGGATGTGGTGAATCTGAGTCACCCACTGTTTGACTCGTCTCTGTGGGATGTTAAAGACCAGTGTTCCTGCTGTTCAGGGGTCACAAACTGGTTACCACCTCCATCAATTTAGTGTCTATTGTGTGCATATATTGTAAGGGAATTCTGCAGGGATGAAACGTACCCATGTCCTAGTTGTTTTTAAGTAAATTCTCTGATTAACCTACAGATGTGGCCAAATCAGGAAGATATTCTACTTAAGTTTAGTTAGGGCTGGGAAATATATCAATATTATATCGATATCGTGATATGAGAATAGATATCGTCTTAGATTTTGGATATCGTATGGCGTAAGTGTTGTCTTCTCCTGGTTTTAAAGACTGCATTACAGTAAAGTGATGTAATTTTCTGAATTTACCGATCTGTTCCAGCTGTTCTATTATTTGCCTTTACCCACTTAGTCATTATATCCACATTGCTAACGATTATTTATCAAAAATCTCATTGTGTAAATATTTTGTAAAAGCACCAATGGTCAATCCTACAATATCGAAGCAATATCAATATTGAGATATTGGGTCAAAAATATTGCAATATTGTATTTTTTCCATATCGCCCAGCCCTAGCGCTAAAGCTCACAGTCAGTCACAGTTAATTATTTTAATTGCTGTTTTCGATGTATCTGCCACACCTCACACATTTAAATATCTCACATTTTCAGCCCTATAACACTATATGTGAATGATACAATGAGCCACAACCCCAGCTGCTAGTTCACTTGCATTTGTAATATTCATGCATTAAATCCCCCTACACCCTGTGATGTCCTGTGTTGGTTTCTCTTTCTTTAGTTTCCTTTGTTGTAGTTATTGTTGCTGTCACACAGTGGCGAAGTAGCCGTTGCTCAGAATCTTCCTTCTACTTAACTAGTTCTTAAATCATGTACAGTACTTTTGCTTGTGCAAGAAATTAAACTTCTCTTTCCAAAAATCTGCTTACAATATTGCTGTTGTACTCAGAATTTACATTAAAAGTAACAAGGGAATGGTTTGCATCTTGCTTTGTGGTACTTGCATGGAGCTTGGTTTTGCTCAAGGCAATAATTTGCATGTTAAATATTTGAGTTTATATGGATTTTTAAAATTATAAATCATCACCAATATTGGGTTTGGGAGACGGAGAGGGAGATTTTCATACAACAAATGGAACAGAAATAGTTTCACAGCCGTTAAGGGAAATGGTACAGATCATCAATACAGATATAAAAATTAACAATACACAGTAAAACAATCTCTCCATGGATTTTAGGGCCGCAACCTCCCTCTTATTTTTACAACATTCAGGAAGACAAAACCTGGAAACATGTTTCATGATGTCAGATGTGACAAAATCATACAATATTCAGATCCACATTTCTATCAACTGTTCCCTTGATATGACTAAATAAAGAAGTGTGACATATTTTATATGGTTAGATTAGAAAAACCCCAATCAAAGCAGACTTTTAACAGCACACAATGTTGCCTACCGTCCTCACCGTAGATCGAGCTGTGATTGCCATCAGATAATAATCTGATACAGCTGAAGCATACATACATACCCGCCCAGATACACACGTCTCTGAATATATATATTAATAAAGTAGCAACTGGAGAGGACATCTGCTGGAATAAACAAAGAAAAGCATTACAATCTGTGATAGGATAATAACTCATTTGATTTTATCTGCAAATAATTATTAATTATTGCACATATGAGCCTCACTAGTGCTACAGCATTTTCATTGCATAATAATATAATCATGTTTTATATGTAATGCACAGTTACTTTATGAGTTAAGTGGTTCTACAACCATGTTTATAATGCTAAAGACAGAAAATAATAGGTCCTAACAAAACAAGACAGTATTACAAGAGACAATTGGAAAAAAAGACAACAAACAACAGTAATGTATTATGGACTTTGCACTTTAAAAATAAGCATATATGTCATAATACGCTTATGATTTATTATGAAGTTAGCCAGACCATTTTGTAAGGCACTTTTAAATAATATATACCCTGGTGTTTGTCCTTGTTTATCATGCAAGTTGTATAAATATCAATCTTATAAATATTTCCAATAATTTAATTGACATTCAATTTATTATTACGAGAGAATCATAACATTTCCTACAACCTTTAAATGTGTTGCTGTCTACTGAAACATTCCTCATCTGGCTGCTTAATGACAGGCTATGTTATTTCACATTATGACATTTTATGATGCACATGAAAGTGTTTCATGTCCACCTTTATCCTGATGAACTCACCTGTGCTGTTCAGAGTCAACTAGGCACAGGTGAGCCCAATCAGAACACAATCAGGGCTCCTATAAGTAGGAGGAAAAGAAGCTTTCTCTGTTTGCCCTGCTACTAGACCTGATCCTTCCTGACCTGGAGTGCGTCTTCTAAACTACAACACTTATTGAGGTTAAAGGGGAAACTCGTGTCAAATAAACTTCTTTTTGGTGGAATTTCCTGTCTCTTTCTCCCTAATTCCAGTTACCTCACGTCCAATACTCAAATGTCAAGAGTCTCCAGCCCTCGCCACTTTGGTCACCTTTAACACATTATGTAATTTTGACATAGTTGTTATGTGTTTACAGCGTATCATAACAAAACCATTTCGGTGACATGTTACGCCACAGGTAATAATGACAGCAGAGCTGGAGCTTGAAATACCCCGCTGTGCGTGACCACAGCAGGACTTCTGTAAGGGATTACCGGAGCACGTCACCTCACCTGGATCTATATGGGACTCACAGCAGGCTCACTTGCTCATGCCCTTCCCTCACTCTCTTACTGTACATTTTCAATCTGGATCCTTGTTTTGAAAATGCAATAAAACCTGTTACATATATTTAACTATAACAACTCAATTTAATTTATAAGCAGGGATTTTATTTAGAAAAGGTTGTTTGAGGTGCATGATTCCCACGAGAGGCCGATATTTTGAATTCCAGAAAAGGGACATAATATTACCTAATCAATCTTTATGTAATAATTAGTCAAAATGCAAGAAAGATATCCCTTTAAATGGTCTGTAAATATAATCAAACTTTTTTTAATTGATAAATCAGATTTTTTACAATTTTTTTAATCAATAAATCAACATGTAAGAAATCATAAATTAACTTCTACTATTACACACTTAAAAACAATTCTATATTTTATTTATCATCACAGCCACAATCTGTGAAAGGTGAATCAATTTAATCATATAATGTTTTATTTATGTGTAAATAGATAAACAGAATGTAAAGTGTGTACATAGACATATAAACCAAATAGAGAAATATTTTAATTTTATTTCTAAAAGTTATGACATTAACTGTCATTACTTTTGGTAAAAGGTTTAATTTCACAGTGAGCTTCATGTAATCCTGTGCACAGCTGACCCCTGGTGGCAACAACTGACAGTACAATTAATACAGCATGTGGGAAAACCCATCCACTACAGCAACTTTCAAATTAGAAAAAAACATTAAATCACTTTCAGAAGTGAATATTTTCTGTGAGTATATGACTGTGTTACAGATTGTACAGACCCAACAGGATAAACCGGGCCCACACAGAGGAGACAGGACCTGCACAGGGAGGAACACACTGTCAGCTTTTGGGGAACTGGAAGTGAACTGTTTGCTGTTTCAGTGGAAATGTGTTTGATATTTGTTTGAAGCTCATAATCCAACAACATGAGCACAAAATACACTTCCTGTGTAAGAGACAGCTCTCAGACTGATTGTGTTATTGAAAAAGAAAAATACCAAACAGTGTCTAGACATTTGTCCTGGGCTGTATAGGTTCACTCAATTTAAACATAAATCTAAAAATATGTGATACTGTAACTTGGTTTCTTCACATTTTTTGACAACATTTGTAGGTCCAAAAAACAGAAATTAGTGAGTTTTGAAACTTGTCATGTAAATTTAAGATGGTAGACTTTTGGTTTTTATATTCTAAAGGAGGAAAATTACAGTATATTAAATAAATATCAATAGATTAGTCATACAATTCTGCCATGATCCCTTATCAAACAATATGGAACCCTGACCCAACGTGTGTACAATTAAAGGTCCCATATTGTAAAAAAGTGAAATTTTCATGTCTTTTCTATTATAAAGCAGGTTTAAGTGCTTTATAAATACTGTTAAACTATCAAAACGCTCAACATACGGAGAAATACACACAGAAATTGCATGTTTGAAACAAGCCGTTAGGATTTATGTCCATTTGTGATGTCACAAATATACAATATTTAGACCATTGCACGGTTTTAAACGTAAACATTCTAAATGTGTCCTAGTTTATTTGCTTTTGCAGTGTATGTAAATAACATCAGCTGACAGGAAGTAAACATGGACCCAAATTGTTGCCTAGCAATGCAATTCTGTTGCAATTCCATTGAAATGCACTAAAACGGAGCGTTTCAGACAGAGTATAAATACAGGTTTATTCATGCTGACAGTATGAGGAAAATAATGTGTTTTTTTTAACATTAAAGCAGGTAAAAATGTTCTAGTAGAAATACAAAATACAAGTATGAATCTGAAAATGCGCACGATATGGGACCTTTAATACATTAGAAACAGAGTTCAATTTAAATCTAAATAAGAGCAGTTTACACAAATGTGGTGAAATGTCAATGTCTACTATAATAAACACAAAGCAAATATATTGTTTTTTATTGAATGTATAAGAAGAGAAGAAAAAAACATGTCAGCTGCTCACACACATGCACACAGAGACTCATTCACACATTAATACAATGAGACAACAAAGGGTAGTTGACCTGGGTCATGGCGCTCTGCCCTCTCCCCCCTTTATTTAGACTATATTTTTATGTATTTTTATTTTTTAGGAAGTCCTATACCGGTGATTCCCAAAATGGTGCTGGTGGTGTGAATTTCACAGAACATATGGTTTCCTCTCAGATAAAGGATGTTCCCAGCCAATCTTTCATGGATGGAGCAAACAGGAGTCATCGGAACGAGGAAGTGGAGACAGGTGCTCTATGGAAGATTCAAAGATCCACGGAAAGAAAAAAACATGAACAGACAATGGTCCACATTTATCTTGTGAACTGCACCTCAGCTGAGCCTCTGAGTATTTTTACTGCCATTAAATTCATTCAGTTTCTATAGGCAGCCTCCATTATTTCACACCACCATTTAGTTCAACCATTTATCTGTTGCTTTTAGCTAACTATTTCAACAGTTTATCCATTATTTGAGCTATTTCACCACCCAATAGTTTTATATTTCAACCATTTATAGGACTATTTTATAATTTAGCTAGCTAGTTCAACTGTGTACATTTAGGTTTTAGCTAACTAGCTATTTCAACTTTTTATCTATTATTTTATCTATTTCACCATTCACGAGTTGGGCTATCTATTTCAACCATTTCTCCGTTAGCTAAATACATCAGCAGTTTATCCATTAGCTACTTTTAGCGAGGCCTATTTCAGTAGTTTTATCATTAGGCTATTTTTCAACAGACTATTTTTAGCTATTTCAACTGTTTCTGTTACTTTTAGCTATTTCAACTGTTCATCCGTTAGTCTACTTTTAGCTAACTATTTCAACTGTTTCTATTACGTTTAGCTATTTCAACTGTTCATCCGTTAGTCTACTTTTAGCTAACTAGTTCAACTGTTTCTATTACGTTTAACTATTTCAACTGTTCATCCGTTAGCTTACTTTCAGCTAACTAGTTCAACTGTTTCTATTACGTTTAACTATTTCAACTGTTCATCCGTTAGCCTTATTTTAGCTAATTAATTCAACTGTCACTTTTAGCTATTTCACCATTTACCTATTACTTTTAGCAATCTATTTAAAACATTAATCCATTAGCTAAGTGTTTCAACAGTTTACATGTTAGCTAACGTTACTTTTCGCTAGTTCAACTGTTCATCTGTTAGCTTACTTTTAGCTAACTATTTCAACTGTTTCTGTTACTTTTAGCTATCTCAACTGTTCATCACTTTTAGCTTAACTAACTTCTCTGCTCACTTAATAACTAGTTTTCTCAGTAGTTTTCAGGTGTTACAGCTGGTTTAAGGGTTATATTTTTGTATTTTGTAATTCACATTAGTTGAGCTGTTCCAGGATGTTTCCATGAACACACTGAACTAAATTAACCATAAATAGGATGTAGCCTACGTCTTTCCTTTTCCTTCAAATTTGACAAATTGCTGTCAGCCTACTGCCCCTTTCCCCCTTGGTAATGGCTTTAAACTTAAGTTTGTCATTATTGATGTTTGATTAGTCACAGTGTACAATGTTCTTTTGTAATAAACAGCATTGCTCACTTTCCTTATTTTTCCTCAGAAGGGAGGTCCGGAGTCAACAGGGAATCCTGAGGACACCGGCCTTAAAGAGAGCAAAGTGTGGCTGTACTCTGCCAACACCTTTCTGCCTCCCAAAGAAAAACACAGTGGAGAGGAAACTGACTGCTGATGTAGTCATCTTATACTCTATACTCACTACCCGCCTGGACACGAGCTAAAAATTGTCCTGAATGCCACGGGGGGATTCAAACAAAAGAACGGAGCGCTCTGAGCTGATCAGGAGAGGCCTGGAGTTGATTCAGCTCCCTGAGTCAATTCCTGACTGTGAAACAAATGTGCCAGCCAGCTGGAAAAATGTTCTCTGGCACCAGGACATCATTTTATAATCAGTCAGCTTCTCTTTGTCGTATTGTATACTGTATGGCAATTGTTTAGCATATCGGCATGTAATTTTACTCTTTTATTTACCAGGAAATCCTTTTTTTGTTAAATTAAATCCTGTATTAAACATTAATTCCTATTTATCACCTTTAAATTTCCCCGTAAATAGCTTTAAAGTTAGATTAAATGTTTGAATATATATCACACATATGGGCCTATTGTGTGAAATGATAAAATAAACACATTATTGGTGATCTTTATGGCTTAAACATTATTTTAAAGAAAGAAATTTTGATGTCTAATGCATAATTTTATAAAACTTTCCTCGTGTTTCGGAAGACATGTTGAATATACTGACAGTCTGTTGTTGGTACAAATCTAAATTATATACAAATTGTCTCATTAAATACAAGATTAAGGTTGTGTTTATATGTCACGTTCAGATACATTTCATTAGCTAATGATATAGGTCGGTTTAATTGTTTGTTTGTTATGTGTTTTATGGCTCTGATGAAGTCTGTTTTATGTTTTATTACTCATTTTATCGTGATTTTCTGGCTACATGTTTTAGTTAATAGTCCTGACGAATTCTTCTGGTTAGATGATGAAAATTTGAGTTGTGTTTTAGAAAGGGAGCCTTTTTTGTGACAGATTTTATTTGTAAATCATGAGAGAGAAAACAAAATATTTGCAATGTAATGTTTTATGTCCATGTAGGCTGGCCACTTGTATGTGCATGACACAATGAATAAAAAAACAAACTTACAAACTAACATAATGTTGTATATTTGACCACTATTTAAAATAAAATGAGGATAAGATAGGAAAATGCAAAGCTGTTAAATCATGCTTCGCCTTATATTACCGAAGTGTTGCAGCTGTGCAATAAAATTACTTCTAAAACCATTTGTGAATAATCCCTGTGACTTTTGACACAGCAGCTGACATCCTGGCACAAAAAGTGTAGCCTATAGGTACCTGTTGAATCTATCAACTCACGAGTCAACTATTTATAACTGAACGTGTGACAAAAGCAGAGCTGGAATCAGAAGAAAAATAAACTATTGAGTCACAGCGCAGAGTGGAGATTGACTGGATCCACTATATATAGTGGGAGCACAACTGGACGGTGGTGTGACTGGCAGAGACCATAAAAGCGATCAGGCCAGAGAGGGACAGCATATGCCTGGGATTATGAGCAACCAGCCCTGCTTTAGACGAGAGACACACCCTCTCCTGCAGCTGTCTCACATGCTGTATTTGCAATCTACTATCAATGACTTAATCAGTTCGGGCCCTCGCAGCCTCTCTGAAACTGGACAAAGGAATCCTCACCTCCAACAGTTTGCAGAGAGCGCTTTTTTATTTATGTGTGTGAACTACTGGGCGGCATTTATGATGAAACACATGCAAATTCTGTGGTTGTTTTATGTGCATGTGTGTGTTTTATTGTAATGGTAACTTGAGACAAGGCTTTGTTGACATTAACGCAAAGAATGCATGAATAATCAGACTTTTGCGATTGACTTATTTGCTAAAAGTTCTTGTTATTTAGGGTTAGGGCCGCAATTTACCGTTATTTTTCACTTTTGATAAACCGTTTTACAATTGTTCAAGTTTCATGTGCAGGTTATCACAGGGTCAACGGTACAATGACATGTGTAGAGTGAGAGAACGGGTCAGCTCAGCACTAACAGCAACATATAAGATATAATAACTTTAGTACAAAAGAAAGACTCTGATAAGATATAAATAAATAGAAAAATAAATAAATAAAATGAAATAAAATGATTTATTTTAATTCAATTAATTGAATTAAACAACATAGTATTTTAAATTAATCATTTAGTCTATAAAATGTTAGAAAATAGTTTTAAAAATCAACTTCTCAGAGCCCGATGATGTCTTCAAACTCCTTGTTTTGTCCAGCTAGAAGTCCAAACTTAAAAGATTTTCAATTTACAATAACACAAAACATAGAAAAGCAGTATATTATCCTCACAAGAGAAGAAGGAGGTAAAGTTTGCTATTTCTTCTTGATAAATAACATGGAAAATTAATTGGGCACCACTTTCTAATAACAACAACTTATAAACTCATAATGCTTAAAGGTTTATACATTGTAATTAATGGCTTTATTCATGGTTAATAAAATATTTTCTTAACCTTAGATGAGTTATATGCCATTGATGGGAGCAAACTTAGGGTTGCCAGAATGTGACAAATCCCTTTGGCTGGTTTAGTTGTTCTTTTTTGGAAATAATGCAGCTATAAATGTTGGTCAGACATTAATAAATACTTAACACGATGTTAATAAATGGATTTTAATCTGGATCTTCTGCAGCCCTTTCTCAGAAGGTAGTGGACCAAGCAGTCAAATGGATTTTTCACAGCCTGGCAACCTAAAATGTACTCTTATTAATGGCTTCATTAACCATTAATGGAGCCATTAATTACAATTTATAACCTCTTTATAAAGGGAACCTTATTAAAAATGTAAAACAATGTAAAAATTGTTGATTAATCGAAGAATTGTTTCTGCAATATTCTTGTTATTAACCTGTTTTTGCACAACCCACATCTCTACTGCTTCCTTATTTAAAAATCATTCTTTAAAAACATCTGTTTATTTGCTCTTCTTGCTTCTGAACGGTGTAAAGTTAAGAGACAGAGAAACCAATAAGGCATAATTGCCTGCACCTGGATGCAGCTCGGTATACCATCTGTGCATTCAGTGTTTGTTCAGGACGTACAGCAGCAACGCTCAACCACAACTACCTAACGTGACTTCCTAATGACTAATAAACCCTCTAGAAGATGAATGTCACTGTGTTTGCGTCCGAGTTGGTCAAATAAAGCTGATATTGATGGTTTATTGAAGGCTGAATGAAATAAATTGCAGCTGGCTTCGTGGGTAATTGAAGGTGTGTTTGTGAAAGGCAGCAGCTACCTGAGATGAGATTAGGGCAGCGCCATGATTAAGTGCTGCTGTGTTAATGTAGCCGGCTGTAATCTCTGGGTGTCTCTCTCCTGACTGCTAGCAGCGAGGCCCCGGGACACACACACACACACACACACACACACACCTGCACGCACACACGCGCCTGCACGCACACACCACGGCAGCAATGGGAACACCATGAAAGCCCAGATTTCCTGAGCTTTGACTGGATTTCTTGCTTTTACCTGGAAACATCTTGGTGCTAATGCAAATGTAAATACTACAAATAACTAACACAGAATTTAAAAAAACGTTAATATTCCCATCAATGTGGATTTATATGAACACACACTGTATGTTTATATAAATATAATTTCTTAAATTGTACATTTTACAATGTAAATGAGTTTCAAAATTTTACATTTCATATTATTTAGTTATTATTCTTATATATTTCTATAATAATGCTTGAATCCTTGTATGTATTTATGTATATTTGTCAATCATGTACAACATTTTATCGCATACTTTGACATATGTATCTATATTTTTATTTTATTTTTGTCTCACTCGTCTTAAGAGTAAGGACACTGTATTTCACAACACATATTGTTTGTGTATGTGACCAATAAAACCTTTAAATACTTACGTATGGGGATAAATTCAGTTCAGGGTCTCTAGATTCCATTTAAACAATAAAATAAATTGAATTCAACAGAAAAAAAGACAAAACATAATCGTAATGATGTTCCTCCCACAAACGTCTCATATTAATATTTACTTTATTTTGTCATCCAACACCTTCCTGCGTCTTTAAGATAAACAGTGAGCTCTTCCTCGTCAATTAGCCCTGATCAATTAGACCGAGGAGATAATATCATGGCTGACGTTGGGGGGTCTGCCTCAGGTGACCCCACCACCCACTCTGCTGCTGCTGCCGCTGCCTCGGGGATCGTGGCCTGAGCCTGTTGTTATGCACCCATTAGCTGCAACAACAGGGAGGATAAACCTGCCACTCAGCTGCAGACTGAATTTAAACACATTCACACCAATTACGGCGGATTGTTTCTGCACGGCCCGAAGGGAAACAAGTCGGTCTGTGTGCGAGGGGAAGTTAACAACACCTCACATATATATCAGACAAACTTGTTTGGAGTAAAAACACTAAGGAAATGTGTGTTAAAGTAAAAAAAAATAAGTTGTTCTGACTTGTTTAAACTTTAACAAGAGCTGACATCATTATTACAACCGTGGGAAATATTTACCTTGAGGTCCAACCACTACTTCTCCTACAGAAGAGAATATTTCAAAACATTCAGCACGAACAAAGCTCATGAATATATACACCTCTGGAACATGTTTCCTCTGAAGTGCTAAAAATGGATGGTGAGGTCAGGGTGATTGACCCCTCGGAGAAGAACCTCTTCCTTTTAAAATAGGGAAAATCTCTATTTATAAAACAGGACTCTTTGTCTGCTATAAATACCGTGAATTATCCTCAAGGTTTTGAAAGATTTTTACCTGATAAATCTGATGAAGCAACAGACGTTACAGCGTCCGTGGATAAATATATCAGAGCCTTACAGAAATAAAACCTGATGTCATTTCTGTGTTATAGCTGCAGGATGGTTATTGAATCATGTTCAGCTGTGAAAATACACAAAATAAAGAGTCACCATTGTTCAACAGAGGTGTAGTGAATTTTAATGACCCCCTTCCATTAATCAGAAAAGACTAAATCACTCACAGACAGGATGTCCGGAGCATAAACCGTGCTCCCATGCTGCGAAAACAAGGCGCCATGTGTAACGCAGACACTGAGATTACCTCCACTCTGTCCGGGCCAGGAAGCCCGGGTCGCAGCCCTCCGCTGCCCCGCTTCCAGGTGAGCAACTGGTGCCACCGGGAGCCCATTCAATGCCCCGTGTGGAAATGGGAAAAACTAACAGAGATAGTGCCATGTAACACTGGATGAACGGCGATGTTGTGATGAGTGGAAAAACAATTTGTTTTCATTATAAAATCACAGTAGAAGTGATAGAGCTTTTGATTTAGAAAGTAAAACATACTCTAAAGTAAATGAATAAGAAAGAAATTCAGTGTTTTCTGAAATGGAAAAGAATGTGAAATAACAAAATACAAGACATGATGTGTATATTTGCAAAATTTATTTCTCAAAAGTGCAAAAAAAAAGTATAAAAAACACCTTCAGTATATACATACATTTTAAAATAGTGACTGTACAATATTTATTATCACAAAATGCATTCATGTCCCTGCAAAGAGAGGAAGTTAAACCCAGTGTTTGAAATATTCTATGGCTTTTTTCTTACACAGATACAGTACAACAGTCTTCTCCATTTCAAAATCTCATGGGCTTAGTAGTGAAAAGTAAAATTAAAAAAATAAAAATTGTTCAAATTTAGCTACAGAGATTTGAGGTCAGATCATGTGTCCTTGCAGCAGGGTGACAGGCCGGCCGGGAGGTTAGGAGTTGTTGTAGCTACAGTAATACACAGCTGTGCTGGCGTCTGACAGCACCGATGATATGAGGCTTTCGGGTCCTTGCATGCCGGCCTCGTGTGGCCCGCCGTACGGCAAGCCTGTCATGTCCACACGTGCTGAGGAGGAGCTCAAATACTGCTCGAACTCGCTGCGGTCCACCTCAGACAGCAGCTCGGAGTGGTGCATCTGCTCCACGCTGTCTGCTGAGTGAGGGTGGGAGTCAGGAGGTGGGGAGAGCTGTCCTGCCCCGCCGGGGTGCCGTTTGGGGTGGCTGGGACTACAGTGCTGGGTGTAATACATGGCCAGGGGGTTGGGGCATCCCATGTAGGAAGGGGGCTGAGGTTGCTGCTCTGGAGCCGAGGCCGGGTGTCGGTGCAGGACGTGGTTGCTGTGGTGGTTGGAGTGGGCGTCCTGGGGCTGGTACTCTGCGGCCTGAGAGTGATACGCGTACGCAGGCATCATGTGGCAGTCCTCTTGTGAGTGTGGAGGGAAGAACATGAGGTCTGACTCCACGGCGTCCAGAGGAGACGTGTCAGGCGTGGGGAGGCTGTAAGTTTCATAAGAGGGGCCCCCGAGAGCCTGAGCGTCTCGGTAGTGGCTGAGCGGCTGCGGAGGGAGCTGGTAGCCGTGCTCGTGGTAGCCCATACCGTCCACGGGCATGGACTGGCCCTGGTGGTCGGACACGCCGTGGACCAGAAAGCCAGAGTCCAGCCTCTTAATCCTCTTCACCTGCTTCCGCCGCCGGGGCCGGTACTTGTAGTTGGGGTGATCCTGCATGTGCTGAACCCGCAGCCGCTCGGCCTCCTCCACAAAGGGCTGCTTCTCTGTAACAGGAAGGGCTTTCCACGATTTCCCTGCAGGTCAAGAGGAGAGTGCACATCAATGATATGTCAGCAGATACTGTACCGCAGTCTGGTGATGCACACGAAAATAGCTTGTTGCCATTTTAGGGGGCAGGGACAGGTTTTTGAGGTGAACTAAGACACAGTGACTTTGAATGACATGGTAACATCACCTGCTGCCTAAACAACTGATTGAGAAATAACCATTCATAAATAGAATTTGACATAAAACATTAAACTAAAATAACTCCCTTCAGGGAAGCGCCTACAGAGCTTTAGAGCTCGGACCTCTCGCCTCAGAGACAGTTATTACCCTCAGGCGGTCAGACTACTGAACAGTAGCACTAAATGAATGCAGAGCTGTGGATTGTTTTATGGATGTTTTTAGGTTGTTTTATAATTTTATTCTCAGGTATCGTCTTATTTATTGTAGTATTTATCAACTGTACTATTTATAGATTTTAAGGGCTGAGAGAGAGACAGGGTAAAATGCATTTCATTGCATTTCACTGTACACTGTACTTTTAAATGCATATGACAAATAAACTTGAAACTTAAAATAACAAGTATATGTTTCATTTATGTTGCTATCGGATTTAATTCAAGATTCAAGATTCAAGATGTTTATTGTCACGCAGGTTGTACAAGTACAAACTTGTGAAATACTTTTTGTTGGGAAGCTCCATTAAAATAAAAAGTTATATTACATTTACATTACAATTATAAAGAAGAAATACTTTGTACAAGGGCATATTAAGAATATATACATATAAATATTCATTTATATGTATAAATGTAATTGTTTATGAAATTAACTCTGCTTATTTAATTAATGGGGCAGTAATATTTTTATAGGGGTCGGGGGAATAATTTGTTTATACAATTATTTATTGGATTTTGTACAGAATACCAATAAAACGACTTTGAGCACAAAATTAAATAAATAAATAAAAAATAAAGTCTAAAACTTATTTTTCAGTGTTTTTTTTTGTCCTTTCCTTTTTATTTTTATTTGTATTTGTGTTTTTTTTTGTTGTATATGTTTCATTTAAAGACTTTGAGCAAAAAGAAATAATAATAAAAAGAAAGTCTAACATGACTTACCCAACATCTTGCTGAGCTCCGCGTTGTGCAGGTCCGGGTTTTGCTGCGCCAGCCTCTTGCGCTCATCCTTCGCCCAGACCATGAACGCGTTCATGGGCCGTCGGATCCGCGGCTCGGTCTTGTTGTTGCGGTTCTGGTTGCCAGAGCCGGATCCGGATCCGGAGGCGCATTGCTCGGTCTTCACTTTGCTGTCTCCGAGAGGACTGAGAGGATCTCCCCACTGGCAGCGTCCCATTCCTCCTCCAGGCATCATGACTGACATCGTGCACCTTGCAGCCTGGCTCGTCTGATCGTCGCTGCTGTAACCCGCATCGGGACTACTCATCTCTGTCCAGCTGGGAGGCTTTTTAGAAGAGCAGCAACTACTGAGAACCAACAGAGAGATGACAACAACTTTCTGGCTTTAAAGCTGGAAGAGAATGAGTCACATGCATGAGCCACTTGCAGGAGTCGTGTGGACTGAACTGTACTGGACTACTCAGCTCTAGATGTGAAGGCTGGTGGGATATAAAGTCACAGGCAGCCAATCACCATGTGGTGGGAGTGAACCACCACTACAAAGGTGTAACAAAGTTGGAGCAGCCCACTGAGACCCTCTAAGGAGAGACTCTGTGGGAGTTTAAAGATGCAAAACTTTTTTTTGTTATGTGTGTTTTTGCTTGAAATGCGTCTAATAAGAGCTCAGAAGCATAAAATAATGCTTAAGATTCATATTTAATTTTTTTTTTTTTGTTATGTGTGTTTTTTTTTTTTTTTTGCTTTGTTGTTTTCTTTTTTTTTTTAACTCTACTCTTTCTTTTTATCATTATTATTATTATTTCTTATAATATAGTAGTATAAAAAATAAATAAATAAATAAAGATGCAAAACTGTAAATGATGACTTACAAATTTATTTCATGGCGACATTAAACGCTTTTTTTTTTTACTTGTTTGAAGCACTGACACCCTCTAAGGAGAGTTTAAAGATGCAAAACTTTTTTTTTTTTTTTTTTGCTTTGTTTTTGTTGTTGTTATTCTTTCTGTCATTATTATTATTGTTATTTATTTTCCTGGTTTTGTTTTGGTTTTGAATGTTTTTTTTGTTTTTTTAAAAAACAAAACAATAATAGTACAAAAATACGAGAGTAATAATAAATGAAATCGACAAATAAGTTAATAGAAAATAAAAAGGGGGGGGGCACAAATATATAGTTATATCATTTACATGGGCACACATATGCATCCTTCTTAACGTGAGGTCACCTCCAAGCATATGTATATGTGCATGCGTGTTAACCCATGTAACTATATTTTTCCTTCTGTTAGACTCCATCTCTTCTCAAAATCATCCTCCATATTCCTTATTTTGTGAGTTCCCTTTTCCATAACTTTTACTTCTTGAATTACACTTTTCCATTTGATAAAATCTGGGGGTTTAGTTTTTTTTACACCCTTTTGTTATTTGCTTCAGTGCTGTGATTCTGAGTATTCTAAATAAGTAACGTTCATCTTTACCGAGACCAATTGGAGGTTTCTCGAATGTTGAGGTTGTTTTCTCTAGGTGTACTTGATGGGTTTATCTGTAAGCTCATCCACTTAAAAGTTGGTTTATAGACTGTTGTAATTACAAACAGTGGATTGCATATATGAAAACAGCCTTGAAAAAAGGGAAAAAATAAAGTATAAAAAAAAATATATAGATGCACAACTGTAAATGATGACTTACAAATTTATTTCATAGCAACATTAAACACTAACATATAAACCCAGACTACTACAAAGGTGTAACAAAGTTGGAGCAGCCCGCCTCCCACCCTTGTGTGAAGCACTGAGACCCTCTAAGGAGAGACACTGTGAGAGTTTAAAGATTATTGTTATGTGTTTTTTTGTGTTTGTTTGCTTTGTTGTTTTGTTTTTTTAAAGGGACTGTTTGTAACTTTTTAAGCGTATAAATGTACCGGGTCGGGATCCCATGCGCGCTTGCATATGCGCGCACGCAAATGCGCGCTCGCATATGCGCGCTCGCGTGTGGCCGGAGTCACTGCTCCTCTGCCTGCTTGCCTTCACTCACACACACCGCGCGCATTCTCGCTGTCTCGCTCCACCTCTAGACGTGAACGCGCGCTCACTACACACTGCAGAAGAGTAAGTTTAGCTCTGAGAATATCTAGTGAATGTACAGAGGACGTTTGTGCAGAAATAAATGCTGCAGCTCCTCCAGACCAACAGAGGTTTCCCGTGTCTTGTGAAGTGACGGAGCTCCGCAGCGAGAAACGTTTTTGTCTCCGACCGGGTGCCGGTGTCTCCCTGCAGGCTCAGTCGGACACGATAACGTTTCTCTTCCTGCTTCAGCCCCGGCACCGACCCGCTTTTCCTGCTTCAGCCCCGGAGGCTGGAGCAGGAAAAGCCAACACTAGGATTAGCATTGATTCATGGAGAGACCTTCGTCTGGTCAGCTAACATTACTGCCAAGCAGGTGAAATATAGAGTGATATTGTAGTTTTAGCTGACACGTATCGCCTCACTGTTCTGAGCAATGCTCGTTCATGTCTATTTAGACCAAGCAAGTGCGAGCCCGACGCTGACTTTCATTGACTTAACGGTCAACGGTTTTGAATGTTGAGGTTGTTTTCTCTATAGTGTACTTGATGGGTTTGTCTGTAAGCTCATCTACTTAAAAGTTGGTTTATAGACTGTTGTAATTACAAACAGTGGATTGCATATATGAAAACAGCCTTGAAAAAAGGGAAAAAATACACTGAATGTGAATACATTTATAAGTGCAATATATCCTTGATGCAATATACACCACAAGTATAACTTTGTTGACATTTTATTTATTACATCTACTCTACCTATTTTACAAGTCCAATTACCTCTGTTTACATTACATCTATTTTTATATTTTATACCTCTAGTGTAACACTTCTGTTTATATTTATTTATTACATCTACTTTACCTGTTTTATTTGCTTCATAACTGTGTGTGTTTTACCTGTTATATGTTTTATCTGCTTCGTTTAGTCTTGTCAAGTATTTGCTTTAAAGCACTGACCAGAAGTGGCAACTGTGAATCTCATTGTATTTAATACGATAATGACAATAAAGCTTTCTATTCTATTCTAAGGAGAGACGGTGTGAGAATTTAAAGATGCAAAACTATAAATGATAAGAATATATGCTTATGTGCACAAAATATATTTAAATCAAAGCTTTAGTGCAAATGTTTTAGAAGTTGCCAACGTGCGTAATTTTACTAATACACTCACCCTTGTATTAGACTGACACTAAATGCTCAGACATCAATACACTTGATGGTCAGTCTGTGTATTGGGTTGGTGAACTGTGTTTAACAATCTTGAATATCAGGTTTTATGCATGGGGAGTTAATGGCTCCCTCATTCGCATCAATCGTCTCGATGGAGACGTTCTTCCTTTGATTGCAGCCTAATGAGACGAGCTGGACAAAAAGGTGTTAATTGAGGATTTAAGTGAAAGCTAAGCTTAAACAAGAAACCTTAAATAAACAGCCATTATAGTTGCGAAGTGATGAGGAGGCCTCTTTGACAGAACAAAAAAACTGTAAACTGTTGTGATACTGGTGCTCTTTTGTCTCAAATGTCAAAGTGGATACTCGACTGTTTACTCGACTAGCCGTCGGTCTGGGATGTTAATGATCCAAACAAACAGTTGATTGATGAAGTTGAAGGTGTAAAACACATTTATGAAGAGATGATGTCTGGAAAAAAGCCCAAATATCTTATTTATTTTTACAGGAATTACATAATACAGCTACATAGTGGGAATAATGCCAAGTCTGCAATGACTAAAAATAAAACTGAATCAGAAAGTATTTTATTATTCGTATGTGGTCAGCTATTATACCTCTTTCAACAACTCACACAAAGCTTTAAGGTGCATTTCACCTAAAATATCTGAATGTCTCAATCAAATTATTTCACCTCATTAGATGCTCATTCACTTTATTGTCCTACTTTATAACCTTTGTCTGAGTTTAAAAAGTTAAAATAAGGTTGTACAAAGAATACATTTTGAAAAAAATATCCCTCCCTGTCACTTGACAACATGTTGTTTCACTCTTTTTTGATTTATTTTGATTTATTTTATTTTATTGTTTCCTTAAGAAAAATGAAAAATGAACAACCTAAACCATAACAAACAAATTAATATGTACATATAATAACAGATAGAAACTGTAAATTGAAAAACAACGTATACAAAAACAAGGGAGTGAAAAAAAAAATAATAAATAAAATAAAATAATAAATAAATAAATACAAAAATAAATACAAAAATAAATACAAATTATGAAATAAAAATAAAATAAAATAATAATTCATTAAAAATTAATAAATAAATAAGCAGTTTCAGTCATGACATCAGCCAGTAGTCAAATATAAACTCCATTAACTCTATAAAACACACGTGTGAGCTACAGAAATGTGTGAGAACGTGTTTCCTTGTTTTTGGAACAGCTGTACCAGACCAGGACGGTGATACGGCGGGGGGGGGGAAAGGTTAAAGCAACCTGTTGCACCTCAAACATCCAGACTTGGAGTTTAGTTTACGCAGCAGAGAATGAAGTCCCTGTTTGTGGCCAGAAACCCAAACATCACCCACAGCCCGATGCTGGTCCTTATCAGAGCCAGCAGACCTCGACCTGTCAGCTCTTCTCGGACCGTTCCCATCTCGGGGTGGTTTACGGCCCCTGTGACGGAGCTGACAGAAATATGAGAGATGCTTATGCAACCTTTTCGTGCCCCCGTGTGTGCAGACACCAGCGGGGACTCCAGAGCACGCTGGGTGACCCTCTAGGGGCTGGTGGGAGTGTGTTTTGGATGGAAGGTCCAGCCAAGCACCGCATGGGACAGGATCTGGGCTATAATACTGTCATCGTCTATTTTACCGCTTATGACCTGATAAGGTTTTCCCCCTAAGAGAGTGGAGAAAGAGTGTGTGTGTGTGTTGACATGGGCGTGGGTATGAGTGTGGCCGCGCCACATCTCCCTCTCTCGCTGTGTGGGAGTGAGAAATCCTGGCTTTTGATGGGAGAAGTCATAAAGTCTGGAGTCGTAGCCACATTTCCTCTACAAGGTGAGGTTCAGAGTCAACCCAAAGGAGAGCAGGAGGTGGTGGGGGGGATATGAGGAGGTGACACGCCTCATCCCCCTCCTCCTCCCCTCGTCCATTCCTCCCCCTGTCCCTCCACCAAGTCCCCCACCCCGTGCCTGGGGAGTCTGGGGCTGGGTGGGGGCCAGGGCTCCCGACGCCAGCCTCTGGACTCTGCGCTCAGGGAGAGGTCACTTGGCTTGCTTACACAATGGCATTATCTCAGTTCCAGCCTCGGCTACTGCAGCGGTGAGCACTTCCTGTCCCTCTGCAAGCACTTCCTGTCCTTGGCGTAGCAGCACAAACTGTCCGCCTTCCGAGCGAGTTCAGAAACGCGGTTGAGCCGCTGGCCGCCAGTCTCGCTGTACAAATGTCTGTGGGTGGCTTTCTTGGGAATTGCACAATGTGTTTGCTGGCTCCTTTGTGCCGAGCTGCGAGGCAGTGGTGTTAGTTTAAATCACAGGGACGGAAGGTATATATGTGTTAGCACTCTGCGCTGATCCCCTGAGCCGCTACAGAGCCGCGGAGGCCTGAGCTGGACAAAGCCACAGAAGGGCAAAGTGCTCAGAGTTTAAACAATACTCTGCTAATTAGCTGAAAATGTTCCAGCTTCAAATCTTCATGGATGTTTAGTTGATTTATTGAGTAGTCAATTAACAGATGATTAATTTGCAATCACTTTGATAATCAGTTAATCATTTAAGCCTTTCATCATGAACATTTTTCACAAATTGATGACATTTTCTACAATAGACAATGAATGTATTAACCATTTCCCATGCTTCCTGTGGGAAAAAGCACAATATAGAAATTTCATGGATTGCTGGTACAATGAAAGGCTACATAATTGTGAAAATGTAATGTATGTATTGGACTCTTGGTCTTTTTGGTATAAAACTGAAAACTTGAACCTGCATTATTGATTTTTTGGGCCACTTGGGAGCTGTGTAACAATCTGCAACCACAACATTTTCATCACCTTATACAGGTTATTTACACATCCAACAAACACAGAGATTGAAACATTAAAATGTATGTAAAATCATGTGTAAGTCCAATATTCACTCAACTTTTAGCTCTGTTTTTGGTCTCCACCAACTCCTGAGGGAAACATCTGTCTCTTTATCTGCTTAATACTCCACTATGTTCACCAGCTAGTTACCAAGTGTGTCTGCTGTTTGGTGATGATGAGCAGGTAGTGTGTTTATCAGAGGTTTTTCCTGAAAACAGCTGCATTCAACTGGAAATGACACTGATAAGCGCGGTGAATCAAAACAAAAAAGTTGTGGGCCCAAAAAACAAAATGATGAGCTTAAAGACACTAAAATGCTCCTAAATGCAGAGTTGGATGATAACTCTCTGTAGGTTCATTGCTACTAGCGACCTCTTTCACATTTCACATTGTCCATTGTACATGTAAAAATATTGATTATTGCAGCTTTAAAAAATATGTGTTCTCCATACTTTTATTGCAGTTTGGCAATTCAACAATGTATTCAACGTATCCTCATACAACGATTCATATGATATCTTACGAAAAGTAAACAACAACACTTCAATTTCCTCTTGTTACATGCATACAGTCCTTTGAAAATAAACTTCCGTCTTCACAGGAAACAACTTGGTTAGGTTTAGGAAAAGGTTGTTTGGATTAAAATAACACCAAAAGTGGCGTTACCTAAGTACAGAGGTTACGTGATGAATAAATCAATGTTGACTTCTGGTTTTACACGAGATACAAACACCGGTGTCCTGGACGAAAGTCCAGTGTTTTTGACCCACCCATCCAACCCGACCACCTCCCTACACGGCGTTTGTTGCGTATGCATCCTGGTTCATGATTACGTGGATTACGTACAAATTGATTTTGTGGGATATACTGTATACAAATTACAGTGCATTACTTAACGGTGTATGAGAACAGCCTGGTGTATAACATGAAAAAAGTATATTTGTTCCAATTTATCTGTCTAAACTAAAGGGGCTTGGTGTTATTGGTTTATTTGAACATATTATTCATAAATGTAACTATAGTAAAAATAGTTGCAGCCCTACATCAAACCCAGGTTTTAGTTCTTTTGTCATGTGTATTGAATTGAATTGTAAGCCATACAGTCAGCGTGTAGACATCTGTCATTATCAATGGTGAGATAGTGATTGTTTAGATCATCTGATTAGACTACTACTTCCTCTAACACCTGCTCTGGAGAGAGAGCCGGAGGTGTTTCGGGACGGGGGAGGGGAGAGAATGAAGAGGTTAAAGAGGAGCACACATAACAGGTGTGCAGGAGAGAAACGTCTAGATTGAATCTGTAAATAGAAATCACACCTTAACACTAATAATGTCACTCAGGAATTTTAAATGAGTTTCAATTCTGCTGTCAGCTGTCTGTCAAAAAGGGAATAAGTCAAGGTAAAGTGTACCGTCTGACTTATTTTTGTTTGGTGTTTGATCTTTAGTAACCTGAAAATCACCCCATGAGGGTGATTGCAGATATGAGAGATCATCCACAGGTTAAGGTGGTTAAATTATGCTCATAAAAAGGATGTGAGAGTCTACGTTTGATCATGTTTTTTCCACGGGTCCCTCTTTTGGTCACAGAAATTGGGGACTTGAAATTCTGGCAAAAGAACAAGACAGAAACTGATCACGCTGCTGCCTACAGCTCTCGCTCACATGCACACATAGATGTCTTTATGTGTTAGTGGTCGTGCAGTCTTCCCCCTCCCTCAGGGGATTGCTGGGAAAGTTTCCTCGCCCTGCAGAAAAGGGTAAGCGCTGCTGGGATGTTGTCTGCCTCAGACGAGCGGGGACACGGAGGAAACCGTCTCCACTCTCGTCTCATTGTTCTGGAGGCGTTAATCTGTCGGGGATCTGCTGGGAATCAGGTGGGAATCTACTCGGCCCTGTCGTGTTTATTGGCCAGCTCGCTCTGCTTGGAGCAGAGAGGACATTTTGATACCTTCACCCTGCTGTACCCCTCCGCGGCACCATCCGGCCCCCGCCGCACGAAGATGCTCCGACGATAAAACTATTTCTTGTTTGTCTCTGCTGCTCAGTTTTGGAGATGAGCACATCCGCCTTATCTCCTCGTCTCGCCCTCATTCTCCGTCTGTTTAAACCCCTGGTCCAAGACAAATCTTAAATATGCCTTTAGTCATGCTAACATGAGGATGTTTGGAAACTTTTTCACGACAAGTTGTGGTGACCTCGGGGTTTGGGCGCTGCCAGAGGTCAGCCAACAATAAAGCGGAAGCAACATGTAAAATAATCAAAGTCTCTTTCCTGAGAACATCCATAGTGCTGCAGTTTCACTCAGGCGGCTTGGAGGATACAGAAAAATTATCATGTCAAGGATATCGTGTGAGGCTTTGAATCAGTGGTATTAAATGTGGGAAAAGGCCGAAGTGAATGTAGCGTATGGGAGGAAATTAATATACACATTTCTAAAAAATAAAAAAGTATATAGAAGAATATAATTATTTGAAGTCGACCGCTCATTTATAGAGAACCGATTAGGAACCAAGATTTGTCAACCAAAGACGAAGCTGCTAAGTTCATTTTAGTACCATAAATCATGTTTTATGATAAAATATAGCCAGGCTAGCTGTTTACAATTGTTTCCAGTCTTTATGCTAAGCTAAGCTAACTGTCTAAAGGCTGTGGCTTCCCATTTATCTTACAGACATGAGGGTGGTATCGAACTTCAAGACAGAAAGTGTATTTCCCAAGATGTCGAACAATGGCTTTAACCAAGTCAACAAAAAAATCACTTTCTTTAAATATACCTATATTTATTTATGTATATATACAGTATATATACAAGACAGCCCGTTCACGCGAAAAGGCGTATGAATGACATGATAATGTGAAAGGCATTTAGTGTGCAATAAGAACGTCGCTCTTGCTTTTGGCGTGTCATTTGTATGACATGTAGTCTGTACTGACTGCATAGTAAACGCAGCCGTGGAAATATGTTACGGTCAGAGCTAGTGACGTAGAATAAAAAGTGAGAAAGGTCGTTTAGAGGTGGACGGGTCCAGCAACATACAACTTTTAACCAGGACACCGGTGTTCGAGACCGCATAAAAAATATGCTGAAATCATAACATGTCAAACTGCAGCCCAAAAGGCAACAACAGCTGTCAGTGTGTCAGTGCGCTGACTTGACTATGACTTGCCCCAAACTGCATGTGATTATCATAAAGTGGGCATGTCTGTAAAGGGGAGACTCGTGGGTACCCATAGAACCCATTTTCATTCACACATCTTGAGGTCAGAGGTCAAGGGACCCCTTTGAAAATGGCCAGGCCAGTTTTTCCTCGCCAAAATGTAGCATAAATTTGGAGCGTTATTTAGACTCCTTTGCAACAAGATAGTATGACATGGTTGATACCAATGGATTCCTTAGGTTTTCTAGTTTCATATGATGTCAGTATCTTCACTCTAGCTTTAATTTTATTTTCTATTTTTAACTACGGACGTTACCGTAGCTTTGTTGTGTGGCGTTCAAATGACACATGAAAAGCCTAATATATGTCCTCATGACACGTTGAATTTCCTTGTAATGTCGTGGTATTTATACGCCTTCCTGTGAGACCGGGTTGGCCAAGTAGAGTAGGTCAAAGGTCAACCAGGAAGTCAGTCTGTAAACTGACTGATGGATGTTTACAATTGAAATTTTAGGTAATAATTTTACTATTCACTTTTATTTTAAACAAGATAACCTGGGGATTTGTTTGTTTGAAATCAGTAATTCATCTGGAGTGTACTATGTTATTATAACCAACAGAAACAATAACCAAACCTTTAAAAATAAGATCCAAGTTGTAATGAACCTTTAACTCCGGTGTATACTTAAACTAAGCCAGCCCCTTTGCTCTCAGGGTGACTTTCCCTCATTTGTAACTGTTCCACTTCTTTATTCCGACACCACAGGGAGAAACAGGTCTATTAATAGAGCGTCTTGATTGACTGATGAATCACCATTAGTAAGCGGGGGAAAGGGAAAACCCAGGTTTCCTCAGTGAAACGAACAGGGAGGTCAGCCACACGGGAGAGCAGATTCTTTCATCTCCTCACTTTTACTGGCCCGACCCGAATCCTCCCCGCCGCTGACCGCCACATTGTCCTGACGGGGGCTAATCGTGCCCAGTGTTTATCATTTTTATGACTTTATCCATGAAGACAGAGGTACGGTGGGCTTCCTGTTCTCCGGGTTCCTTGACGGGACCAGTCGCATTATTAGGGTCAACCTCAGCTCCCATCTCGCCACGCCATTGTTCCTACTGGTGCTATGACCATTCCCAAACTGATAAGACTTGTCTATTTTGGGTCTTTCTTTTCTTTTTGTCCTTGACACATGAGTATGAGCCTGAAATAACTTTTTTAAGAGAGAACAAAACATGCATACGAATACTTGCAAACATTAAAAACATCAGAAAATGAACTGCAGCTACATAATAAACCATTTCACAATTACTTTTTACCATCAAAGTGATGAAAGTATACTCCTATACAATAACTTATGTGCCACACAATTCCCGCTCCTGCTTTGTGTGGCAAAATAAGGAATTGCTTCACAAGTATTGCCGAGAAAACAAATGATAGATTATGTCCAAGCGGCATTATTGTTTTCCTGACAGCCACATAAATACTACTCTGCACAACTTGACCCGCCTTTGACCCCTCCACCCAAAGAAGTCCCTCAATCCATCTCATCTGTTTTGCAACATGATGCACCACTAAAATTGTGATGAAACGAGTTAATTACTGGTCGAACTCTTCAGACAAGCTTTTTTGGAGATGAGGGAAGAGACAGTGAAGCCTTTGTATATGACAATCAGGGTGTGAATTGATCCCTCGGTCGCTCAAACACTCCGAATCCTTTCATGTGTGGCCTTTGCCTTGTCGAGGCGCTAAAGCGTAGAACAAAAAAAAAAAACGCAGATACCCCCGAGGGTGCTAACAGGACGCCATGTCGGCCCACGGCGACCAATGTCGATCAATAACAGCGTGTGTGATCAGTGGCATCGCACCTAGCAAGAATCTGGATCAATAGAGGCGAGTAAAGGAGCTGCAGAGACAGAAGATAAGAGAGAAGATCACAGAGCTGTGGTGGAAATAAAATCATAAGACTCAGTTAATATGGGGCTTTTTATAGTTTCTCATAGTGAAATAATGCGCCGTCATTTCTGGAGATTACAGAACAAATACTCCAAAACTCAAAGCTGGAACTTCCTCATAAACACAGCAACTTCTCCTTTAATGGATTGCGGTTTAAAGCTCCTTAAAACTGTTTTCCCACATCAACTCTGGTCTTTTACACTATTTATGATGCAACACTTTTGTATAATCATTGCAAAGTTAACTGCACAATCAGTGCAAAGTCTTTATTAGTCACATTAGAGACTACGGTGCTCTGCAGACGCTGTTGTCCTTTACTGTGCTAAAGTGAGAGAAATGACTGAGGAATGTGTTGTTTTCACACAGCTGTGGTTTTATGGAGGAAATGCACTGTGTGTGTGTGTGAGGGCTTCCTCCCTACGTTGTTCCCTTTACACTAACGCTGTATAGAAACAAGCAGCACTGATAGGAAGAACCACCTTTTAATCACATTCACACATTATTTTCTACCAAATTTTCTCGCTCAAGAACTCAAATTAGTGTCCCGTCAAACTAACTAAATTCGCAGATGGATTGGTGTCAAGTTAACGACACTCTGGGGTGGAATAAAAAAAAAAAAAAATCAACCTCAGGCGTGAAAATTTGACTTTCACCTTTTTTTTTGTAATTTCCTATTTGGGAGCAAAGTGAGAGCTGACATTAACATGTTCCAAGAAACACATCGTTAAGACGAAACAACGGGTGTTTTAACTACAATGAGCCACAGTGAAATGTATACGCCACGAGAGCATTTTATCAATACATTATCTCACATATCTGGCCTATCTTACACTTCAAGGAGTTCCTGTGTTTGACTAAACCTCTCAGTGTCTGAGTTCACCTGATGGAGATTATCTCCTCGGTTCATTTACACACAATGGTCCGGATCATCAATATCTACTCACTCCCCACCTGAGGTTGGACTGCACCAAAGCCCACCCTGCAGCCTCAGTTTAAAGGAATGCATTTTATTAAATAAATATTCACTTTATTGCCATGATGAGAAGATTGATACCACTGAAATATGAAGCTATTATCTAGTCAAGCTAGTCTGTATCTTGTTTCTCGATATGTTTTCGTCACATAAAACCTAAAATTGTAATTTTTTACATTTCTGTTTTTGAATTGATTAAACAAACTAGATGTATCGTGGTTATTATTAAGCTTAAGAAGACAAAAAAAGTGATGATAGGTGTATTTTTTTTAATCTTTGGACAGAGCCAAGCTCACTGTTTCCCTTTGTGGTATCAATCTCTTCATCTAACTCTCAGCAGGAAAGCAAAATAATGCCCAAAACCTCCCAAAATGTCTAACTATTCCATTAAAGCATGTGAAGAATACATAATTACTCATGCTTAAATTAATATATGGCATGATACAATTGCAATTTTTCCTTCCAATCACATTTTAGCAATCAGTGTCAGCTGATCAGCATCCCTCCTGTGAATACTCCTATATGATAACATGGGAAAAGCTCATATCAGGAAACTCGGTGGGGGAAAGTCCCTCCTGATATCATCACGTTACTGCATCCAGACAAAAGCCTGCGACTACCTATAGCCTACTGACATGCTGCAGTGTGTGAAACAATGGAGACCCAAGAGGACGCTATCCGCAGCTGAAAAATGGCATCCATGGATATTCTGATCAATGCCCGTATGGTGCGGACTTTGAACTTTGCAGTAATTGTTGCATTCTGTGCAGCGACAGGTTCGGCTCTTTTGGCTCGACACCATCCAAAACATGTGTTATCGCTGCAGGCTGTGGAGCATGGGGCCTTATCAGATGGCCTTGTGGCCTTACAATAACACAGGCTCTATCGTGCCTTAGCAGACTCGTATCTGGCAGCGATGTCATAGAACAACAATAAATACAACCTGTAAGTGATGCACATAATGTTACTCAAGATGCTCCGATAAGCATTTATTCAATTTGAAGTGACATATTGAGAAAATGCACCAAACTGAGGGAGATTTTAGGCAAAAGAGTATAATACTGTGTAATGATGACGAATCCAAACCCAAGAATGATGTCATTCTTTAAGGATATTCATGAAAAGAAATCAAAATTACATCAGCATTACATCAACTCAAGCATGATTCTGCACATTTTTACCACAAACCAGGCTTCACAGCCTCATGCGATTTCCTCCCGCTGTATTATAAGGCACAGATTTACAGAGTAAATCAAAGCAGACAATTTCCTCAGCTCAGAGGAAAACCCCTCGGAGGAGAATGAGTTGATAAAGTCCCAATGTGCCCACGGCTTCCTCCCAGATAAATAAATACATAAATAAAAACACGCCCGGCCACTTCAGATTTATTGTTCCTCTGTAGGCTGTGAAGTAGAGGCTATATTGTTTATAATAAATAAGCCCATTAGCAGATTTGGCCCAGGTGGGTGACATGGCCTCTGTGATATCCCCTTCACCCCCCTGCAGGCACCTAGACCCCAGCGGGGCCACAATACTTCCATTTAAGGCAGTGATGGCCAAGGAAAAAGGGGACTACAGAGGTTAGTGTTGGTCTGACTGGGCTGAGACCGTGTCATGTTTTCTGGAGTGATAAGAGCCGGAGCAGGAAGCTGTGAGAGGGCAGGAAGGAAGAGAGCTAAGGTCTGGAAGGAGAGAGGGGAGCTGTGGAGACGGAGGATGAGGGTACAAGAGAGTGGAGAAAGCAGCAAAAACAAGACGTTTAAAAAATAAAAAATGATGCAAGGTAATGCAACAAATCTTAAAAACATGCAGCTATATGTGGTGTTAGAGGTATATACGCTCTGTGCACTGTGTTTCACGCATGCATGCACATGCAGGAGGGAGGGCGGGCCGAGCTCTGCTGGGAAACGCAGAGGGAACCTGGGGTCCAGGGGGAAGTGAGTGGATGACTAAATTTGGTCTGAAAGGCTACACTAACATACACCTGCTTCCCGCATTCAAACACAATGATGACGATATCAAGCATCAGGCTTTTGTCTGTCAACACCAGAACCAGCGAGAAGAAAAACGTATCTGCTGCTTTCCCTAAAACCTGCACCAAACAGTTATGCTTCAAAATGAAAGCAAGTAGTTTCTGACTCTGAATTGTGCACTAGCAGGTGTGCAGTTTTGTGCATGTATCTGTTCCTTGTTGCAGTTTCATTGATTGATTCAGTTTCATTGATGGTTTTCATTCATTTCCTGTCTTCTCTTATCACGTACACATTTCAATACACTCAATGCACATGCAAATACTAAAAAAAACTAACCTAAATGCAACTATGTAGATGCAAGAACCCCAAATCAGATTTTTAAAATGCACCACTTTTGCAAGCGGAGTTTCAGAGATGCTGGTTGGTGGATTATGTTACCTTTGGCTAGCTGTTTCCAGTCTTTATGCTAAGCTAAGCAGCTAACTGCTGGCTGTAGCTTCATATTTAACGCACAGATATGACAGTAATATCTTCTCATCTAACTCTTGCCAAGAAAGCAAATGAGCATATATTTCCCAAAATGGTGACATATTGATCAGTGGTGACACATGTATCGTGCATATACTAAATTAGAATTACTACCTAGTTTACATCCATCTGTGTCCAAAATGCATCACTTCATCATTTTATCCTGTTAGATATTTGTATGAAATTGTCATAATTAGCAGATGAATTCTTGAGTTATTGCCTAAAATGTGTTTTGGGAGGTCACAGTGACCTTTGACCACCAAAATCTAATCAAAGTGCACGTTTGTGCCAAATTTTAAGAAAGTCCCTCAAGGCGTTCCTAAGATATTGTATTCACAAGACGTACGGACAACCCAAAAACACGATGTGCATAAAAACAAACCTAAATTCAACTACAGGATGCAGATGCAAGTATGCGTTTCTAAAACATCATCCATCCATTCTTTCCACCAGGTTTGTGGAAGAGCCAAATTCACGAGAAATACAGAGAAAAACTGTCATGACAGTCGTCACCATGAACAAGAGGGACCTTAACTTCTGTGTTGAAACAGTTGGTTGAAGTTTGAATTCATCAACACTGAACAGACATTCAGAGTTTTCGCCGTCGGAGATCTCCCAGGTGAGAATATCAGCAGCTCAGTTCCACCACACACTCATCTTTCCCCTTTTTTAATCAATCTGTTCATCTAAAAAGGATTTCTCTATTTTGAGAATTTAATCCAGCGTCTGAGTTAATCTCTGAAACTCAGGGATTGGAGGAGCGGACGGACGGGGGCATCAAAGCCACTCAACTTCAGCCCTGCTCTCACAATTACACCCACAAGGCATCAAGGCAACCAATAAATCACGCTCCCGTAATGCCTCTCGGAAAATTAATTTTTTTTTTCAGGCTCGCTTGACTCGGTCATGTAGGTCAGATAGTCGGCGCTGGTTTGGTCGATTTCCAGGCAGATTAAAACATGGACGGAAACAAGTGTAAATGATGGTCAAGCCTCTAAAAACAAACAGATCAGCTGGATAGAAACTGTTTGACCTTTAGTCCAAAATACGGGGTTTTACGGGAAATGCAACCTGTATGACAAAATAAATGTTTATCCATGAAGTTCTGCTTTACTGTGTTTTACAGATGGATTATGAATCAGTACAACAGAGGGAGCCCTCCACTGGAGCTCAGGGGCATTACACACAAACCTGAAAGCCTTCATGCTCATTCTCATGGCTCATAATATGCAGTCAGCTGGATAAATCTGCACACATTTAGCTCTGTCTCAGTATCACTTGGACTCATTTTAATAGTCTGACAGTGTGTCGGTCCCTCTGTTTGCTGCTGCTGTGTGTTTCCTCTCTCACAGGGCTGCAGACCTGATTGGAGAGTAATCAGCAGCATGATGGGACACACCTGGGCCCGGTGAGCATTGTGCATAAAAAGCAGCAGCAGCAGCAGTCTTTTTGTCTCTTTCTCTTCACATCACACATCTCTGTATTGGTGCTTTTGGTTCTTTTCTCTTGTTTTTACAACCCATGCAGCACATTTTCACCCTTTTTTTTCCACCTCATTTAGCTGTTTGTTTCCCGTTTTTGTCCAGTCTAAGAGCCGGGCTGTGACAATAGTAAACTCCAAAGAGAACCCTTTCAGAAAAAGACCAGGATCATGTCTCTAATCAAAAGGGTTGAAGAGCAGGAACATTTCTTTGCATGCAGAAAAAAGGGGAGCTTATTGCTACACATTCTCATGCCAGTTTATCACACACTGACTCCTCAGCGTCACTTTTTGGTTGCAGTGAACACGTGCTTGATGTTGTGGATGAAACAAAAACACTTTTTAGGTTTAGGCAATAAAACCACTTAGTTAGGTTTATGAAAAAACAACATGGTTGGGCTTAAAACTACTACGTTTGTCCAGTGAAAATGTGACTTGACGCTGTGACCATAGGACACAAACGAACAACTGATTGTAACGTGAAAGTGAAAGTTAACGCACGGGACATGAACAGCGGTCTCCTGGATGAAAGCCCTGTTGGTGCGTCATTTGTAGGAAAACGCACAAAAAATACGTTGTTGAAAGTTGTGCTGAGTGTCACAAAAAAAGGGAAATTTTTGTCTATGTACACGAATCAAATAGATTACATAAACTCCCGTTAGACTGTGTTGCGTTACCATAGCATTTTCCCTGAGCGTTTGCTGTGGCCAAGGAGGGGTTTACAATGTAGTTAATGGAAAGCCATACCAGCACTCAAGGGTGCCTTGTGCGGTAGTATTTTGAGACCATGATCATGTAAGCTAAAAGTTAAAAAGTTAATTTATTCATTTAAAAGTAGGAGAGATGGAGAAAAAAAGGAAAAATCCTGCCCAAAATATTAGATGTTAGATATAACAATTTCCAAAATATGGACAGTTATTGGCATTACCCAATTGATACAACCATCGGAGCATATTTCACAATTTGGAGACGACAGCATCTGGTATGACGTTGACGACAATTTGAATGAATATATTTATAATTCCTCTATTAAACTTTCCTAACTCCTTTGAATGCTTTTTTTTTAATCTTGTTTAAACATTCTCAGAGTATTGAATCAAATGCTGCACTAAGTGAGAGCTACTGTACCAAGAATAGACTAATTGTGTTGTTTGTAATTCATAATTAGGATATAATGGAGGGAAATCATGTCTTCTTAACAGATTTAACATTTCGTTGGTTGCGTTTGAAACGGACCCGGGACAGAGTCAGAGAGTCTGGCCTCTCGTTGCCCTCTGAGGTCTTTATTAGAGGTCTATTACTGTAAAGCTGCTATCAGCTCTATTGGTGGTGGTGTTGGGGGGGGGGTTCTCCCTGGCTGCCACTAAGCAGTAAATAAATATGAGCCTATTGTATTGTTGTAGCCTCACTGTCCTTGCTCCTCCATGCTGAGTAAATGCTCCCATACAATGGGAGGCCGGACTGCCTTGTCATTCCTGATCCCCCTAGATTGCTCTTCCAGGTCCTCTGCCTGGGAAAGTGGAAGCAGAGGAAGGAGGAAGCAATGAACAGAAACTGGATCTGAGAAAATGTTTTACTGGGTTCATTCCAGAAATTAGGATCAAAAATCCTCTTGTTGATAGCAGAGGTAGAAAGTAACAGAGTGCATGCTACGGGTTCTCAACCTTTTGTAACTTGAGGCCGACTTCTGAGGACCAAAAAAGGTTGTCTCTGACATCACTTTTTCATTTCAAAAACTGATCCATTTTGTGTCACTGCATCCGAGAACGTTGGCTAACTAACAGCGGCAAAACACTTTTGTCTCTACCTGATGATGTGTCGTGATTGGATGATGCTTTGTTTGAATTACTATGTTTTTTTATTAATGTGAATTGTTGTGTAAGATGAAGTCACGAAACTTTACAGGTGTGTAGCTGAGATCAAAGTGAAGGCTGAGTTAGAAGATGTGTGTGGTCCGAACAAAGGCGCCGGAAGGAGGAGGGGTAGGAAGTGCTTTCAAGATTCTCACAAGTTGATTTCTATAGGAAGTTGGTTGAAATAATCTGACTTGACTGGTACCCATTATTTAAAAAAGGTTTAGGTTTTAGGACTCGAGTGAGTGATTGATAATTACTAAGAGTATCTTTTTTAAGTGGAAAACACAATATGATCATCAGTTAGGATGTCACTGCCACTTGTAGTTGGTGTCGGTGTGTCTTTTGCTCTTTATAATACGTCACCACAGTCACTACCAGCGCACATTCCCCGTGCGTTTACTGTTGCCGCGGATGGGTTTACATTGTAGATAATGGAAAGCCTGATGCGTCTCATACCGCCGCGAAAGGGTGCCCTTTGCGGTGGTATCGAAAGTCGACGGCTGCGACAATGCATCGGTATTTGACGCCCTGGGAATGAGAGCGGGCTGACCCCTGCAGCGCAGAGTGTTGATGTAACAAAACTACATGGTTGGGTTCAGAAAAATATCTTGTTTTGGGTTGAAATAAGTATGCTTGTTACGTAACTTACTCACAGAGTTAAGTACAGAAGTTACGTAACAAAAGTAAAGTAAAATAAGTCAACGTTGACTTTTGATTGGGACACAAACAGCGATCTCCTGGGTGAAAGTCCTGTGTTTGTTTCTCATGATTACTCGGCTTATATATGAATTATAGGTCATAACAGTGAATGAGAAAAGCCTGACAGTAGCATCTCTTCAGCAAAAGTTACATAGTCTCGTTTGCAAGACTCAAGATTTTGAAATCAGGACTCTTGCTTGTAATGGAGTATTTTTATTGATAGTTTATGTGCAGCAGTCTGTCATTTGTTGTGTTGTAACTGGAGAAAGAAATAGAAAGTTGTGGAGGTTTGTGGCCTCCTCGGGCTGCCTGGTGGAGCTTCCTCTCCAGTTTCTCCACAGGAAGAGTGCTGACAGGGCTGCATGGACTCACAGAGCTCCTTGCATGGAAGCCGGAGCGAGGCCTTGAGCTGAGTGAGGAGGGGTGCAGCAGCGTTGCCCCCATGGGACACCATTATTCAGGCCTGCGCCTGCCCCGCGAGCCCGGGCATGAGGCTGCCAATATCAGGCACAGGCGGGCGCTGCCGTCCTGTAATCACCGATGACATACATGAAGTAGTTTTCCAGATCGGTTTTCCTGTCCTTCCAGCTGCGAGAGGGGCAAACAGCACAGGAAGAATAACACAAGTCGCAGCCAGGCTCAGGGAATGTGGCCTTAACAAACACAAGTATAAAAAGTTAAAAGGCCCACTGCTCTCCTCCTGAGAGCCTCTGAGCGAGGGAAGTGAGGCTACGTCCTGAGAGAAGGTCCAACCTTCCTCAACACCCACACAGACTCAACAATAAGCTGCCAGTCAAACACTGTTTACTCTGCGCTACCTGCCAGGCCTCGAATCAAGAACACTTTTCTGACATGTTATCCTGTATGTATTAAGATTTATCTTAAACTCAGCAGCTTCTGGGTGATGAATCAGCTTTTTCCTGCTAATCTTAATATCTGCAAAGAGATCTCAAAGTAAGGAACCTGTGTAGACTTTGCATTTATTCCCAATTGTTTATATTTGGTTAAGTCTTTTGCGTTAATTAGTTTGAATCAGAATCCGCCTTATCATCACTCCACTGGTTCCTAGTGTGCTGGTTGTGACCAGTTCAACCAAAGACCGATTTGTTTTCCTCGTTTTATTTTGATAGTTTTAAGAGGCCCGAAGAAGTAAATATTTCTAGTTATTCACAATAAAAAAGCAAAAATTAGAAGAGAAAAATCTGTTCTTTTCTGCTTTCCCATCATGTAACTATCTCGTGACCCCTCAGTTAAATCTTGTGAGCTTGTGGAGGCCGTCTGACCGTGAAGACAAGATGTTAGATTCAGGCCTTTTTCCCACCATATCAGAGCATTATAACCAAAGTGATTTTACAGCAGCAGCTTAACACACAATGCGTTGCCCTCAGATGCTACCAGCTCGCTGTATGCACACAGTCACAGTCTTCTATCTGCTGAGGATCCTGGTGAGCTGTGAGGATTTTACCCCACTAAGTCAATCAGAGGAGGTGTTAAAGACGCCACGTCAACACAAACTAACAGGTGCCCACTGAGGGGATGGATCCACTGTAACTTCACTGGTGCTGTCACTGTATGGAAATACTTTGTAGTTATAATCATGCACTGCTCACATTGCATGTTAGTTTGAAATAGCTGCATATAAGTCTTTTTTTTTGTTTTGCTAGAATAATGAGCATTATCTTATTTCACCTCTGCAGCACATGCAAACACACAGATGTAAATGCACAACTTAAAGGAACAGTGTGTAGCATTTCGGGAGATCTATTGGCAAAAATGGAATATAATATTACAGCTCGTTCTCATTCCCAGGGCGTCAAACTCTGCCACCTTGACACGGCCTTCAGCGTTTGATACCACCGCACAAGGCACCCTTTAATGCCGGTATGAGACGCACCGGGCTTTCCATTATCTACAATCTAAACCCATCTGCGGCAACAGTAAATGCTCTGAGAAAGAGCGCCGGAAGTGTGGCGACGAAGTTTAAAGAGTGAAAGACACACACAGGGCGGGCGGGAGGGGAGTTTGATGGGTCCAACAAACACAGGGCTTTCATCCAGGAGGCCGCTATTCGTGTCCCGTGCGTTACGTTTCACTTTCACGTTACAATCAGCTGTTTGTTCGTGTCCCGTGTTCACAGCATTAAGTCACATTTTCACTGTAAAATGTAGAAATTTTAAGCCCAACCATGTTTTTTCCCCTAAACCTAACTAAGTGGTTTTGTTGCCTAAACCTAAGTAAGCGTTTATGTTTAATTCACAACATTAAGCGTGTGTTTACTGCGACCAAAAAGTCGCGCCGAGGGGTCGTTAAACACGAGTTTACTGCCACCGAAAAGTGATGCCTCGTCACAGAGCCGGCCGCCAGGTTTGTACGGTAGCCCAGAACGGACAAACCAAACACGGGCTCTAGAGAGGGCCACTTTCGCATCGGCCACCGTAGTTCTGCTACACGCTTGACACACGGGAGAAGTTTCAGTTGGTTGCAATATGCAACCTCACCACTAGATGCCGCCAAATCCTACATACTGCACCTTTAACTATAGTTTAGCGTTTCGTTAGCGAGCGATAATAAAATCAGCTAGTGACGTTTTTTATTTCAGCCGGTACTAAAATCAAACATCGCTGGATAGATATGATGAGAAACTGCTTTTGTCTACTTTGTTCCATTTTATTTAAAATTTTTAATCTCCCTCTGTTATTATTGTAAACTGTATATGTTGTTGTGCAAGAACAGAAAGCTTGACAGGCGTAGCAACAATAGGTAACTGTCAACTCACATGTCAAAAATGTAAATGAGTGAGAAGGAAATGTAAAAAATTATAGTTCTGCTGTTTCATTCCAGTGAAAAAGGAAGCGGTCAAATAACGAGGAAATGCACTTTGGCGTAATATTAAAATACAATTACGCACTGAAATAGGTGCGTGTCCGCTCTGTATCTGGAATGATCATTTAATCAGTATCCGAAAACAATTATGCTCACTCTCATATCACACACACACACACACACACACACTGAACTCATGGACATACTGGCAGACTGAGTCATAAAGCACCAGAGGACACTGAGGAAGAAGGTGTGACGTTATTTCCACACAAAATAATCTGGTAGGAATGACTCCGAGCAGCACGCCACATTTCATTCTGATGATTTCATGTTAAAATGTTTCTTTAGTATATAAGCTACACATACACATCATAATGTATTTAAAGATAAATATAAGAAAACATCCCAGACACAAACAAAGACTTGGGGCCAGTTTGAGGATTGTGTTTGTGTTAATCATCCCCTGAGTGTTTGTTGACAGGCGTTAGCGTCTCTGCTGATAGAGTATTGTATCGGCCCAGCAGGTCACGGGGACACACCCAGCCGCTCTATTCTCTGTTACAGTAATCATCTGTCTGTCTGCCGCTCGCCGGCTGTCTGTCTCTCGGCTGAGGTCATAATAACCACAGAGAAGTTGTGACTCTCTGCACACCAGAACGAGACCTTCTCATATATAACTGCAAAATAAATACATATATTAGGCTATTTATTAAAGGGTTAGTTCACCTTCACATGCAGATGTTTTGGTTTAATGTGGACTGGTTTTAACATATATTTGCCGTCATTATAATACTGTGTAATTTTGTTCATACTCCGATACTGTACTTTTTTAGGTACTTGCACTTTAATTATTTCCATTTTATGCTTCTTACTTTGATTTCACTACAATTTAGGAGAAAATATTATACTTTTTACTTAACTATATTTATTTGACAGCTATAGTCATTTTATACAATACATGCAACTATTTTATAAAATATGTTATATTATTATACACTAAACAAGCCAGCAGCATATAAAGTAGTTACATTTAGCTCCACTTGGACCAAATACAACAGTAAAACATCATACTTATACATGAATGTAGAGCTGCAATGATTAATCGATTAATAGATTAATTGTCAACTATTAACTTAATCGCCAACTATTTAGATAATTGATTAATCAGTTTGGGTCATTTTTAAGAAAACAAAAGTCTAATTTCTCTGATTTCAGCTTCTTAAATGTGAATATTTTCTGGTTTCTTTACTCCTCTATGACAGTAAACTGAATATCTTTGAGTTGTTAATCTAGAAAATAATCAACAGTTTAATCGACAATAAAAACAATCGTTAGTTGCAGCCCTAAATGAATGAACCAATAATAATAATTCAACGATATAATAATAGTATAATACTCCCAGGGGTGTTCTTTCTTCATTGAGTAATCTCACTTTTGATCCTTTAAGCACTTTTAGATAATAATACTTACATATTTTTACTTAAGAAACATTTTCAATGCTGTATTTTTACAGTGTGGTATTTTGTGGTACTTAAATAAAGCATTTAAATACTTTGTGATATCTAGTTGATATCTATCTCTTTTGGATTTCTGATGAATACAGTTGAGATAAATCACATTTTCTTCATGATGCTCACAGCATCAAAATATTAAAGCATATTTTTAAAAGATTCACATGTGCAGAAACGATATCCTGTTCACACTGTATCATCAAAAGATCTCATTGTGAGCAGTTTTCACATGCAGGGACTATTTCTTATTGAGAGGTAGCTCCGATGAAAGAGAAATGGATGTGGATTAGCAGTATCTGATATCTCAAAATAAAACCAAACCTATCTCCGTGGATAGATAACGTAAGAAAACATAACGTCTAAATCTGAGTGAACTGACCCTTTAAATGTGTCCCTGAGCTCCATGTCTGCACATCCTACCTGAAGTCACACACACGATGCAAACCTGTGAGACATCCAGGTGAAACTCCACTGCAGCGGCCTGATGAGGTTATAGTAATCTGATCGGCCCAATTAGTGCCTGATTAGAGCAGACTGACGTAATGAAGTGATCAGACAGACATGTTTAACTGTGGTTGGTTTTATGGAATTACATTTTCCTTCTCTTTACTTCAGTATTTCTTTAGAATGAGAAACTGTTGAGTATCTCACTTCCTGTTTGAGTTTCCTCAGACGTCCCCGCAGCGTAACACTCGGATGAGCATTATCTGCATTATCTCCTTCATGCAGGAGATATAAGACAAGAAAAAAACTAATTATAGCTCACACAAATCTCAAGAATGTTACAGGTGAATGAGCTCAAATCTATTTTTAGGTTTAATATAAACTCCAGCTATTTGGCCTGTCAATACTGGACACACAGAGATGACATATTTACATATTTAATCTCTAACGAGGACAGTATTTTATGGTGGAGGAATCTGAATTACAGCATGTTTGACATGTTGAGATTCCTCACATTCTTCAGCGGCGATAAGCTCAAACATGTCTCTGTGAGCTCTCCAGCACATTTCTGATATATTAAATAACTCAGCTTGGAGACGACATAAATGATTTGTGGATGATCTAAAAGTACACACAAGAAACTCATTTTATATACAAACAGTTTGTATTTTTGTTGCACTTGACGACCTGAGAATATGTGGTTTTGTTTGTTAATAATAAATTACATCTTGAGAAAATGTACCCGTTAGTAATGTTAAATTAAAGAGGAAATATTAAGGTTTTAACATCACCTGATTAAACCCAAGTTTACTCTTAAGAAGGAAACATTTCAGCCCTTTTATATTCCAGTTTCATCTCTTCCACCTTCACTTTTCCAGTTGTTTTATTTGATTTGATAAACCAGAAGCCTGCAGCCTTGTAAATATTTGACAAAGATATCTGATTTGTCCAGCTGCCATCTCCGTCGCTGTTTATTGTTGATGATATTTTCACCTGAACCACTGATATCATCCCGTTGTTTTTCCTTCAGGAAGTTCCTGCAACTGCTCATTAATTGTTGCTGAGGGGCCGACGTTTGAGGAAAAACAACAAGTTGAACTTTGAGTTCAGAGGGAAAACAACCACTGGTGGCACATAAACTAGCAATATTGTTTTATATTATCATGTGTTTTTCAAGTTAGTGTTTTGCATCACAGCACATTCCTGTGTTACACATCGCAGCAGCGTGTTTTGTAATATCGTCGTGGGAATTGAGCTGACGTCAGATTTCTTCCGCTGATTCAGGTGGCAGGTCTTCACTTTCCTAATCAGCTCTTCTGCTCTCTCCTCCGAGTTCAGGTCGTCCTTCCTTCAGCCGTCCGTTTCCTCCCAACACCCCCATGTCTCACTTACATCATTGACTCGTTTACAAACTTCTCTGCTGTTTGGTGGATATCTTGTTGTACTTAAGTATGTTAGGCCCAAAAAAATCCACGGGGTGCATTGCTGTGTTTCAGGTGGCTTCCTTGCAAGGGGCTACCAGCAGAAAAATCACTCTTTGCATGGTGGAGCTTTGCAATCTAATGGCTTACAATCATTTTAAAACATGTTCAACTCATTTTTAAACTGTCCATTAATGGTTAAGGTTATATTATTAACAATAAAGTTGAATATTGCCATGGAACACATAGTTTCTGATTATCAATAGTTGTCAACACAAATGTTATTCCATTGTATATTTGTTGAAATTTATTCATCAGTATCATTTTTGGGCAATATTTCAATGTTTTTAATTAAAAATATAGTAATTTATGAGGTGAATCCAGAGTGATACTTGTAATATTTGCATATATTGTTTTAAAACAGACATATTTAAGCACAATAACAGATGTGGACATTGGCAAACATCACTCTGATCACTGGATATGATGCAGTTTCTTCCCACAGAGACTGGCCAGATTGACGTGTTTAGGAAATACTTAACAGTTTTCTTGTGTTTGAAGTCCGCAACTATTTATAGAACAAAGAAACAGTTGAGCATTAGTTTTACAAAGATTGTCCTGCATATTATCAGACTTTTTCTTGTTTTTATGTGACTATTAATTATTTTTATTTTATATAGTTATCTTCTATCTGCTGATCTTTGGTATGTGATCGACAGTGTGCTGGATTTTTGTGTGTTTATTTTACATTTATTTGACTTTAAAACATGTTTCATATTTATTTTATGTATACATTTGGGTTTTAGTCATTGCTCTTGTCCATAAAAACAGATAAATAAAATAAAAATATCTTTTATTTCACTTGGAGACAGGTCTATGCAGATGTGTACTTTTGCTGTAAATCGACATCTGAATCGATTGGTGGAGTCTTATCATTAAAAAACCTGTTTTGTCGGTTGAAAGAAAATATAGTTTTTTTGTTGTAAGTGTCCAAAGGAAAAAAAAATGCAAAAAAATAAAACTTTCCATTTCTTTTTACTGTGTTGGAGCATTAAAGGGTTTCGTCCTTGCAGCACCTTACGGCCTCGATCTTCCGTCTGAGTTCAACCTCGAGTCTCTGACACAGAAAACACGGAGCAGGGAAATAAACATTTTTCTAAATGAGTAAACATTTGGCAGCCAGAGTCGAACGAGTTTGGAGATATGTCGATTTTGGGGCATATTTTTAGAGCCTTTGTGAAATGTTTTAAAATGAAACAGGAAGTTGGGAAGTTTATGCCCCTGGCGCCCGCCCTGCTTCCCTCTCGGAGACAAGAAAGACGTGAGGATGGAGATTAAACAGCGTGTCAACAGTTTGGCTTCTGCCAAAGGCCGGCCAGTATAGATCCAACATTGATTCATATTACAGATATTTATAATCATCTACAGTCATCTTAAAGGGACACTCCACCCATTTTACACACGTCTTTTTTCTTCTTTATAGAAATAAACAAACAATTTATTGTATCGTACAATAACCATAAATTCCACATCATAGAGTTTACAGAAGAAAAAACAACAACTCTGAGATGAGGACAGTCACAATTCATATAAAGATTGTGGTAACAGTTTACTTTCAGTCCCCCTTTTTAGCATTTACAAGCATGTAAATGTTTATAAACATTTAATAAATGGTTTTATAACACACTATATTGTAGTTTTAAGCAGTTTTATGGATGTTTTTAAGTGTTAATTAATGTACAGTAGTCAATAATCCTAACTTCTTCTGTGAATAGACATTAATAAACACTTGTATCTGGTACAACTACATTATAATGTGTTATAAACAATGCATTACATGTGCTTATAAATGCTAAACAAGGGGACTAAAAGCAAATGTTGAACAAAAAAACATATATTGATCATTTTTAAGGCCCTGAGCCGCCCACACATGATCAGCGGTAAAATATCACTTTGCGCTGGCTGTGCCATTGATTTCCTATGGGCAGAGCGGTGTCGCCCGACTAGGTGGAAGCACCTTAGCGTGGTACACCACTCGAAATTGCCACCGAGCACTGCGCTCAATGTTCAAATTATTTCCACTTTGACCTCGGTTGTTGCTGACCTTTCAAAGAGCAACCAATGAGATAACAGCTGCAACTGTTGTTACAGTGAATGGCGTTCCTTACACACTTTTTAATGACATATTATACCTGCGCTGCACTTTGCCACTTTGCAAGGCTTTGCACCCTACCTTGCTGTGAATCAAGAGCACATTTCTTATAACGTGAAGGCAGTTTTAGGATTAATAGAGAAATGAATGTACTGTTTGATCTCATTTGTCAAAACCAAAAAGATGAGCTTTTTACCTGAAAATATTAATATATGCATAGGCTATATAATTATATAATATAAAATATACACCACTGATAAAAACACACAAAAAAATTTTTTTCAATAAAAACAAATGCCAAAATGACCCCCTCAGAGGTCAGGGGTCAGGGGTCATCTCAGACTAACTTATATCAGATGAGGTGACATATGCATTGAGGGTCTAACAAAAAAAGGTCTTACAAAAGAGTTGCTTTCAAGTTGCATTATGGGAAGTGTAGGATCCAGTGTTTTTACAGCCTTGACTCATTCTAGGGACCAAAAGTCCACATACTTTTGGTCTTTACTGCATCGATTTTGACCCGTCTTTCTAAAAATCTGTCTCAACTTTATGAAAGTGTGATTCTAAATCACTGGAGTGGCATTTTACACCTACTATATGAAAATGAATAGTTATTTTGAAATGTTTAAGTCTGTTAATCTTGTCTTTTTGCTCATTTTTAAGATATCAATAAGGACATGGACATTGCAAGTTCAATTAATTATTTATTGACACATACATTGGAAGACAGTACAGCAGTCATTTAACATCAAAAACACAATATACACTTATATCAGTCATCACACAGACATAATTTAAATAAATACACTATTTGTAGTAGCTTTATGAGACGGAGCGTCCCTCTCTGTGGCTGCTCTGCTGGTAGTAGCTGATGGGATCCACTGACTCGGACCTGTGAGGGCTCGGACCCAGGTACTGTTCAAACTCGCTGCGGTCCAGATCGTACAGCATGTCCAGCTGAACCCGTTCCAGGTAGAACTCCAGGGAGGGCCCAGAGGGACACAGAAGGCCTCCGTAGACCCTGCTGGACTCCTCCTGGTCCACATGGGGACCTGCAGCGCTGGAGAAACCATACTGCATGTGTTGACTGCCAAAATACAGCTGGGGCTCTGCAGGGTACGCAGGAGGGTTCTGGTACACCGCGGGCTTGTTTGAGTAAACATCTGCTGCAGCTGTGTCTGAATATACTGGGTGGCTGCTGCGCAAAGGGGAGAAGTTAGAAGGGGAGTTTGTGAAAACAGAGGTGTTCGGGTAGCACTGCTGCTGGTTCTGGAGCAGGTAGGTGAGGTTGAACGGCACGGGGAAGCCGGGGGAGCTGCAGAGCGAGGAGGAGTGAGGAGCCTCCACACACTGAGGTCTGGAGCTCTTCTTCAGCTGCCTCCTCCTGCGCGGCCGGTACTTGTAGTTGGGGTAATCGATGGTGTGCTGGACTCTCAGGCGCTCGGCTTCCTGCATGTAGGGACGCTTCTCAAGCAGGGACATGGCCTTCCAGCTTTTTCCTGCAGGAACACAGTATGGTTAATGATCTGCATCTTTGGTTTAGAAAAACTGACTTAAATATGAACCTTTTTTTTTTTAATATACTTCATTTTTTTCCCCCTTTTTTCAAGGCTGTTTTCATATATGCAATCCACTGTTTGTAACAGTCTATAAACCAACTTTTAAGTAGATGAGCTTACAGACAAACCCATCAAGTACATTAGAGAAAACAACCTCAACATTCAAAACCAAAACAAAACCAAGAAAAGAAATAACAATAATAATAATGACAAAAAGAAAGAGTAGGGTTAAAAAAACAAAACAACAAAGCAAAAAAAAAACAACCAAAACACACATAACAAAAAAAAATTAATAATAATAATTAAATATAAATTAGTTTTTCCCCATATGAGACATGTTCCAGGCTAAAGAACTACAAATATTGAACATTTTTAGGACGTACACTTGAAGATCTCCAAGGGGCACTTTAACTTTAGCAACTTCTGTTCTTATTAATAACATTTCCAAGCTGTTAATGAGTTTCTTACCGAGTATTTTGCTCAGATCTGTATTCTCCAGGTCTGGGTTGAGCTGTGCCAGCCTCCTGCGCTCCTCTTTGGTCCAGATGATGAAGGCGTTCAGAGGCCTCCTGACTCTCTGCTGCTCTGACGCACATCTGGCCTCTGGGCTGGCACAGCTAGAGTCCGAGTTCACGGACAGAGGGCTGCAAGGACCCGAACCAGGAGAGATCACCTCGGTCCTGATCTGATGCTCCACGTCCACAGAGATGGGGTCTTCATTCTCCAAAATGTAATGCATGATGGTGGTGATAGATAGTTTGGCTCTCTGTCATCCTCCTGGTGACTCACAGATATATGTGGGTGCTCCACCAATGGGAGGCCAGGAGGAGTGGATTAAAGGTGTGAATTTCAGGTGTTTTCTCAGGTCTGTGATAGGCCCATCTGACCCCCCACAATCAGCCATGTCACAGAAACTTCACATGGAGAAGAGACATGAGTCTGTAATAAAACTCAATTTGGCTTTTCTATAATAAAAGGTTCAACATGTAATGCCCAGATTAAGATAAACAGCCCATAAACCAATCAGATGTATCCATTAAGGATTAAGTGTTGAACCCATTTTCCCTCTTTATTGTTACACATATATGAAAAGTATAAACTGATGAAAGTCAAAGTAGAATTATACTTTTATTACATGTTTGTCTGCTACTATATTTGTGCGCAAAAGTCCCTGACATCACATGGAAAAGAGACATGAGTCTGTAATAAAACTCAATTTGGCTTTTTAATAATAAAAGGGTGACATGTAATGCCCAGATTAAGATAAACAGCCTATAAACCAATCAGATTTATCCATTAAGGATTAAGTGTTGAACCCATTTTTCCCTCTTTATGGTGACAAATAAAATATATATAAAATATATATAAAATATAAAAAATATAAAATATATAAAATATATAAAATATAATATAATATAAAAATATATAATATAATATAAAAATATAATATAAAAATACAATATAAAAATATAATATAATATAAAAAATATAAAATATATAATATTATATATATATACTAAAAATAAAGAATAAACTGATCCAAGATTCAAGATTAAAGAGTTTTATTTGCCATTTGCACCTAATATAAGTACAGTGAAATTCTGAGCAGTTTATACCGAGTCAGCTTTAAGAAAAGAAAAAAAGGTAGAAAAAGGCACAAGGTAATTACAGTACAAAATAAGTAGCACATTCAACTCAACACAATAAATAAATAAATTATTAAAAATATAAAACGCCCTCAGTGTAGTCAATAAATAAACTAAACTACCCTCTGCATAGGAATGATACCCCAGAATACAAATATACAGTAAATAAATAAATACTTCCAAAAATGAATACAAAATAAATGCAAAAATAAATAAATAAATGCAAAAATATATAAATAAATAAATACATATACAAATGCATAAAAATAAATACAGAATACAAATATAAAGTATGTATTTGAAAGTCAAAGTAGAATTACACTTTTATTACATGTTTGTCTGCTCCTATAGTTGTGCGTAAAAGTCCCTGACATGAAAGTCTAATAAATCCCTTGATTCACTTATTAAAAGCATATTAGAGAAATCAAATGACACTTTTTGGAGAGAGCTGGTATGTGATCAATAGACATCAGCAGCAGGTATTGATAGGTGAACATCAAAGTGTGCAGCAGGACTATAAGGAGGCAGGCCTGGTTACTAATTACATTGTGTCTCTCAGCTCTTATCTGTCATCCACTGTCTCTATCAAAGTGCATTTTACAGGACTGACAACAAACATGATCAAGGCTCAGTGTTTATTACACGATTACCAAGCACAAATATTTGCCCAAACACAAAACAACTGAGTGTATTGAAATCAGTCAAAACTCCTGCAGACATCCAGACTCACAGAAACCAGCAGCAGTTTTTCCTTTTTCAGCCTATAATTTATATATCGGCAGCATTTATTTTGTCAGTTTTCCACAAAGTAGGTGATAAGAATAAAAAAACAAGACATTAAAAAATATTAAATAATATTTTAAATACATTTTAATTAAAAAAAAATATATAATACAGCTAAAATAACATTTTGAAAGTAAAAAAAACAAACTTAGATTGATCTATAAATAATATAAGAATTAAAAGACACAATTGTTGGGGAATTATTGATATTATAGGAATGTTTTAGTTCTAGGAAAATTTGAAAAAAATGCATTGTAGTGCATATATATGAGAATAAACACATTTATGAGCACTAGAAACACTTATTAATGGGAAATAATGGATTTATTGTGGTGACACGAAGCATAAACACACAAATAAAGTAGGAAACAGTCACTACATTGAGTACAAATAGTCTATACAATAACATTGTTATTGAAAAAACACAGATTATAGGACAATTAGCCATAAAAACAAGCAAAAATAAATAATGATAATTTTGTGTATCCATCATTATTGAGCTCTCCAGAAACTCTTCAGGCATGTGATCCCACTTTAATATAATAGGATGCCGTTACAGGTGTGTGTGTGGTTTCAATGAATATCTGAGACTATACATTACACAGACAATAGACGTCATTATGGTAAATCTGCAATACACAGAGTTAATACACAGTTAATTCCTGCACCTGCACTGCTTTGTCCCTGCAGACGAGTCACTTATGTGGATATTTAAATTGTAAATACTGTGTATTATGGTTCAGAGCAGAGAGGGTTAATACACAAGGAAGAGCAGGAAGAGTTTGCTGTAAGAAACCTGCAGAAAACATTCAAGTCTGCACTTTAAAGGCTTTAAAACTGCATTAAACTCATGCACACTTTACGCATTTTGGACTTTGTTTTAACCTTGCAGAAGAAGTAAATGGGACCTAATGGAGGTCGATATCTTCATCAAGAGGCCTGATCAATACTGTGACATTGGCACATTCAGTAACAGCAGTGATAAAGTTAACTGTGCTCCTCATCTCCCTTTGACAACTGGACTTAAACCATTTTCTATCAGTCTAAACTGATAAAGTGATTAAGTGGCTTTGAGGGGACAAGATGTCCCGAGGGCTACCTGGTTGATCCTGCCAGTAGCATATGCTTGTCTCAAAGATTAAGCCATGCAAGTCTAAGTACACACGGCCGGTACAGTGAAACTGCGAATGGCTCATTAAATCAGACAAGATAAAAGTCATTAATTCAGTTTTTTTCCTTTTCTTTTCTCTTTTGTTTTTGTGGGGGTATTAACTGTATTCATATTTTTTTATATTTTTATTAGAATTGATTTTTATTTTATTATTATTATCTATGAGTTTATGATTATGATTATGATTATTATTATTATGATTAATGATAATAATAGTATATTTTTTAATAAATATTATGCTTTACATCACGTAATCATTTTTAAAATAATTTCTAATGCATATCTTTAAAATCAATAAAATTTGACCTAAAAAAGAACATCAATATTTACCTCAGATATGGAGATTTTTTTAAGGTGTATTTAAAACAAAATTATTAATTTAAATAAAGTGGCTTTTTTTTTGTGGGATTATTCATTTTATTAAATTTTTTTTATTTTCATTTATATTTCATACATTTTAGATATTTAGATATTTATGTATTTATTTATTTAAATAAAGTGTCTTTTAGGGCAAATTGACATAAAATTCGTTAAGTCTGTTTTTTCTTTTCATTTCTTTTTTTGGGGTGGAATTATTCATATATTCACATTTTTTATATATTTTATATTTGTATTTGTTTTCATTTATTATTATTATTATTATTATTATTTATAATTATTATTAATAATAATAATAATAATAATAATAATATAATAATAATAATAATAATAATAATAATAATAATAATAATAATAATAACAGTTTATTTATTCTTCAATTAATATTATGCTCTACATTACGTAATTTTTTGTAAATAATTTCCTATTCATATCTTTAAAATCAATAAAAATCGATCACAAAAAGAAAATCAATATAATCCTGAGAAATAGAGATTTTTAAGGTGTATTTAAAACAGCATTATTCATAGTGTGTATAGTTTGTTGGTATGTGGTGAAAGGTGGGGGTCGTTTTCTTCGCATCTTGTCAGTATTAGAGTTTGAATCCACATCCGGGGTGTTGAACGGGACGCACGCGCTCCTAAAGCACTAATGGATTTAATCAATTAGCTTGAACGACGCAGCGTGAAAACAATAACGGTGGTTTCGACTGAGCCTCTCTGTGAATTCAGTCGGCTCAACATTACACAATGATTGTGATTAACATGTGGATTTAAAGTTTGGATATTGGACTTTATTGTGCATTAATTTACCACCATATAACATTACTCAGCTGTGTTATTTAAGAGAAAAAAAACGTGTGATTTAAAATGTTGGGGACTGCAGCCAATGATTATTTTTCATCATTGATTGGTCCTTCGACTACTTTTAAGATTAATTGATGATTATTTACTCTAAGAAATTCAGAAAATAGTGAAAGAATTACCATCAAATGTTCAAAAAGCAATAAATTGGCTCTTTGAATATATAAATTATATATAGTATAATTAATTAATCTGAATACAATAACGTTAGTTTCGGCTTAGCCTCTCTGTGAATGCAGTCGGCTAAATATTAAACAATGATTGTGATTAATGTAGATTTAAAGTTTGGATTTTTATCTTTTTTGTGCATTAATTTACCAACATATGACATTAATTTTATTTAAGAGAGAAAAACGTGTGACTTGTCCTTTATTCTGACTCTGTTGATGAGTCCTAATCTATAAAGTAACAGTGGGGATTGTCTCATAGCCAAACAAGAGACAGACTGGACACAAAGCCTTCTGAATGGGGATTGTTCTGATCACAATGTGCCATTGTACTGGACAGAACTCATATATGGGACACTCCTCTCCGTCTTCACTGTCGATCAGTGATGAACAAGGTGGCACAGGTAGAGCTGCAGACCTGCAGGAGGATGTAACAACTAATAGCAGGATTTACAAAGGAAGGCTACTCTGGATTCATGGATAATGCTTTGGGTTTAATATTGGCTGCATTTGGAGCACTTATTCATAAGGAAAAGGATAGTTTGCTGCACATTTTCTAGGTGTGGACTGGAGCTTCTTTGTAAATGAAGATGCCACAACAGCTGACCTTCTCTTCTTATGGATATATGAGGATTTGCTGCACCTGAAGACTTGCATCCAAAGACAGGAGGCCCGTGACCTCTGGTAATGAACCACTGTATTCCAACCAGCACCTCGGTGCCATCCCACCGACTTTCCTTACAGTGGCTCGTTCATAAAGAGCTGCATTGTTTCATAGCTGGAAGGTGTGAAGGGGATATAATGACCGTGATCTTCGCAGCGAGGGACTCTATTGCATTGTGTTGTATTGTATGGACACAGCAGGTCAGCATCAAGATACACTCTGTCAGGACTCAGACACCATTCTATGCAGTGGTGTGTCCCACCTCCACCTCTTACATCACGTGTTTGAGAAGCAGATTCAACAGTAGACTGAAGGCTGGGGGTCCTGAGTGCGAGCCTCCACACTCCCCGTGTACACAGCGCCCTGCCCGGCCCTACGTCAGCCCAGCTGAGAGGATTACATGCCCCTCTGGTGTAGACAGGCTTAATGCAGCCTCATTAGCAGAACACAATGATGCTCCCACCTCTGAGCACAGATAACAGGCCGCGGTGCTCAGCCAGACTTCAAACACAGACTACCAGGTGCTGCAATGTGCAGGGTGCAAGGCCAAAAGAGCACACCTGAGTACTGGGGATCTGCACTTTTGCTCTGGTTTTACCAAACTCACATCATTTAAGGACTTAAATGATTAGCTGATTAACATGCACTATTTTTTGGTGTGTCATATGTGAGGATGTACTGCTTTTCTCTGTTTTAGATCACTGTAAATTCATTATATTTGTGTTTTTGGACTGTGAGTCGGGCAAAAATCACTTTTTGCACTTTTAGAACTTTTTTTTAAAATACAAAAGCTCCAACAGGCATCTTCCAACATGACATCAGAAACATGACTGCAAAAAATAAATAAATAAATAAATAAGTAAATAATAAATAAATAAATAAATAAATGAGGGAGTAAGATGAATAAATAATGAGTAAATTAAAAAATCATAATAAATAAAAAACAAGTTAGAAATAAGAATATGAGATGAAGTGTCTGTTACTTAAAATACAATTCTAAGGAGTCAAAGTACTTTTAATAACTTTTTAATTAATCTTAATTAATTATATACTATATCCTTTATATAAGACATGACTGCAAAAAAGGATAATAATTAAATGTAGAAGAAAAAAGAAAAATAATAATAAATATGTTTATTAAAAAAGTTAGAAATAATAATATAAGATAAACTTTATCTGATAAAGTGTCCACTTAATAAACATTTATAAGGAGTCAAAGTAATTTTAATAACTAATTTGTTATATATTATATAATTAATATATTCATGGATTAAATACAGACAGCCAATTCATTGCTTTTTGAACTTTTGATGGGCTTCTTTTCACTTTTTTGAGTAAACAGTTAATCAAATAATCTTAAAGTAATCAATAGATTATAAATTTGAATTATTATTTAGTCGATAAATGACTAACAATGTGCACTTATTTGTGATATATTCCTCGTTCAAATTTTAATTAATTTAAGAAAACATCCCTCAGATCTTCAGTCTGGCTCTTTAACTGCCGTCACTCTGCTCTCTAATTGTATTGCGTTTGTCTATCATGCAGACTGACTAATGAGGCTAAAGCTCCAGTCGTCCTGAAGAACAGCACTATTCTTTGTAAATTAGGAATTGTATTCTACAGATAAGAGTCTTATCTGAGATGAATTGAATGAGTCTTCCAGTTCTTTTATTGTCCAGACAGCAGAGCTCTGTATGTTAGTGGCCCCCCACAGTATATACTGTATGTGTAAGCCTGACCTTGATGCAACACGTCTCTTCTCAGCAGACAGGACAATGGACGCCTGCATTTAGCTGTAATTAGCCCTAATTATTAACTGGAACTAGACTGAGACCTGTGAGACACCGTGATATCTGTGTCTGTCCTAAACGGCTCACTCACGGCAGCAGATAACCTAAACAACTGCTCAGCTCCAGCAGCAATGCTTTGACTGTTTAATTAAATAGTGTGAACTGGTTAGACTCAGACATTAGATTATTTGGAGCAGAAAGCCCCTAAAAACAGACAAACAAATCGTTTTAGCCAAAGTGAATTCTTCTTAATTGTAATTGATGGAGAAAATACTTAATTTCTTTTATTCTCTTTATGCAAACTCTCTGCGGCTTCACAGAGTCGATGTTTGTGCTCAACTCTGCTCGTCTGAGACTTGATAGAAATTCAAAAGAATCTGCTGCTTTGAAGATAAGCGCTGCAGCTCTGCCATAAACAATGATTGTGCTGTTTCTTTCCTGTGGCGTGATTTATTTAAAGTATTATGCTGTAAGGATTTGGGCTGGTTTTCCTGGCAGGGCCGGCTGTGTACGTATCCACTACTTGTGTAGTTTATTGGATACTTGAGATTCAGGAAAACACTCAGGGAGCCACAAGCAAAGTCATCAAAGTGTGACCTTTGTCTCTCATGGCAACAAATTATGAAATGTACAAATACTGTAAGAAATACACCTTAAAAAATACTTCCTTTTTTAAATGCAAAAACTAAAATTAATTATATTTAACTCACAGTTTGGTGCATCATATTTTCTTTCTATTCTTATAATAATAATTGAGACGTGCCTACCGGTAACTAACATGGCAGAGGGGACTTTGTAAAGAAACACAATGCTTGTAGTCTTTGCTCACACACACACACAAACATATGCTTCCTTTGATAAAGTGTAAAATTCTATGGCAGCGTCCCTTAAGACAATATCTGCGTAAAATACCAAGTTATTTATAGCGAGTGTGCCATTCTGACTTCAAAAAATAAACATGAGCGTAATGGAGAGTTCAAACACAATCCAGCCAAAACCCACTACGAGCACATTGTAGTGCAGGCAGGGTGTAAATTATCATAAAGTGTTGATTGTAATATCTCAAAATCTTAATGAGATTCTGCATTACAACACCCTGGCTTTCATTTTAAAAAATCTCAGCACTGTGAAGTAAGAAAAAAAAGATATGTAAAGTCAGTGAAAGTGTGGTGATTAATACATCAAGATCAGTAATTTCCTCAGATATCAAAGCATTAACTTCATGCCGTTTTCATGTCTCTAAAGTGTAACGGGGCAAACGTTGTATGTATGTGTTTGCCTGTGATTGTATTCCAAGAGGATGGAGAGGGATCTTTTGAACGTCCACACCAGGATACAGCTGCCTATGACTAATTTCAAACTCCCCTTCTACGGCTTAGGCAACCCGTTTCACAAGTAGCACACATCGCCAGGCATCTGTTTCCTGTTTTCATTCTTTGAGTTATCTTATTTTCCTTATTTCCCCCTCACCTGTTACAGTTCACGTTCCTTCCATCACGCTGCACGAGCCAGAGGCCGTCCGACGTCAGCCACTCAAACACAAAGAAATACTCATGAATGTGGTTTAAGTCATGTCATAAATATTCTGTATAAGACACCAAAAGTGAATTCCTTCTAATGACATAACACCAATATTTGAAAATAAAATAAAGTTTAATGACAACACTTCATTCTTTAACTTTTTTTTCACATTTTTTAATACAAAATGGAAACATGTCCAAGACTTTTACACGTTTTCAACATCCAAAACTCAGTGTTTTTCTGATTTTTGCCGTGAGATACTGTACATAAACATTTATTCGATATCTCCTCACGCCTACGAGCTGTAATATTTCACAAGTTTCTCATCAGTGGGTTTCAGGATCTTCTTCTCCGGCATGCTAACGACCCAGCCTGGAGAGAGGCCAAAGAAGATCTGTCGAACATCCTTCCTCATGGCGAGCATGTGACACAGTTCATCCTTTGAAATGTCTGGCAAGATATATCCATACTTCTGTGCCAGGGCTAGCCGGGCCTGCTGGATTTTCTCCGGGTCTGCCAAGTAACCCCGGTTTGCAGCATCTCTGTAGTACGGGACCATATCCTCCCCTGGTAACATTCGCTTTGGAATGGGCTGCCCACGCAGGAAGAACGGGACGGGCTTGATGAGAATCCCTGCAAAAAAAAAGAGAATATATTTTTAGGTTTATTATCTAGAATACACAAGATGAATGTTATAATGGCGGTTAGACTGATTAGTCATAACTTACCGAGACTTATAGGATCATAGAAACCGGTAGTGATGACCCCTCCGTTCCTCTCAATAGCAGCTACAACTCCTTCAGAAGCTCTCTGAACCTCAATGTTGATTTTTGCAGCAAAAATGTCAGCACCCTGAAACAGAGCAGAGAGAGCACATTAAAAAGTCTGGCAGAGCGGGGTGAATAAAAATAAACAGGGGTCAAAACCAACATCTTGATCTGTGACAGAATGACAACACTGTTATGTGGTGCCACCTACTGGCACAAGATGATCGAGGAGCCTCAGAGTGACCTCTTGTTCTGCATCCTGAATAACTGGTTTCATTGTTAAGCAATTAAAACTTGGGACCCTTTTACACCTTAAATGTAATGTTTGGATGTCCAAATTGTGATCACATGACTCAATGAGCAATGGAAACAAAACCTAAGTGTCTACACTGAAATTAAGTTGTTCTTTCTCCCCTCCGATTCCTTAACTTGCTGTCAGGATCAGGTCTTTTCCTTGAAGTTTTATAGAAATTATTTAACCTAGATCTTTACAGTAACAATGGGCTCTTCTGGTGTTGTTTAGAAAATACTGTATGTTTGCAAAAAATAGTGCCACTTGGCTTTACACTTCATTTACTGCAGCTACAATTGGTACAGTAGTAGGTAGCGGTAGGTGTTTTTTCAGCTGATCAAATGTGTAAACCCATTTCTCACGCTTCTTCTAACATAAAACACTAAGAAATGGCTAGTCCCTCCATCCATCTTCTACACCCACTTATCATGGGTTCCTCTAGTTTTGTAGTAAAGTATTAAGCCTCAGGAAAATAAAAAAAATGTGGTCTAATATCTATACAAAGAGATATGTGTTTCCTTTGACAAAATTGTCAATGTTTCCCTTTTTAGCCCAAATATAAACCTAATCTTTTCTCTAATCTTGTTTCTCTCATTGATACAAAAATTTGAGGAGACAAAGCAGTAACTGTTCAGTGTTTTTTAACCACTGGAGATGAGAAAACAACTTTCTAGGTATGAAAAAAAAGTCCATGATCAATAAGCAGTTACCTCATCAACGAGCTGGACTCCAAAGTCCCTCTTCAGAGGCTGGATCGTCACTCCTCTGGCGTTGACTAGCTGGGTCAGGTCTATGGGCTGGGTCGGGTCGACTCGTCCCAGATCAATCAGGTACTGCAGTCGTTTCAATGACAGGGGCTGGTACTGAGGACGGCGACTGAGGAAGAGCACACAAACATTGTTGTTAGTTGATTAAAATCATTTGTGATCACCAGAATCTGGCACTCAGTTTAGCAAAACAAATAACAAATGAAAATATAAATCTGTCACCTGTGTAAAAACTACACTGGCTGAAATACTGGCCCAACCAATGGCAAAAAAATAAAATTTATTTTCACTTCCTTTGGGAAATGGAACAAGAAGGGGTCTTTCTTCCTACTGCTTAAACAACACAAGTGTATCAACATGTAAGATAAGATAAGATATTCCTTTATTAATCCCGCAGTGGGGATATTTGCAGTGTACAGCAGCAAAGGGGATAGTGCAAAAAACAAGAAGCATCATCTAACAGTAAAAAAAAAAAGAGCTAAACAAAGTGTAACAAAATATGAACCATTTAAATAGAAGGGAGTATAGAAATAGGAGCAGTATATACAGTATTGACAATAAACAGACTATAAACAAAATTGCACAAGTGTAAGTGGTCTACTGTGTAATGTGTATGATTTGGTGGTTTGAATGGAGTTTTACCACCAGATACTATGACAAATACCCAAATATAAGACTGAAACCCACTGAAGTATCACACCAGGGTCTTTAAACTTGTATTTTAAAAAAAAAAAATAATCCATATTAAGAAATCCATCTAGATGTGCTTTACAAATGATTCTTTCTCACACATTATGAAAATTTTTTAACGTTAATATGATCATTCGTATAGCTGGATGTACACCAAAATACATGTTATCAAGAGCTCGTTATCCTTAGAACATTTTAAAAGGAAATTATCATCACACCTAATTAATGATGTCTAATTATTTTTTGATATGTTTAGATATATTTTATTTTCTTTTGTACTGTTTTTTGTATGTATTGCATTGTTTTTAGTGTATTGTTTTCCACTGTTTAGTTAGTTTTTTCTGCACATTTTGTGTACTTCTTGTTGTTGTTTAACTTTAGTAGTGTTTTTAAAATTATGTTAGTTTAGATCTTTCTTCCTTTTTTGTTATTGTTTTTTTTCCTCCTGGGGTTGGGGGGAGGTCTTTTGTATAAGCCTGTGGCTTTTTGACCTCTCCTGACACATTTCTTGTTTTTTTTCATTGACTGGATTTTGTGCAGTTTTATATATGTGCAAATAAATAAAATAATTTGCACATATGCTATTTTGTATAAGTTTGCATTTAAATGATAACTTGTAGTGTATGATCTATTCGTTTGTGTAACCTTTTTGTACCAACACAGACTACAATTTACTTGCTAAACACTCACTGGTATGTTTCAAACGGTGACATGCTTTGTTACCTGTGTCCTTCATTGAAGCCATATTTTGGGATGGCCAGATAAAAAGGAGTCTGACCTCCTTCAAATCCCAGCCGAGGCCTGTTGCTCCTCTGTCTCTCTCCTTTATGTCCTCGGCCACTTCTGTTGCCTCCATGCTGTCCTCTGCCCCGACGTTTATCCTGCAGGTACACAACAGTGAGCAAGCATCATCAAAACAACTGACAGTAGGTCAGCATTTGTCTCCACTGGCTATCATAACAGGCTAGCTAGCTGTGTTAGCTAGATGGAGCTGCAAAACAAAGCTTTAATATAGATATAATATTAAATATTACCTTTTGTTTGGCTCCTGGTTCAGGCCTCATGTTTGCTAAAGTTATCCTTGGCAAACTCTGCAAAACATCCAACGCTTTACCTCCAGGTTTCTTGGGGAAAGACATGTTTCTGTTGCTCACATGTGTCAAAGATTTGCTCAACCAAGGGCATACAGAGAGGTCACGTGGTCGAGGTGAGCGGAAGTACTTCTTGTTGTTCGCTCGGAAAGTTTCAAAATAAAAGCACGACCCTCAAAATGTACTATAAACTGTTGGCATTTTTTTTTGGTGAATATTATTAGGTATACCAGGTATACCAAGACTACCATGTGCTGCAATGTGCAGGGTGCAAGGCCAAAAGAGCATACCTGAGTACTGAGAATCTGCACTTTTGCTGTGCTTTTACATATCTCACATCATTTAAAGATTTAAATGATTAGTTGATCAACATGCACTATTTCTGGTGCCTCATATGTGAGGATGTACTGCTTTTCTCTGTTTAGGATCACTGTAAATGTATTATATTTGTGTTTTTGGACTGTGAGTCAGACAACTAAAAAGTAATTTTAATCACTTTTTGCACTTTTAACGTTTTTTGTTTTTTTTAAATACAAAAGCTCCAACAATCATCTTCCAACATGACATCAGAAACATGAATGCAAAAACGAAAAAAAAAAAAATATATAAAAATATATATATATAAAAAAATATATATATGAGGGAGTAAGATAAATAAATTGTGAGTAAATAAAAAATCATAATAAATAAAAAACAAGTTAGAAATAAGAATATGAGATAAAGTGTCTGTTATTTAAAATACAATTCTAAGGAGTAAAACTTTTAATGACTTTTTAATTAATAATAATGATAATAATTAATTCATTATATATAATATTATGTATATAAGAGATCATGACTGCAAAAAAGATAATAATTAAATAAAAAGGTGACATAAATAGTGTGTAAATAAAAAGACAAATCATCAATCAATATCATTAAATAGTAGTATCACAAAGGTGGCAAAGCAATTATAGTTACTTTTTTAAAGTTTAACCGGTAAACAGAACAAATAAAAAACAAATTGTGGCCCTCAAAATGTATATAACATATATCTAATATAAAATATATCTAATATAAAATAATATAAAATAAAACATATCTAATATAAAATAATATAAAAATGTATATAAAATATATCTAATATATTTTTTTAATGTAATACTTATAATGTCATATAATCTCATTGTCTATATTTCTGAGGTTTTACATGTTTATATATATATATAATATTGTTTTTGTAATGTAATACTTATATTGTCATATAATTTCATAGTCTATATTTCTGAGGTTTTACATGTTTAATACATATATCTAATGTTTTTTTTGTAATGTAATATTTATATTTTCATATAATCTCATTGTCTATATTTCTGAGGTTTTATATGTTTAATACATATATCTAATGTTTTTTTGTAATGTAATATTTATATTTTCATATAATCTCATTGTCTATATTTCTGAGGTTTTACATGTTTAATACATATATCTAATGTTTTTTTTGTAATGTAATACTTATATTTTCATATAATCTTATTGTCTATATTTCTGAGGTTTTACATGTTTAATACATATATCTAATATTGTTTTTGTAATGTAATACTTATATTTTCATATAATCTCATTGTCTATATTTCTGAGGTGTCGAAGCTTTTATTTTGTATTACCGTTATTAAAGTAGCGTTGATTGACATGTCAACGAACCAATCCGTGCTCTGCTCTGTAAAGACCCTCTGGCCTCAGCCAATCACGTAGCGGAAGGGGCGGGGGCGGGACTACAGAGCTTGTCACAGTGCAGGTGGAGAGCAGTGTGATCTGGAGGTGGATTATTTACAACAAATTCAACTACTAAATAAGAAGTTAAACGACTGACTGGTGGTAATACGAAGCGGTGGCATTTTGACCTCCATCTCCGGTCTACATTCGTCCTTTAACTGTTTGTTATTTGACAGCTAGAGTCGGATAAACATCGACAGCAGCTAACAGCAGCTACCAAGTCTGTAGATCAGCTGCCTCAGCGCTGCATGTGCGGCAATAACATGTCTGTGCCTTTACCTGCCATCGTGCCTGCTGCAAGGAAAGCCACTGCTGCGGTGAGTTCACACCTGACTGATGCACCTTTCTCCTCACCTGGCCACTTCTGAAATATATAGGTAGAAAGCTTTAAAACTGTAAACACTGAGTCAGTGGTACCAGACTGTAGACATTATATATATCATGTAACCTTAATGCATGACTATATGTGGTAACTCTTCATTTTACAGGTGTGCAAATTTTATGGTAATTTTAGGTGATAATGAGCAAGTTATCTATTTGAAATGTCTTTGGAATTACTGCCAAATTACCCCAATATTTACCAAATATGTACCTATAAATGTATCTCTATTTTCTCAATATTATTTCTCAATAGCTGGTAATTTATTTAATACATTTCCAGGAAAAGAATACAAAGTGAATTGATATGCTTTATTTTCATGGCTGCTGGTAAATAGATAATAATTAGTAAATAACTTCTTTGAAATTTCTTTAAAAACTCACCTAATTATCACCTAATTACCACACAATTTGTGGACCTGTAAAATGAAGTGTTACCACATATAGTCATGGATTAAGGTTACATGATATAGTCCATTAAAATTGTAAACACTGAATCAGTGATACCAGACTGTAGAATAATGACATATATCATGTAACCTTAATGCATGACTGTATTTGGTAACACTTCATTTTACAGGTGAGCAAATGTCATGGTAATTAGGTGATAATTAGCAAGTTCTTTGGAATTACTGCCAAATTACCCCAATATTTACCTCAAAATGTATCGAAAATGACTTAATTATAAACTTGATTTAATAATTATATGCTAAAATAATATATAAGTAGTAGTTATTGCTTTAGTTTTTTTTGTGTTGTCAGCAGGGAATGAAATTAGCACCTATGAAAATTTCAGGTCACCTGCCACCATGGCAGACAGGTTTTCCTTATATTAAGAAATATTATATTATTTTTAAAAAGCAATTCTAAAGCCTAAATTAAATATATGGTAACACTTAATTTTACAGGTCCAAGTTATTTTCAATAGATTTATAGGTAAATATTGGGGGTAATTTGGCAGTAATTCCAAAGAAATTTCAAATAGGTTACCTGCTAATTATCACCTTATTACCATTCAATTTGTGGACCTGTAAAATGAAGTGTCACCATATATTTAATTTAGGCTTTAGAATTGCTTTTTAAAAATAATATTTCTTAATATAAGGAAAACCTGTCTGCCATGGTGGCAGGTGACCTGAAATTTTCACCTGCCACAACCAACATTTACCCTGTTATTTGGCAGGTGGCAGCTGCTAATTTCATTCCCTGCTGACACAACAAAAAAACAAAAGCAATAACTACTTACAAAACTGCTGCATATATTAGCTTAGTTATATACCTTTCCTGTTTTCTTTACAGGTGATATTTCTGCATGGCCTCGGTGATACGGGGTACGTGAACACACCTTTTTTTTGTCCTTCTTTGGTGCAAACTTATTATCTCTCATAGTGAAACATTATTTAAATTGGTTTAATTTTGTCCAATATGATCAGGCATGGCTGGGCCGAAGGTCTCGCAGGCATCAGGCTACCACATGTGAAATACATCTGTCCACATGCGTAAGTATTATTCACAGCAGCTGTAACATCACACATCTGCAAGTGCTGGAAATGTCTTAAAAAGTCAGAGATCACCTAATTTCATGCTTTACATAAGGGCTGCATGATATTAGGAAGTTATGCAACCATGATAACAATATTACTAGCGATAATTAAACAGATATTAATGTGTACTCAGTTCTGTCTTTCTGCTACTTTCTGCTAAAATACAACATATTGCTTGTTGAATTAAAAGAATAAATAAAAGGAAATTATTTCAAACATTCTTTTATTGAACAAATTGAACTGAACTCAAAAGGCACCAATAAAAAAAAGAGTGATAATTCAATTTTAAAGTGCAGTTTTCTACTGATACTCTCTTTCATAAAATATCGCAGTCTTTCGCGATGTGTTTATCGCGCAAGTTGATATTGCGATGTCGATAAAAGTACGATATATTGTGCAACTCTGTTGACAATCACATCAACATTCACATCAAAAACTGACAATAACTGCACTTTACTGTATAATGACTGTGTAATATCATTATCATTATTACTACTCAGGTGTAATTCATACTGTGCAATATTGTCAGGTGGAATTTCATTTCATTCTCACTGTGCAATATCATTTTCCACTTGTGCAATTTTGTTAATAGTCTGTTTATTGTCAATACTGTATATACTGCTCCTATTTTTATACTTCCTTCTATTTAAATAGTTCATATTTTGTTACACTTTGTTTAGCTCTTTTTTTACTGTGTTAGCTGATGCATCTTGTTTTTTTGCACTATCCCCTTTGCTGCTGTACACTGCACATTTCCCCACTGCGGGACTAATAAAGGAATATCTTATCTCAACATTCATATGTTTTGTGCAGTTAAGCCAAATTGTGATTGTTGTTTTTCTCCCTTTATTACAGTCCCACCATGCCTGTTTCTGCCAACATGAGAATGTCAATGCCTGCTTGGTAAGTGTCTCTCACAGTGTTTTAACATATTTGAAGTAGATGTCACATGCACAATGAGCCTCAAATGTTCTCTCTCGTGTTTAGGTTTGATATCTACGGGTTGAGCCCAGATGCAGCTGAAGATGAGGCTGGTATTAAAAGAGCGTCGGAGAACAGTACGTCTTTTAAATTTCATTAAACTCGTAGCTGTCATTTTTGTTTGCGTTGCACGAAGAGCTTGTTTACGTGAGTCAGAGTTGCAAGTGTTATTTTCTTTTTTTAATTTCTCCTCCACAGTTAAAGCCTTGATAGACCAAGAAGTGAGGAATGGAATTCCTTCACACAGAATCGTCCTGGGGGGATTTTCACAGGTACAATAGGTGTGGCGTGTATGCAGATGATCCTTTACATAACACTGTTTTGACTGTTAGTCATTGCTTTTGTACTTACTGCATTTGAATAACCGAATCCAACAGATACACACACTTAAGTGCACCTCTCAAGAGGCAGAGTTTTCAAATGATGTGTTATGTGCATACATTTTGAAAACAGGACTTTTTATTATAGCATGCTTGGAAGAAGGTCAAGAGCGTGCTACTTTGGAGTGAAGAAACTCAACAGTGTAATAAAAAGAATAATTATGATTGTGACTATCTATAAGAATAATACATAACTGTTGAGGCCATACATTCAGTTGTTAGTAAGCACAACAATCAGTAAGAGTTGTGCTGCCTGCCACTTACTGTAAGAGCCAAAAACTCATTAGTTTTATCTCCATCTAAGTCCAGTTTAAGATATTCAAAATAAATTATGTGAATCAAACACAATTTAATGATTAGAATTATGAGATTTGGCAGAAATGGTGTGTAAGATTCAAGCAAAAATTCAACATTTTGAATTTCTGGTGGAGGGTTTGATGAAAACACCAATATCACTCTCATTTTTGTCCTTTAAATATGAAGCTGCAGCCAGTAGCTGGTTAGCTTAGCCAAGGTTAACAATATCCACCTACCAGCACATCTAAAGCTCACTAATTAACATGTTTTATCTCAGTTGTACAAAAACCAAAGATAAAAAATGACAATTCAACATTTTACGGTGGGTTATGCACAGGACTATTTATTGCCTCTGAGCAGTTGCCAGGCAACCAGCAGAGACTCCAGGAAGATACTGTGCCTGTCCGAGAAATGCATCTGCCGCTTAACCCCTTAATCCTTTTCAGTGACGATCACAAAGTCAATACCAATATTAGAACTTTGTAAATCAACAAATCAGCTAACAGCATCACTTTGTGCAGGTTTAGCTCTGCAGCAACACACACAGTGATTTAGAGCTCTGCACTAGAAGTCATCTGTATGTGAGCAGTTAATTACAATTATAAAAAGGACAAATCTCACATTAGTTTCAGAGAAGAACAGTAGGATCTGTTTTGTTATGCAATAGGAACCTGGAATTATCTCCACTGTCACTGTTAATAACAGACACAAGAGCTACTGTTTGCGACTCGGGTTGTTTTCCTAAAGTGTTGGTTTGTTTGTTTCCAGGGTGGAGCGTTGTCTCTCTACACGGCTTTGACGACTCAGCAGAAGCTAGCCGGCGTGGTCGCTATGAGCTGCTGGCTCCCTCTACGCAAATCCTTCCCTCAGGTAGATTTATTTAAAGGGCGGGTCCGTTTGCGTTGTTTTTCAAATGGAAATGCCCACTCAGCCGTTGCAAAAGGCAGTGACTTCGGTTTCCAAAGTACGCTCATCAGTAAGGTTATGAATAATGTGAGCGCCAGCACTAGCTGAGTCAACGTTTGCTGTGCTAACTGAAAACTGAAAGAGTTAGTTTGGGTTGTTTGAACTACTTTTTGGGGGTTGTATTTATACTCCCGTGTTGTGCGAGGTAAAATGAGAGTTTTTGTGAATGCAGTCTGGTGGCTTTGAAGAGAGCGATATAATGGCTTCAGTTCCCCGTCAAAAAGGGCTGTCTGATGGCGAGGTAAAGCGGCGGTGGACGGGAGCAGCAGAAAAACGTATCAGTTTAAGTGTACGCTATATTTAGAATATATTCACCGCTTCATCTCTCCATCAGACAGACCTCTCTGACGGTGAACTGAAGCCGTTATATAGCTGTCTCCAAAGCTACAGACCAGACTCCATTCACAAAAACAGTAATTTTACCTCTCAAAACAACGGGGTTGCTGGTCTACTGGCATCGATCGGTTAGTTTGTTTGTGTTATAGTGTGACTTTTGGATCTGAACTAACATAGTACATTACTTAGCTTCTGTGCCGGTACTCCTGTCTGCTTCTCCAAACTGGGAGCGTGCCGACCGCCATCTAAGTTACTATACTTATTGTTAATACACTGACTATAAGGATCTATATACAGTATACTCTATATGCAGCAGCGTCATCATGCAGAAACCTCCGTCAAGTTTTTAGAAGGGCTTGGGAAAATAGCATTTTGACGCTAAAACACTCATACTTTGACTAAAATTTGAATGTTCAAATTTGAATACATAACCTGCCTTTCAGTTTCGATTTTCAGTCTCTTAAATGCAAATTCTTCAGTGGTTCAGTAAATACTAAATCATGCTTAAAATTCAAATTCATCTTCTTTGCTAGTTGAAAATATTGTAGTTCCACACATCTTTTGATTACTCAATAATAAGCATAAAATGCCCCCAATGATGAATTGTATTGTGAACTGTTTCTTTAATTGAATTAGAGTTTAGGGATATCCCATAGCCAAGTCATAATCTGTCATAATCAGATAATTAGAATAACCCTAATCTCTTCTGTTGCCAGGCGTCTGCCAACTGCGTTAACAAGGACATGCATGTCCTACAATGCCACGGGGACGCCGACCCCCTGGTGCCCTTTATGTTTGGCAGCCAGACAGCGGAGAAGATGAAAAGCCTCATCAACCCAGCCAACGTCACCTTCAAGACGTATCGGGGTCTACCTCACAGCGCCTGTCCGGAGGTCAGTGTGGGGGAAAAGTCACGTTTGACTCTGGTTGTTGCGTCCTGTGTTGTATATTTAGTTTTATTCTGTGTCTGTGCAGGAAATGGTGGATGTCAAACGATTCATAGAGAAGTATCTTCCTCCCATCAGCGAGCTGTGAACTTGGGAGCAGCCGCACAACCGCGCAGCATCATCAGGGTCCGTTGGGCTCGACTCCAGTGAGACTCCGTGGACTCCTGACGTACTTGACAATAAAACCACGCTGCTGCTGTTCATAAAGCCAGACAGGACTGGGGCTTCACGTTAACCCGGGAGAGGCATGACGATAAACAATGCTGTATCCTGACCCGGAGCCACAAACAACCCTCAGTATTAGAGTAACAGTAGTTGCTTGATTGTAAAGCTATTTGCCATTGAGACAAGCCATTTCCTGCAGGAAACGTATGTATTGGAATAACTAGGGCTATACTTAATGGTTAAATACCTACTCTCTTACAATAAATGGCCTGTTGTTAAATGCTCTTTTTCTATTATCGAGGCCTTTGTGTAGTAGTGCTGAAACAAGTTATGAGTCAATAAATTAAGCAGTTTAATTTTATCTAGCAGAAATGACAAACATTTGTTGCTTCCAGCTTCTCAAATTTAAATATTTGCTGATTTTTTTTTCCGCTTTTAAAGGTACAGTGTGTAGAATTTAGGGGGATATATTAGCAGAAGTGTAATATAATCTTAATAAGTATGTTTGCTTTAGTGTATAATCACCTGAAACTGCTTTCGTTACCTTAGAATATAAAAACGTACGACAAACTTAAAGACATTAACCTGGGCTTTCATGATGTACATTTTTCAGTATTTTTAACGACTAAACTATGAATCAAAAAAATAATCAACAGTTAATTCTAATGGAAAGAATTATTTTTTTGCAGCCCTAATCTGTAAAATGTTTCATTAGTAACACAACATGTGCAAAAAAAGTACTTTTAAAGCAGCTTAATATGCAATCCACCTATGAAGCATTTCTAATAGTGCTGTCAGTCGATTATGATATTTAATCGCGATTAATCGCAAATTAATCACATTTTTTATCTGTTCAAAATGTACCTTAAAGGGAGATATGTCAAGTATTTAATACTCTTATCAACATGGGAGTGGGCAATTATAATGCTTTATGCAAATGTATGTATATATTTATTATTGGAAATCAAATAACAACACAAAACAATGATAAATATTTTCCAGAAACCCTCACAGGTACTGCATTGAGCATAAATAATATGCTCAAATCACAACATGGCATGGTCTCGCCAAAATTTAGCACAAGTTTGGAGCGTTATTTAGCCTCCTTCCCGACAAGCTGGTACGACTCTAGCTTCAAAACTGAGCCCGCTACAACCTAAAAATTGCAAGTTGTGTTAATGCGTTAAATAAATCAGTGGCGTTAAAATGAATGTGCATTATCGTGTTCAATTTGACAACCCTAATTTCTAATAAGTACCATATGTTGACGTCACACGACAGCAAAAACAACATACGATTGTGCTTTATTTAATTTGTGAGAATTCAAATAGCTATTTCACACAAATTCCTTTTTTAAATACACAAATATATCAGTGGTCATGGTCATGTATTCAGTTTTCCCCCCCTTGTTTTGTTTAAATTAAATATAATATGACTAATATCACAGTATTTAAACACACAGACAAGATCTATTTCCGGGTATCAGCTCATTGAGTTGTAAAAACGTTTTTATCTTTGAGAAGAGCTGAAAGCACCAACGTATGAAGTCATTGTGGCACCGTTCATGTTAGAAAGGTGCTAGTGTAGAAGATCTTATTCCAAGGCACTTTCCTTCTTCTTAAGTTACTGTTAAATAAAACCTATTAGTTTCTACAAGAACTGGATATGCATTAAGGCGCACAATATACCTAAATACAAATGCAGTGCTCACAGATTCATGCTTTCCCTCATTAAACAAGGTAGAAAAGTGCAATGTCAAAGCGCTAGGGAATTATATATAAAAATATAGATATGTTTTCCAACAGGTAACTGATGCCGGACCTAGCTTTTGTTCTTGTTTGCTCCCAGTAGTTTGGTAAGCTAATCATAGGTAAATAAAACAGCAGGATAAAGACCGGTTTTTAAGTAGTGTTCATTTGTTCCCGTCTGTCTTTCTCTAAATAGACTCCAACAGGAACACAAAACTCCTTTCGGGTGGGACGCATGCGCCAGTTTGAAAAGCTAGGTGTGTGTGGCGGTGGAGAGTCTCTATGGCTCGGGGGGAGGCTCCTCCAGGCTCTTCAGCAGATCTGTGTACGCAGACGAGTTTATGAAGCGGGGGTACGAGTCTCTCTGCATCAGCGTGTAGATCTGCTGCTGGGCGTCGTCGAACGTGCACGAGGTCGGCTCCAGCATGTTGCGGTTTATCACCTCTCGAACACGTGAGTCCAAACTGACCTGGAGGAGATGAAGCAGGTGAAAGACGTAAAGACACCATGTAGAGCTGAAATTATGAAAATGAAAGGGCTCCTCCCTGCCACAATACTTGAAATTGCGTCCTTTTTTTATATCCATCAGTCACTTTTGGCAAGCATGGATAGCAACAACTCTCAGGCTCTTTTGCCGACGAGGCAAGAGGACCTTTCTCCTCCAGAGCCCCAAATGAAATAGTCTATAGGACTAATAGGACGCAGAATTTGGCTTTACTGGCCTTTTAAATCTAAGGAGACACATAGGCTGTATGGAAAACCGCATACTAAACTAGCAGTACGTACTGATTTTGCCAAAATGTAGCATGTCTGTCGAACTGATTCAGAAAAAAATCGTCAGTATGCATCAGACCAGTCTACCCCGCCTACTGTATCCCACAATGCAAAGTGGTGGAACGATACAGGTCTTTGGTCACAACAACAGTGGCCAAAAATTTTCATTTTTCGTGTGTTATTTCATCACTAAATTCAATTTTAAGAATTTTTGAGGCGAGAAATCAATTGTGTAGATTAAACAATAATACAATAAGATAACACAATAAATTGTATTTCTCAATAATATTGCAATAGTGCTACGAATTTGGTTCTTTGTTCAGTGTTAAGAGCTTGTTTAAAGGCTAAATCCTGGCCTAGCATACTGCAAAATAAATCAATTTATCCCTTTCTGAGTTTGTACTATTTCAGCAACTGGAAACTTAAAATGTAAACAATTATTATTAGATTATTTAATTAGTTGATTATAAATTATTTAAAGGGACTGTTTGTAACTTCTTACACGTATAAATCAATCCGGGTCGGTGTACCATGCGCGCTCCCGTGTGGCTACGCTGTTCAGACTCAGACTCCAACACAAACTACACGGAAGCACCAAAGTTATATTTAGTGAAGCCCGTATGCAAAACAGTGTTGGCCGCGGTCAGAGGACGCGGGGGAGACTGTAGCTTTGGTCTCCAGGGCCGGAGTCTCTGCTCCTCTGCCTGCCTTCACTCAGCTCGCTCCACCTCACATGCATGTGCACACACTACACACTGCAGAAGAGTTAGTAGCTCTGAGAATATCTAGTGAATGAACAGTGGACGTTTGTGCAGAAATAACTGCTGCAGCTCCTCCAGACCAACAGAGGTTTCCTGTGTCTTGTGAAGTGACGGGGCTCCGCAGAGAGAAACGTTATCGTCTCAATTGTCTCCCTGTTCCTTCTGACCGCGGTCGGAAGGCTGAGGCAGGAAAAGCACTAGATATCAGCAGTGATTCATGGAGAGACCTTCGTCTGGTCAGCTAACATTACTGCCAAGCAGGTGAAATATAGAGTGATATTTTTGATGTGGTTTTAGCTGACGTGTGTTCTGTGCGATGCTCGTTCATGTCTATGTAGAGCGAGCACAAGCTCGAGCCTGACGCTGACTTTCGTTGACATAACGGCCACAGGTGTCGCTGTTATCAAGTATTTCTGATTCTTACAAACAGTCCCTTTAAAACATTTAAAAAATTAAAAAATATATTATAATTTCCGCACTGTAATCTTTTTAGCCATAACATAACATAACATAATGCAGTGGCTCACCTCTTTAGGGGAAAGGATTGAGATGAAGTCCTCGTATATTTGACGGACTTTCACCTCCACCACAGTCTTGTTGGTCTCCTTTTTGAGGTCCTCGCAGGCGAGCCAGAACATCATGTTCTCCTCGCTGAACTCCGTCCGCAGGAACTGCCTGAAGCAGCTGCGACCCGCTGCACTTTTCATCACCTTCTCAAACGACAACGGCCAGGAGCGAGCGTCATCCAGAGTGGGCTTCGGGCTTAAAGGTAAAATAATTGTGGATGTATTGGTTCACTGTTATTTAATTCTCTCAATAATGACAACATGGGAGGGTCACAGTGTTCATCCATTACCTTTCTTCACAATTAGCGGTTCCCTCTGTTCTGTGCTCAAAGTTGGACCTCTGTATCGTCTCGTCCTCGCTCCGAACAGTCAGACTGGAAGAAAAAACACACACAATGAGGCCATAAATAGCTTGTCATCCAGCATTTAAAATAACTCTGGAGTCATTTTAATGTCAGCCTTCCTTACTAAAAATAATGTAGTTGGTTACAATGGGAAGTCAAATCTGCCAAACAGCAGTATCTCTAATACCCTGGCTCACAGTCGGCATTAAAGTTCATCCAAAAGATGTTGGATGGGGTTGAGGTCGGGGCTCTGCAGGCCAGTAAAGCACCAAACCAAAATCATTTTTTAAATGTACCACACTCGTTGAAACCCAAATTGTTGCTGAGATGTTTGACGCACAATATTATCAAAAATAGGATCGCAAAATGTAGTGTAAAGTTTGATATTTTGTGAAATATGCATTCATTTTCTTGCCAAGAGTTAGGTGAGAAGATTGATAGATAGATAGTAACTTTATTGATCCCGAGGGAATGGATATCACTCTCATATCTATCCATTAAATATGAAGCTTCAGGTAGCAGACGGTCAGCTTAGCTTAGCATAAAGACTGCATACAGGGAAACAGCTCGTCTGGCTCTGTCCAAAGGTCGCAAAAGATGCCTGCTAGCACCTCTAAAGCTCAGTAATTAACACGTCATATCTAATTTGTTTCCTGGAAACCCGATCTCACGGGAAGGCGTATAAATAGCACAAAATTACAAGGACATTCGGCATGTCATGAGGACGTATTTTGCGTGTCATTTGCACGCCTTTCAACAAAACTATGGTTACGTCCACAGCTAGGTTTAGACAACAAAACCACTTAGTTAGGTTTAGGGAAAACGTCATGGTTGCGCCTCAATTAAGTACGTAAACTAAGTAAAAATATTTAAAAAAGTACAGAAAACACTTTCTGTTCTATGCCACAAACGTCACAAAAAAATGTGAAAACGTCACTAATGTAACTTGCAAAACAAAACACTAGTCTCCTGGTTAAAAGTCCTGTGTTTGTTGGACCCATCCACCTCCCCTCAAGCCCGCCATAAGCAGTCTTTCTCATTTTTTATTCACTAGCGTAGCATATTTACGCGGATGCATTTACATTGTAGTCAGTACAGACCATGTGGCGTACAAATGACATGCCAAACGCAAGAAAGGTGTTCTTATTGCACTCTAAATGTATTGCGCATTATCGTGTCATTCATACGCCTTTTCGTGCGAACGGACTGTCGAGTCGTCACGGTGAAGTTGCCAGGAAGAAGACTACAGGAAGCAAATAAGTTCCCAAAATGTCAAACTATAACTGGAAGTGAGTTGTGTAGCCCAAACCACGAAAAACAGACCAAAAGGATAACAGGATGTTCCTTTTGTTATATAAGATTTCATAGATTTTCTGTTGGCCTGTTACACCATGTTGGGCGCCCACTGTACAATATGTTGGTTGTTTCACATTTGAAATAACAGAACAGCTACAGTAGATCTGTTGGGACGTTTGCGTAAATAGTAAAGTGTGTCAACTGTCCGCATCACCCCGTGGGGATGACCCGTGCGTAATTAAAATGTTCCCAACACCTGATGTAGCAGCTGGCTGGAGACTAATTGGTTCAGGTGAGAGTCCACTGTGAGCCGTCCCAACTGGGAATGAGGTTGCTGTAACTGTGCAGCAGTTAGAGGGAATTGATATAGCTGTAGAGACAAAACGTATTACTCATCCCCAGCGGAGTGAATTAACACGACCGTGTTCTGCACACAACAGGTCGGCTGTCCTCAGAGGAAGCACAAGTTAACGCTTGATGATTCCAAAACAGATTAAAACCCCCGAGGCTTCCGTCCAATGAGATCCAGTGTGGGTCACAGGACCAGTGTGTTCCTGTTTTTCTGGGAGGATGGTGTGGGCTGTGGTGTTGTTGAATGGGTGGGAGGATGGAGGCAGAAAGAAGAGGAAGTTGTATCCACTATTGAGCTGCTACAGTACTATTAAATGAGGCCAAGAGGGACATCTTCATACTGTAAACTGATGCAGTTTGCTGCTGTGTCACGTTAACATTTAGTACGTCCCAAGTACATACTGTGTAACTTTCCACTGGCCTTTCAAAAAGAACAGAAATATCTGTGTACCAGAAAAACAAATTTCTGCCAAGAATTCCTCCTTCTGCACCAAAATCTGCTGCATTGCATTCACAAACTCGTTGCATTGACGAGCTATAATATGTTTGCAGGAAATTAAACCTAGATAACAAAAACTTCTACACAACTCGCATTTGGATTGCATGAAAATAAAGCAATAACATGTATTATTTGTGGCAAAATAGGCCAGAAACATGCACTTAAAGAAATCTAACACAGAAGAAAAACAGTGCAGTGAGCATGAATAGTATACATGCATAGCAAACGGGTTGAAACAGGTAAAAACAAAAGTATGGTTCTTTAAAAAAAACACTTGAATGTACAAGCAAAGTAGTATGGCAGGTATGACAGGAGATGGACGTGTAAAAACAAAGATCTGTTGTATTATATGACTACAGCTAACTTTATTATGCAAACTATAGACTCCTATCAACCATCAAGAACAGGAAGAGATATACATTTTAAGTATATGCTGACAAATTACCGGCTATCTTCAGTGTTTAAGACATCAAAACCTGCTAATTTGTGGTTGAATGTCCAATCCATTCTTATACTATAGCCAGAATAGTGCTCTGTGTTTCCTACATTTAATGGAAACGTTTCTACTGATGTAACACTGACTTTACTTTTATTTAAAGGGTTATTTTATGTGGACTGTAGAGCTGTAATTAATGATTGTTTACATTACACATTAATCTGCAGATTATTTTCTTGATTAATTGATTGATCGTTGTCTAAACAATGTCAGATAATCGTGAAAAAAGTTCATTACAATTTCAAATGTCTTGTTTTGTCCAAGATATAAGATATATCAAGATATAAAACTGAGAAAAGCAGCAAATATTAACTTTTTTTAACCAGTGATCAACTAATCAATTAACAGTTAATCAACCATCAAATTGTTGGCTTTTAATCTCCTGTATATTCACCAATTGATAAATCGACTGATTGTTTCAGTTCTTCTCTGGGCTTAAAGGTGCTAAATGCGAGATCAGGAGCATTTCTGTTGCCTCTGCACGGCTCTCAAATGGCGACGGCTGCGCTGGTGGCTCGTAGCTAACGGTGCTAACAGTGAAAACAAAGGAAAAAGTGCTAACAGTGTTAACCTAGTGACGACACCGTGGGTCGGGACGGCGTTATCAGCTGTAATGGTACATGTCCACGGGGGCGTTTTTTATCGTGAGGGATCGCCTCGCTTCCCAGCGTTGGACGCTTGATGGGCTGCTACTAGACGCAAGGCACTCGGCACCTGATTGGATGAACAATTTCCCTCGTGGGCTGCTGCTCCCAGATTTAAACCGGAACCAACATGGCGGTTCGTTTGGAAACTTCCTTCTCTTATGTCACGGAAATAGTTCACTGAAATGTGTTACTGAAAACATTTATGCGAGAAACGGTTAGTTTAACAGTTTCTCGGGAGTTTCCAGAGGTGGCGAGTCTCGTCGGAGGATTATTTTATACAAATGAGGAGCGGCCAACGTGACGCCCCGTCTCTCGGATCGCCACGCTACCAGAATGCATTGCACGGCTGCTTATATAGACAATGAATGGGAAGCGTGGAAAGGACGGAGGCTGTGGACATGTACCGTAACCGCCGTATGAGAGCAGCTCACGGCCGCGTGCAGAGCGCCGGCCGTGAGCTAGCCAGCGGGGCACGCTCACATGCACCAAAGGCACGCGTGGCAACACACACAGAGGGATAGCGACTTCATTCTCTGCTCAGGTAGACATTACTCCTCTATATCTTCACATAGCAAATAGTTGTTTGTTATTAATGCTCAAAATATCGTGTAGAGCACCTTTAAATACCTTTTGCGTTTTAATTTTACACCACTCTGACATAGGCATCATCTCATGGGAATAAGAAGAAGAGGTATTTGTACTTTCTAGGTAATGACAGAAGAATACGCGGGTAGATAAATGGATGGATGGATGGATGACAGCAAATTAGCAGCTAAAACAATATTTCCAACATAGAATGTGTCTCTCAGTAAATGTTTGTGTGGAGGAAAATAGATGTTTAAAGCCCCCCCCCTGTATACCATGCCTTGCACCACATATATCACTGTATATATCTCCCATCTGCAGCCCTGCTGACTGTGTGGGAAGCAGTGTCATGTCATTATTACCAGGAGCAGCTACAGCAGCAGCACCAGCAGAAGCAGCAGGCGTTTGAGGCGTTGGTGGGGGTGTTTCCCATTCTGTGGTGCGCTTGGAGGACACTGGCAGCTGCTTCCTGATGAACCTGCATCTGTCTCTTACGCATCTCCTTCCGCTCCGAGCCCATGGACTGAGGAGGAGGAGGAGGAGGAGGAGGAGGAGGAGGAGAAGACATGGAGACCACAGTGAGAGCTGAGTTGTTTTTTTTTCTTTTACTGGAGCATTACGCACACAAACATCACAAGACATAAGAGATAAAGATCTTGCAGGAAACCTGATTAATAAAGAATCAGTTTCATCCTGTAAATGTGCTAAATGAAACAAGGAATCTTACAGAATGCACGACCATGACTTGTGCATGAGGTCAACTTCTGTGCAACCTCAATAATCAATTTCTTTTCTCTTTTTTTTTTTTTATAAAAATCAAGAAACAAGGCGTGCATGTGGTGCGTTTAGGTGCAGATATGGCAATGCAAACAGCTTCGAAATGATAATGTCCTACCGGTTTGTCGGATCATGCTGAATTCATGCAACAAAAGCCAAATTGTGGTGGTGAGCAACAACCGCCCTCCTCCTCCTCCAGCAGTCTCTCCTCCTCTTCCTCTCTTCTCGCAGTCTGTGAGGGATGAGCAGTAAATGACAGCGACAAGGCGTTATACTCTTGGACCGCAGCAATCGCATCCATCAGTCGCATCCTCGGGAGGATACACACACACACATGCACACATGCACACATGCACACACACAGATGCATGATGGTCGATTCGAAGCAATCAGCCTAACGCAAGCAGCCATTTATAGAAACATAATGACATTATTTGATCAGAAAAAAAGCTGCAGCCAGAGAGGGCAAAAAAAAAAAAGCAGCACATATTTTATCATCATTCTCATTTTAGTGCAGATCACAATATGCATGCACGAATGGAGATTGTATTTGCTGGAATATGCACATGAATGTGCAGCAGCTCCAACTGGATCCTCCACATTTAATCCTCCTTAAAGATGCACCAACAGGATGGTCTGATATATAAATGTGTCTACTCACTGTGTCACCATGAATGCCAGAATACAGGTGATTTTTTTTGGCTCGATCACATCATCCGTCCAGCCTCGACTTGACACAAACCGGTTGGTTGGATGGTGTTCTCTTTGCGCATGCGTTTCCTTCCTGCAAGTGTGAACAAGATTTTTTTTTTTTCTGCACCCTGCATGCATCAACAGCCAGGACACAATGTGCACTGACTGTTATACAGCAATGGCTCCTTCAGCTTCTGCACAGACTGAGAGGCTGCAGGAGCACTTCACTCAATGCACACATCACATCTTATATTATTCATACATTTTTTGATATATTTACTGTATTGTTATTGTTGTTATTATATATATCTTGTCCTAATTGTTTTGTTATAAGTATTATGTAGTCATATTATTTCTTTCTATTAATCTTGTCTCTAGGCGGAGGCTTCAGATAAACCCAGTGTTTTTTTTTTGCCTCTTCCTGCACTGTATATTATTCATTTATTTTTATTTTTTTTGTTATTTTGTATAGTCTTAAATTGTGCAAAATTAAAAAAAAATTAAAAAAAATGTGTAACACCTATCAAAATAGGTGATAAAATATTAAGACAATCTATTTTTGCACTGACATTACAGCTGATTCTGGTGTAACTATAATTATATATTTACTGTATTGTTATTGTTGTTATTATATATAGCTTGTCTTAATTGTTTTATTATCACTATTATGTAGTCATATTATCTCTTTATATTAATCTTGTCTCTATAGGTGGAGGCTTCAGATAAGCCCAGTGGGTTTTTTGCCTCTTCCTGCACTGATTATTATTAATTATTTTTTTTGTTATGTTGTATAGTCTTAAATTGTGCAAAACAAATAAACAAATAAACAAAACAAAAAAATAATACACTTCCTGATCCTTCACTTCCTCTTTTCTTGCTGCCCAACTAAAACTCCATTAAACTGCATGACAATAGAAGAATTTATAAACATTGCAAGATAAATTCTTGACTTCTGACTGTGCAGCTGTCAGTTTGGAGATGCATACATTTTAAACTAGATGGAAAAAAGGTCTGGACGTCGAGGCTCTGTATAATTCAATTAAAACATCTGGAAAAAAAAACAATCCACGCATCTGCAACCTGGTGCACATAGGAGCTGCAGTACTGCCTTCTGTCCACCAGATGGCTGCAGAGGTTCATTTAAACACACACAGGGCTCTCTGCTGGTGAGGAGAGCAGGTAAAAGTTTGGTTAAAGGACTGTTAAATAAACAGAGACTCTTCAGATATACTAATGTCTCAGTTTAAGCTTTATAAATTATGTTTTTTTTCTTCTTTTTTGTCAATTTGATCTGCTAATAGTGATGGGAATTAACTGATAATATAAACTCAAGTTCTGTATACTTAAAGCAGCAGTGGGTAGAAATGGAGCAAATGTACTTAAAGGGACTGTTTGTAAGAATCAGAAATGCTTGTTAACAGCGACACCTGTGGCCGTTAAGTAAACGAAAGTCAGCGTCGGGCTCGCGCTTGTGCGCGCTCTACATAAACATGAACGAGCATCGTTCAAAACAGTGAGGCGACACACGTCAGCTAAAACCACAATATCACTTTATATTTCAGCTGCTTGGCAGTAATGTTAGCTGAAGGTCTCTCCATGAATCAATGCTGATCCTAGTGTTGGCTTTTCCTGCTTCAGCCACCCGACCGCGTACATCCAGGAGGTGGTAATTCTAGTTACATTTTGATATTGGTACTTATACTCGTTTATTGCCAGAAACGGACACATTTTAAATATACTGAATATATAATATATTGAAATATATTGCCCAAAAACATCAGAATCAGCCTATAATAACCTGTCATGTGTAATTTCTGTGTATTTGTAGAAAGTAAAACTCCTTCTCAATTCATTAAAACCCCCAAAATTCTGATAAATTATCCCGAAACCTCCGTGTTTTAATACTACTTTGTCCCCTCTCGTGCAGAGTATTTTAGGTGCTGTTAGTTTGTAGTTTTATAAACAGCAGCAATCCTTTCATGAATGAATCCTTAAATCTTCTAGCGTTGGATAATCTGACCAAAACAGAACTTTTATATATCTCACTGCAGTACAGTCACACACTGTATATAGGCTACTATCACCCAAACACACATAAGAGGAGCAAAACCAATGCAAATTTAATACATTTCTAACTCCTGCATCCTGATTTCACTGCACAACACATATTATGGAATGGCATTATCCACTGCAGCTGAAGTTTCAAATTGGAAATATGCTAAATGGTGATTGCAGCAGAGGAGGAGTATCCATCCTCTTCCACTTTGTGTGTGTGCGACACAGCTATAAAACAAATTCAATATACAGAAGTCTCCTTCTTGCTAAGCCTCTTAATAAATCACACATCTAGTGGCCGTAGTAATCTCTGAGAGGAATTGTGTCTTAAATGAACCCTGCTCTCTGATGGGATAACTGTTACTGTGATCTATAGCTGGAACTTATAAGCACTCGTGTGGATTTTTTCATCTGGTGTGAGCGCCTATAAACTGTCAGTGAATCTGGCTCTATACTGTATGTGTATTATCTCTGAATTCAATACGGTCGCAGCCTTGTGCAAAAAAAAAAACAGCCATCCATTCAATAAATCAGCCACCGTCTGCTGGGGTGCTTCACGGCTAAAATGTGACATTCATTCTGGTTATTATGTTTCCCAATTTACTAGTCATCTACTATCGATACATTACAAGTCATTATTCCTTCTTCTGCACTGAGTAAAAGTCTTTTAATGAGCTCAAAAGTGTCCTTTTTCCTCTCTGTAATGTGAAGTTGATTTACACACTGCAGAGTTTATCTCAGAGCCACAGAGGTTTCCACTGTAATGACTCTTCCCCTTCTTTCCCCTTCTTTTGATTAAATGCCTTTTCCTCTTCTTCTCACTGGACTCTGCTGCAGATACCTGGAGGTGTCCTCAGGTAAAATCACATCAAATGTTGACAGGTTGGACTTGATTTAGAGATTTTCTTTTTTGCCAAACCAATTTCATCAGTCTGACTCAGCAGAAGCAGCTCATTAAACACGCGAAGAGAAGAGAAGAGAAGAGAAGATAAGAGAAGAGAAGAGAAGAGAAGAGAAGAGAAGAGAAGAGAAGGACGAAAAGTTATGGGAAGAAATTTCATGTGCATATTGGAAAACTTCAAAACACTTTATTTAAAGGAACAGTATGTTGCATTTCGGGGGTGCAGAAATGGAATATAATATTAATTTTTCTTTTCCATATAAACAAACATAATGTCAAAAGACACAAGAACACTTTAAAAAAGTAAGAAAATAAATAAATACTGAATAATAAAATGTAATATATATATTCAAAATAAATAAATACATAATTTAAAAAAAAGAAAATAAATAAATACTGAATAATAAAATGTAATATATATATTCAAAATAAATAAATACATAATTTAAAAAAAAAAAAAATAAATACTGAATAATAAAATGTAATATATATATTCAAAATAAATAAATACATCATTTAAAAAAAAGAAAATAAATAAAAACAGAATAATAAAATGTAATATATATATATTTAAAATAAATAAATGAAACAATAACTAGAATAAATATAATAATAACAATAATAATAATACTTGAAAAACTAGTAATTATCATAACAAAAATAATACTATTACTTGTATAACTTCATCTACAAAATGTTCTAGCCAACATATCAAAGAAAAGCACAAGACCTCTAACCCATTACATTTTAAATCTGGTCTCTCTCTGTGTAAAATAGTCAAACAAATGTGAGATTAAACTAGCATTCAGCTTTTGATTGAGTCGAGCCTTATCTAGAATGATTTCAAAAATGAGCTCATCGTAATCGTTTATTGATCAGCGGCGGACATTTTTCCAATTTAAACTTCAGTGCACACATAGGAACAATTTTGCCGCCGTCGGTGAATTGCAGCTAATTTTCCAATTTAACTGGGAGCGAAGCTTTCATACTGGAGGGAATTGGTTTTTCATGTGACTTAATGAGTTGTCGTTTGACTGCAGGAGAGATAAAGAAACAGAGGACTGTATAGAGCTCAACAGAGGGGCGTCATCATTCAGCTTAAATCACTCTCATTTCAATAAAATGATGACTTCAGAGGTGTCATAATTTGTTTTCCTTCGGGCGCCTCATAGATGTATACAGTGTTGGTTACAGCTGTCATTTTCAGAGAGTTGTTTGTTGTGGAAAGTGATGCGCGGTGACATCCACTCACAGTGAACATCATCCATATGATTCTCTGCAGCGGGGAGATAGAATCACAATGAAGAATATTATACCTCTCTAGGATTCGTAGCAGAGCATTAAACTTTTATTTCTCATTCAGAACCTGAATTAAAAATGTATGTTTCCTTTCATTCTGTACAACGTGCCTGCATGCACAACGCTTCCTGGACCGAGCAAATACCTGTGGGTGGACGTGTACTGTATATCTTACATGCATACTGTATGTTTTTTGTACATTAACAAGATATGTGGACAAGCAAACATTACGCCTCCACTCAAGGTGTTGGATGCGGTTGAGGTCAGGGCTCTATGCAGGCCAGTCATTTTTTTCCCACATATCTGAGGGGTCACAAGGTGTTTAAAGGGATTTGAAAGATGTAAATATTTCCTTTATGTTTATTTCTTTTTGACTTGTCTTTGATTTTTGCTTTATTTTTGTGAAATACTGATTACGTTTACTTCTTCAGGCCTCAAAAACTCCTACAAATGAAACAATCCGAGAAGGTTAAACTGATGTACAGCATCACACGTAGGCCATAACTCGTCATGAGGGGTCATGAGTAGACACTGATTAATTCCAATGGGTCACAAGCTAAAAAGGTCGGAAAACCCTCGTCTAAAACATCATTTTAAGCTGTTAACAAACATTGACAGTCAGCCCCCGGCCAAAAGCACTTAAAATCTACCCGTTTCCTACCAAACTTTGTGCATATATGCAGGTTTTTTAAACACAGGAACACCAACTAAAAATAGGCAATAGACTCCTTTCCCATTGTCAGCAGACGAGTGTGCCTTTCTGACTTTTTTTTCGTTCACATTCAACGTCACAAATGCGCTGCAAAACAGGGTTAGTAAACAGTGAATAAGTTAAGTTGGTTACTTATTTTTATATCTGTTTATTTATTCAGTCTTTCTTTCAAACTCTCAAACCAGAGTTGGGGATTGTTGGAACAGTGGAAAGACAAACGAAGACGGTGTGATCAGCGAGGTAAAATGTCTGTTTCTGTCAATGGAGTCTGGTGGCTTTAAGGAGAGCATATAACAGCTGTTTCTAATCATGTCTAACTCGGTGAATTAATGGTTTATTTAGACTAAACCAGAGTTGGTGATTGTTGGAACAGTGGAAAGACTAACAAAGTCAGTTTTGATGAGTTTTATTTAGTTTATTTAGTAAAATTACTGTTGTCTAAGTGGAGTCTGGTGGCTTTGAGGAGAGCATGTTAATTACATGTTTTGTACGTTAATAAATAATAATAATCGTCGAAATCCCTGTTGATTTTATTCATTATATATTCACTTAAATGCGCGTCACATAGCATCGTGCCGGAAAAGGAGGATGTCTAAGCTGATACATATCCTACAACAGCAGAGACATTTGTCCTGGTAATGAATGCAGAGTGTTACATTTCCTAATAAAGACAAAAGCCAGATGTTAGTGGGTGTTAGTGTTTTTTTTGTCCAGTGGGGAAAGGGGCTATACAGTACAATCAATAAACCACATAGACCTTTCTGTTGATTCAGCACAGAAAGCACAAAAATAACCAACATATTCCAGTGTTCAAGCCATTATTATGATTTTTAAAGGGGAAGTAAATAGCATACATTCAATAAATTAGGAATACACTGCATATGATATGATTTAAAATGCTCTGTCCACAGCTTTAAAGGTGCTATTTGCTCATATATACACTCAGTCCCTTTTTTGGACAATAAAGTTGTCTAAGTCTAAGTCTAAGTCAGAGTTGAACAATAACAGGAACACCTGACACTAGCACAACATGATCCAATAGCCCTGCAGCCAGTGATTCGTGCACTCCCACGGGAAGAGACTGTAATGAGAAGCACGGAGAGCAGGTAATGATGTGATGAGGACGGAGGTACTTCATATTCACGCCTCATTCGCTGCCAGACAGCAACAGAGTCCACAGGAAGTCTGAAGGCAGACAAAGACATCAGAGAAAGAAAACTGACAATGTGTTTTTCTTCATACACCTGGGAAGCTGGAATCATTGAGCGGATCACCCTCGGGTTTTCTGACTTATGAAACTGATGTGTCACCTCCTCTCAGTCCCCGAGTGCTCATGCATCCTGCACACACCATATACATCTTTTCAGCCAGTCAGGTGGCCGTCTTTAACGTCTGTCCGGAAGCCTGTGAAGGTTTAATGTTCCTCCACGTCCATTACTCTGTTTCAAGGCTTAACTCGTCGCCTCGCGGACAGCAGCTCGGAAACAACTAATTAGAGATCTCTCAGGAATAAAATGAAGGTTGGGATAAATGGAACATGTTCCTCCAAAATAATTGGACTGAGAGAGTTGATGGCTTGCAGATAAACGGCGTCACTGGGGCAGTAAAAGAGACCTGGTGTCTCTCCTTCCACCTCCTTCATGCCAGCTGGTCTCATATTTTAGGATTTGTCAAGGGTCCATCTTATTCGGTCACTACAGGAGACAGATCTGGTAGCTGTAAAAAGAGACGTTATCAGAAGCATTACTTTCATTCCCCCGGCAGCTATATGGTTAGCTATATACTGCACTTCAAAGAGAAAGAGAGCCGTATAAAGCAGTAAAATTGAGAAAAAACAGTGTAAAGGTTTTCAGGCTGGACAGCAACAGATATTAATGGCTTCATTTTATGCCTTTATGCTCATTAATTTTACAAAATCATTGCCATTGAACCTGAGTAATGCTTAAAAATGCAAATCTGCTTTTGCACAGGATGCAAGAGAAATGCAACATCTACTAAAGCAATGTGTTCTTTCACTTTTTTGTCTATTTGTTTGCATAAAAATAAACTTTCTTATCATTATTTACAACCCATAGTTTATCACATCCTGCCGTTCTGTCCCTCCCTCCCTCCAGCCACTCTCCCACTTCACCAAACCCGGTGATCGCCACCTGTCCACCAGATGCCCTCAGACGTTTCCACCTGCCCCAGTCACCTGACCCCTTCATCCAGACACTCATCTGCCTGCACCTTTTCCCCGACCCCATTCCTGTTTACCTGTGGACTCTGTTACTTCTGTTTGGACTTTTCTACCCATACCAGGAAGCTCTCTATTTTTGTCATTAATACCCTGAACTATGGCTACGTTCCAAATGGTATAAGTTTTCTTTTTACTTTTAGCACATACTGCAGCTTCCCTTACAAAGTACATACATTCATATATCCGCTGTACAGAGGATTGTGGGTCAGAAAAGCATGCTGGCTTGCATTCTGCAAAATGCGACCGAATGCAGTAGGACATCCTGGTATTTTTTGGCGTACTGCATTTGACATAAAGGCTTTTATTGGGATATATTAAATCTTTTTCTGGCTTACTACATAGTATGGTAGTATGGGTATTGGAACGCACCGTATGTCTTTTTCCCTCAATGTGGCCCTAATACTCCGTAGTACATTTGCACTTTGGCCCTCACTGCATTAGACTTATATACTATATACTTAGACTATAAACTGTGTTACCTTCATCACAATGATCAAAGGTTTTGCGGCTCCAGAAAGATTATTTTGTTTTTGCCTAAAATGGCTCTTTTGATAGTAAAGGTCGCTGACCCCTGCACTAGTAGATAAGTGAACGAGTCGAGTGTGAGCTTGGACCCGGTGTTGTGTCAAGTTCTGTTTCCATTCGATATGTGTTTCCCCCTAACTAAACCTGAACGAACCCTAACCCTAACTACCGAGGGCGCTATCATTTTAACGGGGGGAAACACTATCTGACTGGGGAACAGATTTCAACGTAACACCAGCGCTGGATTCAAGGTCAGACAGAACCCACGGTGACTGGAAATGCTGTCTGTGTCCTCTGATGAAGACACCTGTTGGGTCATTCAGATGCTACAAGGTCAGATAACACCATTGCTCACCGGAAAGGACAGTTGGTGTGCCGTCTCTTTACACAGTCTATGGTCCTGGCGAGGATTTGACCTCCGCTTCCTCTTCTGGTTTCATCTTTTGGACCATGAACTGTTTCTCTAGGACTGATGCCAAACTGGGAGTTGGACTTTGTGTTTGTTTGGAGCCTTCAACTCTATTTATCTTTGTTGTGTGTGAGTGTTTTGGCCCACTGTGAGGTTAAGAGTCTTTTGAGCTGAGTTCGCTGAAGGGAAATAGTGGTCAAAGGGGTGAGAAATAGAGATAGAGATTTTGCCAAAGAAACCTGAGTGGATTTAAGTAGTGTGATAATATTTTGGTATAAGCTAATTCTGTTTTGCATAATTGTTTTCAGGCAATTAACGTTAAGTGATTTGCTATTTTTAATACAGGTAATTTGGTAAACCATAATTAAAGGTAATCATTTGTCATTATGAAGGAGTTTCTTTCAACTAAAAGGGAAAATATTATTTGTACATTTAAAAAAAGCAGTCTGTAAACTGTTACTCCCTTTCATTCCATCATTATTTAATAGAGCATACTCAACTTGAAGACATCTACTAGTCTTTATTTAGTCTAAAGCTGCAACAATTAGCTGTCAAATATTGAATTCATTGCCTATTTTGTTAATTGATTGATTGATGTGAGTCATTTTTTAAGAAAGAAAAGTCAAAATTCTCTGATTCCAGCTTCTTAAATATGTATATTTTCTGCTTTCTTTACTCCTCTATGACAGTAAACTGAATATCTTTGAGTTGTGGACAAAACAAGACATTTGAGGACGTCATTCTTGGGCTTTGGGAAACACTGATCAACATTTTTCAGCATTTTCTGACGTTTTATAGACCAAACAACTAATCAATTAATCGAGACAATAATCAACAGATTAATCGACAATGAAAATAATCGTTAGTTGCAGCCCTAGTTTAGTCATAGGGTACTATAAGTGTCACCCAAAACATGTAAACCTTCATCGTAGTTATCTTAGGAAACCGAACCAAAACACCCAATTATTCCAGTTTAAAGTTAGTTAAATCAATTTAGGCATAATATACAGTGTTGGGGTGCTACACAATAAAGACTCCTCCCCCCTTTTCTTCTCAACATGGTACAGTCTGAGTTCCCTCTACTATAAAGCCCTTTGGAAGCTCTCACTTCCTGTATTTTTTTAAAGTTTTCTTTATTTTTCTTTATTTCTTTATTTTATTTTATTTTATTATTATTTTTTTATCTATCTATTTATTTTTCATTTATTTGTTTATTTTGTCCGTTTTTTTTGTTTTATCCATATTTCATTTTATTTTATTTGTTATAAGATAAAAAAAGGCCATGCTGCCTCACCACCAACTGGGCTCCTCCTCCATCCCCTCTCTCCTCCTCCATCCCCTCTCTCCTCCCTCCAATGAATCTACAAGTACGAGTACTTCCTGTTTGGCTGTTTGGACTCATGACCAGCAGGTAATATGGATGAGTGCTCAGGCACCAAACAAGCAATTGAAGTTGCATGTAACCAAAACAATGACTTTGAATAGAACGTATAAGTAAATTGAGTGGTAACTTAATACATACTGAAATTACCAGAAATGACTTTTGTTAGCAGGTTTGCATGCCATACTCACATGTGCTTACTATGCCAGCATAACTCAGCCAGAGAGGCCAACGTAGGACTACAGATCTATTGTGCCAGCAGGATGGAATAAATAATAGAAATGCAGAAATTAGAATATGCTTGGCCAGTGTTCAACCTACTCTACAGGGCACCGGTTAGCACCATGAGACTGTGGTTTGGTATTTGCAATTTCAACATCATGTTTTCAAAGAAATTGTTCATTTCTAAGGCACAGACTTTTAACTATATGGTAAAAGTGAGCCAGATTCCAGCTCATTTTTTAACTGAATATGTTGTTACTGTGTTTTGGCTTTATAGGGCACTTGAGTGTGCACCTTTCCTTGATGCTAGAAGCAAAGAAAGTCCTTCCCCACACTCAAACGCTCTGTGATCCTTTATTCTGTCGCCTGGAGAGCCGCCTCGTTGCATCATCGTGAGCGCCCACAGCACAGTAGGTAATTCACAGCTCACACCGATGGCATTTTCCTTTTTATCTTCAGCAGTTTGTTTCATGACAAAGGGAGCAGGAGGACTCTGGGTGACAGATACATGCCCACACACTGATGCAACGGGTCATTTAGTCCTTGACGGCTCATCATCTCTACATCACAACCGCATCAAGCTTCAGTGACAGAAATGCAGGTTTTTATAGATATAGAATATAGGTTCAAATATTATTTGTCCTTCCCTTTTCAGCTCTTTGCTGAATCTGCCAGAAGATAATAGTTCTGCTCCACAAATAGCACTAATCTATGTCATCTCTGAGGCTCCCCAGTCTGCTCTCTGCTGTTGTTTGAATCTGTTAACCTCCATTAATGTTCCTCAAGAGGTTGAAGAGGTAAATTAATTATTCTACAGAGAGGTCGGTGTCTTGGTGAAGGCGATGGTGTGGGAAAAGGTGTTGTGCCGCAGTGTTTGCAGTATGATATGAGGCAGTAATGTGGCTTACTGGATAACTTCACAGCTGCCCAGAAGAAGATTCGTTGCATTTTTTGCATGCAGAAGTCCAATGCCACGATTCTTTAGCTGTTTGTAGTGTTTTTTTTTATCCTCCACAGTGAGTCATGCTGATTCACAGTGTAAAAGGTCTAATTGCAGAAATAAGCTGTTTACTTCTTGAGGCATAATTTTATTATTAGATGCAGATCATTAAGACTTAAATGTAATCCAAGAACTCTCTTGTTGTTTACGGTTAATTACTATTTTAATCTCCATATTTTTTATGAATGGAATTATTCTAATTGTAGAGAGGAGGTTTCTGTTACTGATCACGTGAAATGTCTTCTCCAGACATAAAGAGATAAGTCACTTAGTTAGTTGCACTTTCTTTATTCAGGATGCATCATAGACCTCAAGATCTCGTTTACAAAAGGTACCCGAAAAGGGTCAGGCAGTGTGAAAGAATTCTGTTTCGGTTCGGTTTAAGCCCAACAACGGACTGTCAGTGTGCTGGCTTGACTATGACTTGCCCCAAACGGCATGTGATCATCATAAAGTGGGCATTTCTGTAAAGTGGAGACTCGTGGGTACCCATAGAACCCATTTTCATTCACATATCTTGAGGTCAGAGGTCAAGAGACCTCTTTGAAAATGACCATGACAGTTTTTCCTCGCCAAAATGTAGCGCAAGTTTGGAGCGTCATTTAGCCTCCTTCGCGACAAGCTAGCATCACATGGTTGGTACCAATGGATTCCTTAGGTTTTCTAGTTTCATATGATGCCAGTATCTTCACTATAGCTTTAAAACCGCTATGCGAATTTACGTTAACGCGTTATTGTTGCATTAACTTTGACAGCCCTACTTCTTATTAATGCAATACAAGCTGGATTTAGCGCCGTGACGCCGTCGGCACCTGTTGCTGATGTCGGCTACTTTTTAATTTTCCAGAACATATCATAATGACAAATGCCGATTCAGCCGGTTGCATAAAATCAAACCGGTGTAATCTCGTACACCGGACCAGAAAGGGCAAAATCAGAAATCGACCCAACTCTATACCTGAAGACAAATAATAGAAATGCAACATTACAACAAGACAATTCAGTCACGCAAAGCAGTAATCACACCCAGGCACACCAATTAAGCCATTCAATCAAGCTAATAAACTCAATTAAGTGTTATTGAAAATATCAATAAGTAGAACTTTGTTTTTCAGTACAATATTAAGGTGCACCCTCTGAGGCGAGACTTCTCTCTTCTTCAAGTCCTGCTCAGTCTCTGTTCAGTTGAATAACCTTCTCATCGAGCTGTGAGTGAGATCTCGGGCTGCTTCGTGTTCACTGGAGTCATTTAAGGGGAATCGATGACCTTCAGCTCAGTCAGAGCTGCTCAAGATATAAATGCAGAGGGGAGTCAAAGGAATTGGTTCTAGCAGATACTTCAAACTGTTTTGCTTTCTGTTTGTTTGTTTGTTTGTTTGTTTGTTTGTTGGGCTTTCCAATTAGCTCTATTCAAAGCAACCAAATGAATATGAAATGTGTTAAAACCCAGTGGTTCATATCTATAAAGTGCATCTATGCAGAAACCCCTGAAGGAGGCTGCCTATCTATTATTTAAGGTGTTAAGAAGAGAAGACAATTACACAGTTTTGCTATTAGACGAGATGATTTTTTCATGTTCAAACACAAAGCTGTGAACGTTGCTGTAAAGGTCAAAGATTTTGTGGCTGCATAGCACAGCAGACGTTTAATTAGCTGACGTAACAAAAGAGATATATAAATGAAAAGTAAGCTCATTGTGAAACAGAGGAGGTTGGTATGTTTTATATATCAAAGAAGCCAACATTTCTGCCCACCGAGTGCCTGTTTCAAAGTGTTTACGGTATCCACGGTGTGACTTAAGCTCAAAGAAACGGCACAATCAAGTCCAAAAATAATATGATATGAAAATAATATAATGAAGTGTCTCCTGTGATGCCAGTTTGGGAACCACATGTGAAAATCCATTTGGCAGTATTTTCTCAGCCTATCAGGCTTTTCTGGACAAACAAACGTGTTTTCGTTATCGTTGCAATATTTACAGTAAGAGCTTACCGGTTCAATCCCTGGATTTAGATTTATATTCATGAATGAGGCATGAATTTGGAGGACCACCTCTGAACTCTGGTATATTCTTTCTCTGCCGCTTTCTTAATTTTAATAGTTACTTTACTTTAAACTATTCATAATTCAAGGCAAGACAATGGAAAGCATATAATGCAATGATTTCCATGCAGTTGAAAGATGATATTCCTTTCTAAGGTTTGAGAAACTTCTATTATTCTTACTTCTTTCAAAGGATCTGGTTAAATTAAAAATGTATGAAAGTACTACTGAGAAGAAAGCTGTTTTTCTCATGCTAAAAATGCAACATTTTCAAGGTTTTCACCACAGTGTGTGTCCTACAATCCACAGAAAAACACATGACGCAGCAGGATAATATCATCACCTGGATAAACATCAGCAGCCTGTTGCACCAGCTATACGTACGTTTTCTCTTAAGTTGTGTAAAGTGCTGTGCAAAGTCCACACTAAACGATACATTGAAACTAGTTAGTTTAGTGGTAATTAGCAAATGTTAGAATGCTTATATGCAAGACTATGATGGTAAAAATGGTAAACATTTAATACATTAAAGGGACTGTTTGTAACTTTTTAAGCGTATAAATGTAGCGGGTCGGCACACATGCGCGCTCGCATATGCGCGCTCGCATATGCGCCCTCGCGTGTGGCCGGAGCCTCGTCTCCGCTGCCTGCTCTCCTCCACTCAGACAGCGCGCGTCCTCGCTGTCTCGCTCCACCTCTAGACGTGAACGCGCGCTCACTCCACACTGCAGAAGAGTTAGTTTAGCTCTGAGAATATCTAGTGAATGTAGAGTGGACGTTTGTGCATAAATAAATGCTGCAGCTCCTCCAGACCAACAGAGGTTTTCCGTGTCTTGTGAAGTGACGGGGCTCCTCAACGAGTTACGTTGTCGCCTCGTTACCGACCGGGTGCCGGTGTCTTCGGCTGCCGGCTGCGGTCGGGAGGCGATAACGTAACTCGTTGAGGAGCCCCGCTGCTGAAGCCTGCGCTGAGCAGGAAAAGCCAACACTAGGATCAGCAGTGATTCATGGAGAGACCTTTGTCTGGTCAGCTAACATTACTGCCAAGCAGGTGAAATACAGAGTGATATTGTGGTTTTAGTTGACGTCTGTCACCTCACTGTTTTGAGCGATGCTCGTTCATGTCTATGTAGAGCGAGCAAGCGCGAGCTCGACGCTGACTTTCGTTGATTTCAAGGCCACAGGTGTCGCTGTTAAGCAGCATTTCTGAGTCTTACAAATAGTCCCTTTAAATAGGGAGTCACTTTTCACATGCTTGGCTCTGTACAGTAGGACGAAAGCAAACAAGCTAAATAGCAACATAAGTAATACTAGATTTAATCAATTTAGCTTGTACTTAACAGACCTGTAGTCATTGCCAGTTATAAGTTCCTGTTGTTTGTTTGTTTGTATATACCATCATTATTTTCTGCAATCCCCTCAACACAGCAACAATGTGAGCGACGAGCCAAATCCAACCTGTAATAAATTCAGCACACCTGGGAAAGTGTGAGAATCTGTCAGAGCAGATCTGATCTGATGGCTGTCAGGTCTGTTTTACTGTACAGCTGTTTGGTCCGAGGGGACACTGTGGAATAATACTGCAACAAACCAGGGAGCCGTTAGTGTTGGACTGTTGAAATGATTGTATCCACTCACTGATTTTACTGCTTTTGGTTTAGTGTGAGCTATAAAGAAGAAGAGTGAGAATTTAATGAGATTCTCTCACAGCTACGGATACTGTATATAAGGCACCATGCTGCTTTTTATCGGCTACAGCATCCCAGAAGATATTGTGTGGCCATTATCAAATCTGCTGCTGTGTGCATATTGTCTTGAAACTTGATTGACAGTGTGTGTGAGGTTGAAATCCTCACTTGAAAATCCTTGAGTTGCAGTTTTTTTCACTCTTCATTTATGAAAATAAATTGGAAAAAAGAAATCTAAAAAAGGTGGAAGAGAAAAAGTCAAAGCAGCATAATAAAGTAGCGGTGTCAATCAAAACAGCCTTTTCATACGAGTCTTAGTCGAGATATCCCACGAGAGCAGAGGAGAAATAATACATTTGATAATTTATTAGGAAAGAAATCCCATTAAGACCATCTCCGTGTTCCCAGCGAATATTATATAAGAGATAAGAAAACACAATATGAAGACAAGGCGAGGAGAAGCACAAAGACAAAATGGAAAATAAACACAACAGAGGAGCTGAGTTTGTTCCAGGTTGAATCTAATTAGTGTTTTATAAGTTTGTAAAGTACGATGAAGATGAGATTTTGTGTTGTAGACTTGGTAAACTTTCTAATTTGTTTAATTTGTACAAATTGGCAACTTCACAGCGACGAAGAGACTCTATGAAGTCACAGCACCAAGTCAAGAAATAGTGCGGCACAATCCAATCCAACGTGAAACCGCAAAGAAACGTTTTTACGCTTCAATTTTTGTTGCTGATTAAATCAAGTCAGTTTTATTTGTATAGCTTAATATCACAAATCACAAATTTGCCCTAGGGAACTTTACAACAAACAAAGGAGATACAACGTGTTAATTAGTGAGCTTTAAGCCTCGGCTATACTTTCCGCAAGGACGGTCACGGACATGAGTTGACGTGGAATTGTGATGAGGAAACTTTTATACTTTTATATTACTATGCAGGTTTCTTCTCGCTGCAAACAGACATTCTCAAAGCTCTCCATTTTCGTCGCTCATCCGCGTCTGCGTAGTTAGAAATATTTGGATATGCACAGATAGGCAAAAACCTACCGCATGGAACACAGTGTCTGATGATGTGGCTTCACTTTGGCCACTTTGACATTCGTGATCTACGCAGATGGGGCAAGCATAAAATCACGCTTTAGGAGTGCTGGTAGAAAGCTTGTTCCCTTTGGACAGAGCCAGGCTGGCTGTGTCCACCTGTAACTGTATTTCATGGACAGATATGAGAGAGGGATCGATCTTCTCATCTAACTCTCAACAAGAATGTGAAGAAGCGTATTTCAACTAACGATTATTTTCATCGTCGATTAATCTGTTGATTATTTTCTTGATTAATCGATTAGTTGTTTGGTCTATAAAATGTCAGAAAATGGTGAAAAATGACGATCAGTGTTTCCCAAAGCCCAAGATGACGTCCTCAAATGTCTTGTTTTGTCCATAACTCAAAGATGTTCAGTTTACTATCATAGAGGAGGAAATAAACCAGAAAATATTCACATTTAAGAAGCTGGAATCAGAGAAATTTTACTTTTTTTTCTATAAAAAATTACACAAACCGATTAATTGATTATCAAAACAGTTGGCAATTAATTTAATAGTTGACAAGTAATCGATCAATTGTTGCAGCTCTAAAAAAATATCAAAATATTGCTTTAACTGAAGAGAAATTGTTTTATCTTATTGAAATATTATTCTATAGATACACATTGTTTTTATATTAAATGAGTGCTGGACTATTACAGTATTTGTTTTGACCTGACTCTGTTTCAAATTTAATTTTAGGATTTTTCAGCAAAGTCGACTTGCCTGAGGAAAGTTTACCTTTTTCCATTTTTAGTCTGCTATTCAACACAGTTTTAATCAGCATGAAAATATCTCTAATGGATCTCTAATTCCATTCTTTGACATCTTAAATCTGTAATCAGGATGTCTTTGATCCTCTGTTGTCTTTGTGATTCAGAGTCCTTTCGGTTGAATCTGTTTGATGCGCTTGGCTTTGATGAGCTATATCAGGCGTCTCTCTTGACTGTGATGGGGTGAGTTTTGTCCCACTATCGTTTACCAGGCGGTGAGTCACATCAGAATTACCCTTCAGTCTCTCTACCTATGCGTGCTGTTTGTCATTTAAATCACTCGTGCTGCCTTGTCTTTCTATCACGTCGAACATGCAGGCGGACCCGTCTGGGACAATTTACATCAAAGTAGAGAAATAATTGCTGTCATGTTGAGATTACATGTTTGAAAGTAATAACAGAGAGGGTGGGAATTGCAAGATATATGCAGCCCAGTACAAAAAGACCATATCACCTTTGCTTTATGACAACCTTGTAACTCACAAGTCTGGTTATATTGTGTAATGTATAGTCTGTCTTGTAGTTGTGATTGAATTTTAAACAACCCTGGATAAAGTTGGCATAGCTAAAAGTGAATTTAAAATCTATAAATTGTTCCAATAATCACACTTTGCAAATGATCCCTGACAGAAAACCATATGGAGCTGCAGGGGTCTGCTTTAACTCTGTTTTGCAGTTTGTGAAAAGAGTGTGGCTGTATGTGGGAGAGTAGGCGCAGGCAGTTTTAGGAGGGGTATAAATTGGCGAACACCAGACTTCACACATATTCGCCTCGCTGAAGCGATGGAGGAGCGAGTGAGCAAGTGTGCTGTGAGGGGGAGAAACTTCTAAAATATTTACCACCTCAGAAAAACAGTCACCCAATTTATCTAGCCTGTAGTCTCATCTCAAATGTAATTAAGTAGTTCACAAAACAAAGTCTTTGGTGTTCGTTTCTTTAGAGCTGCACAACCAGCTTGTTTCCTGTTTCATGAAGCAAGTTTAAAACTGGTGATCCTGGTTCTGCAGTCTGGTCTCGTCAACTGTTTGAGCTTGTTTCACTGATTTATTGAACACCGGATGAGAAATCCAAACATGCTGGGCCATTAACTCCAATGATGGCTCCTCACCCAGTGAAAGCACCAAAATCATGTTGACGTTTCCCTGTTTGCTTTCTGTTTAGTGGACCTGTACTAAGGGACGGACGGATCACGATGAAAAACACTCACAATAAGTTGATCATGGTGAATTTTCATTATTGAGATAATCACAAATATCTTCATGAGTGACTTAGAAAAACCATCTAGCTCGCTATCATGGTAGAGAAGTGAGAAATAGAGACTAATGTAAAAAATACAGTAATTATCATGTAAGAAAGACCAGACTCACACAATGTTTCTATTTTTTATTTTTTTAATTTATCGTTTAGTTATGCCTGGCGACTTTGTGATACATGATTACCTTATTTAAGATTTTGATTTGTTTGTTTTTCACTAAAAATAACCTCTGTGACACAATAATAATATTTGTTTCTTACCCTAAATGTAAGGTAAAGTGATATTGAAGCATTTTAATGATTATTGGGTAATATCTTCCTGAATCTCAATTATTTATTATTATATATTATATTTATTATTATATTATTATTTATGAAATTTTTATATTGTATCATGCCTGCCTGTAATGAATGACATGAAAATAGTTTCTTTATTTAATAATTCAAGGAGTAATTTTACTTTAAAGCTGCACTTATTGATATTTTTAAATGAACGATGGGGAAAATGGTGTCGCTCGTAGAGACAAACCCACAGAAATGATCACTTATCGCTGCATATTTTTATTTTATATTGTTGCTAGGCAACCACCAAACCATACCTTATCTTAATACAAACCATGAACTTTACGCTACCCAAAATAGTTAATAATACAGTTTAAATGAATGAAAACAACTTATCTGAAATCTCAAGTACTGGACTAGTTTGCCTCCTGCTGTTTTCTCTTCAGATCACTACGGTAACTACGGTTACTAAAGTCATATAGCTTCAGATATCCAGGAAAAGTCACCACAATGAGAAAAAACACAAATGAGGTTGGGTGCTTTTCCGCTCTGAGTTGAATTTGTCAATGCAAGCTGCACATATCGTAAAAACGCGAGGCGCTCAGCAACGTAAAAGCAGCGTGCCAAACGCTTCACTCTCATTGAAGACCATTTCAAAAAGCCGCCCCATTTATATATTTTTTTCCCATCAAAGGTTGCAGGTTAAGAGTAATTGGGTGATTATCATCAAAGCATCCTCTCTTCATCAATTAACACAAAAAAAGCATCTAATTAACCTTCCGACTACTCCTGATGTCTCATGGGAAATAAGGTAAATATTGAGTGGACCTCGGCCCGCTCGCTGATAAGTGCAGTTATTTGATCAGTTTAAAAGCGTCCTGCTTTCCTCCTGCTCTGTGGCAGCTATTTGTTTTTCCTCTCCGCTGTGCGAGGGAAAGGGCAATTGGTCCAGAACACCTAGGATGTCAGCTTCAATCACTTCCAAATGAGCGGACATGACATAACTGACAGCGGCGTACTGTGATCCCATGGAGCCCGAAGGAGGGCGGGATAGAGATGATATAATTAAAACGGGGTGAAAGAGAAAGCCAGAACACAGTTTATTGATCTGATATAAACCATCTTCGCTGTTTGTGCTGCGGAACAAATGCTTGTACTTTGCAAAGGGATTTTCCAGGTAGATGCTGGATGGTTGTCCCTCGTTGTGTCCTGAAAGATGTGGACAATTAGCCGGTGAAGTTGTTCTTCCAGAGCACTCTCTGGCCTTCAGGGATAACGCATGGTTTAATAAGAAAAGGTAAACAGTAAATGGTATTTTTCTGTATGCTGCCCATAACCTCTGGGGAGGCAAAGATAAAAGCACAGTCTAGAGGGAAAAGCAATTTTCAGTATTACTGTAAATCAGCCGTCAGTGTTGGAGATTGTGCTTCTCTGTCAACATCTGATTGAGTTTCTCATGAGAAACCGATAAATAATGCACTGTTGATTGAGATATTTGTCTGGCGAATCCATTTACAATCAGACCAGCAGTGAGCGAATCAGTCAGGCTTTGAATAATTCAGATTTCTGTGTATTTGAATAATTAAGCCTTTCTTATTTTGCACTGGCCGTACTTCAAAGACAGAAAATCCATCTGACGTTAACGACTTGATTTAACGAAGTGAGGGGGTGCAGCAGCCCTCGGAGAAAAACACTCCACCCTGAACAAGTGTAGTTTAGATGGTGAAATATTGAACTTTTATGAGAGTTTTCAGTCTAGACGCAGCGACACACACATAGTTTTTCAAATATATTTTGACCACACAAATCAACATTTATTTATTCTATTTATTTAAGCCGTCTGTTAGGACTGTTTTCAGTCCACCAATTTGAAGTAGAAGAGACCTGCAGCCAGTTGCACCAGCTTTTTGTAGATTCAAACTTAGCCTGTTATTACTTAAACGGACTATTTGTAACTTTCAGAAACAGCGACACCTGTGGCCGTTAAGTCAACGAAAGTCAGCGTCGGGCTCGCGCTAGCTCGCTCTAACTAGACATGAATGAGCATCACTCAAAACAGTGAGGCGACACACGTCAGCTAAAACCATAATATCACTCTATATTTCAGCTGCTTGGCAGTAATGTTAGCTGACCAGACGGAGGTCTCTCCATGAATCAATGCTGATCCTAGTGTTGGCTTTTACTGCCTCAGCTTAAGCAGGAAAAGAAACGTTATCGCCTCCCGACCGCAGCCGGAGCGAGCAGGGAAGACACCGGCACCCGGTTGGTGACGGTAACGTTTCTCGCTGCGGAGCTCCGTCACTTCACTAGACACGGGAAACCTCTGTTGGTCTGGAGGAGCTGCAGCAGTTATTTCTGCACAAAGTGCCCATGTGTCCCGACCCGGTACATTTATGCGCTTAAAAAGTTACAAACAGTCCCTTTAAGTACTTACTAATTTACATCACTAAATTAAACCATGTTGCAAAACAGAAACTTTTAATTAAGTATATTAGTTGATACTAAATATTTATACGCAGTAACTGTGGTTAATTTCTATTAATAAAAATGCAACGTAAGGATTGTGACATGCAACATAGGGCATTATTCCTAATTTACAGTGCAATTTCTCCATCGGAAATAATAGAAACTTACCATAATAACAGAAAAAGTACCTGGTAGTTAAACAAATAACAGTATACATTATTTTTTAAGATCCCAGATTGTGCCGCCTTATTCCCTTACTTCACACCGTGTTCCCTTGTACCCACATGTAGTGATATGTACTCTACTGGTACACAATTAGTACAAAAATTACACAGTTATTTGGGCAGAATGACTCTGTATGCTGCAGGCCATTATTCATCACCAAAATAAATGTGGGATTGTAAACCATCCAACACAAACTGCAATCCAAAATTACTATCGTTCCAAAATATGCAAAGCTACAATGTGAAACGCAAAGAAATGTGATTTGTATTTCTAAAATCACAGCCTCAGCGTGAGTATGTTGCCTTTTGGCTTGTGTTTCTTATTTTAAGTTGCCGATAAACTGTCATATCCTGCCAGGAAGTCTTGGAACAAATCATCCAACAACTTTCAGCTATTTATCTCAGATAACTTCCTGTGACTTTGTGTGGTAACATATCGAACAGATAGGGACATTAGACATTAACAGGATGGCTTTCATTTGCCAAATACAATGCATGTGCTAGGAACATATCTTGATTAGTTGGTACTGACAATACAAGACAGTTTTAACCTGCAGGAATGACACTTTAGTGGGTGGGCGACACATTAAGGGGTTTAGAGGACGATAGCTGCCAAAATCTGAAATTGAGTTCTCGCAAATGCCTCAGGGATTCAATATATGCTTTGCACATGTTATTGTACGATTTGTATTCTGGGGTCACTTGTTTTGTCCTCTACTGGATTACAGCATTATCTCCGAGCACTGAGCAGCCATCAAAGCACCACTTACTGTTGATGTTCTAGGTGGAGATAAAAATAAACATATCCTCCTCTGCACTGAAGGCAGTGAATAGACACCAGCGATACCACCCGTACGAGGCACAGTGAAAATCCAGTTAGACATCAAAGATATGGTAATGTTGAGTAGGGCTGCAATTAACGATTATTTTCGTTGTTGATTAATCTGTTGATTCTTGATTAATTGATTAGTTGTTTGGTATATAAAATGGGGATCAGTGTTTCCCAAAGCCTAAGATGTCCTCAAATGTCTTGTTTTGTCCACAACTCAAAGATATTCAGTTTAATGCGTTAAAGAAATTAGTGGCGTTAAATGAGTTTGCGTTAATGCGTTTTTATTGGGTAACTTTGACAGCCCTAGTTTTTTTGTTTGTTTGTTTGTCTTGCTGAATATGTGGAAAAGTGTGTTATGTGTAGATCGTTTATGGCAGAAACTCTTTAAAAGTATTTTATCATATTTATTAGCCCAACCTGGAAATTTGATTCCTAATCTCTAATATTTTAAAACCCCTGGAAGTCATATTTTATTATTCAAGCTGATTCAAAAGTTTAATAAAGATCAGGGAGATTCTGAAACGTCAATCATCGGGCGCTGGTTTCCTCTGAACCCCCGAGGGGGCTGCTTGGTGCCTGAAAATATATGATTTTCTTGTGCCCTGAAGACTGACGCTGCTCTCTGAAACATTGGCACAATAAAGTTTTTATTAAAGGAATCATGTTGCTCTCCTGAACTTCTTGGCAATTTGATGAAAAAAGATGATGATGGCTCCTGCTGATCTAAACCCATAGGTGGCTATAATGTGTCGTCCTGAGGCGTGTATTTCTGGCTGGTAAATGTTTCCAAGACACTTTGGATGAAATGATAAAAGTCCTCTAATTGCCTCAGGCGTGTAGTTCAAAGCGTGTAAGGTCAGTCAGGTATCTGGACGAGGGATAGAGCGCCCATTAGCCGGCTACCTGACAGGCTATTGACCATTAGTACGATGGTACTTGCTGGTTGTCACCTCTATTAGCATAAAGAGCAGTCTGGGGAGCCTCTGGCCCCAAAAGGTCTGAAGCAATATCAACGTGATTGATGCTGATTAATAGCTTTGATGCTCATAAATTATTCATAGCTTGAGCTACTGCACTGTACATAACAATCTCCACGTGTTCACCCCTGAAAAATACTTCAGTAAATAATAAATTAGATAAACAACTGGTGTCGATGCAAAAGTCAGCAGTTTCCACTTATAGTCTGAATACAGATGAATGCCTTTATAGATCCAATCGCTAAAGCATGCATGAGAAAGATATTAGCATCTTTATTGATGTGTTTTTTTACTGATGAGACGAGAAGTTTTGCAAAATTATTGTCATTTCTGTCAGAAGGCGATCCGCATGTATTCCCATCTGATGTTTACACAACTCAATATCTTTCAAAATGTCAGTCATCCATATCATGCATGCAGCTGGTATTTGTTGAAGCTCATCATTCATGTTCAATATATAAACGTGATTTGGATAATATTATTCACTTAAATAAATGTCCTTCTGTACTTTTGTTTTAAAGTCTTGGGGAACAGAAAAGTCACAGTGATGATAAAAGACAACAAAAAAACGTTCTATTTCCATATTAAAAGAAAGAAACAAGTCGCTGACATTTCTTATGATCCTTAACGACCGACACACTGTTTCTTTATTTTTTTGGTCATGTAAATATAAATTTGAAATACCAAATGGGTGATGAAAGGGATGTTGGATGATCACATGTAAATATGTCTAAATGTTTTAATTTGTACACAGATATTTGCATAATGCAAAAATCATATATGGACAAAGTATATTGCTTTTGAATGTAGCTTCTGTTATTATTTGGTTTTTATTTATTTTATTTCAAATAGTTCTTTTATTAATTTCCCACCTCTTTAGCCTGTTTCTTGTGCTGTTGTAACATGTGAAATCTTAAAAAAAAAGTCTTAACGGTAACACTATTTATCACTTATAAGCAGTATATAATCAATTCATATAATGTTTTATAACACACTGTAATATATAGTTGTAAGCAGATACAAGGGCTGCTTATTAATGTATTTAACAACTATAATTTATCTTATAAAGTTCCCATAACTGGTGTATATAAACTATTAATGAATGCTGGATAACACATTTGTAATCATATATATTGACTTGACTTCATGAGTTGTGAACACCTTTTATAAAAGCTTTTAATCTAGGTTATTTATAATTTGTTAATCTTGTAAACATTTATTTTCACTTTATCTTTTAAAGGTCGTTGTCGCTGTACTTTTTTTTACTCTGATCAACAGAGAAATAGTCCAAATGTTTTTCTAGGCACTGCACCAATGAGGATCAACTAATCCCCTTATTTAGTTCAACAGTAGTAACCGAGAGAAACTCCATTCCTCGATAGACCATTTATTTTTACCTCGTGTTGTGCTTAACAGGCATCGCCCTGCGTGTTTACGATATTCAAGGTAGACGGTGTAGTTATTGGCTGATGGATGCGTGGTGTGTTCCACTTTGACGGGGCTTATTAGTAAGAGTAATGCCTGCTGTCTCGAGGCCACCTCTGGCCTCCGACTAATTGCATGTGTTGCTGTGTGGGATGTGCTGTTTGGGTTTGTTCGTCATAGTTAAGAATAGGGGCAAGTGTGTCACCCCTGCTGGAAGACGTGTGAACACATCAGAGGAACATCTGTTGCCTCCATTCAGCTGAAATACATGTTGAATTACAAGGAAACTACTTAAGAAGGAAAAAGGCTTCATCATTTACATTGAAGGGAAAATATATATATTTTTAATCTCTAAATCCCATCACTTTTGCCTCCTGGAAAACAACGTTTCTTAGAGCATATAAGACCTTATAAAATAATCCCAGATCTTTGACAAAGCCAGCCCATCTGGCCTTCTCTCTCTAACGAAAATCTCAGTGATTTACATTTGATCCGTAACTGCATGACGTTTGACTTCCACCTTCTGAATCAAAAGATTCATAATGAAGCCAAAATGATGCAACCTTGTCTTTCAGCTAAATACAACATTAATCAAATTATTTTTCAAAGAAAGCTTTTTAAATAATGACACAAAAATAACTTGCACATCTCCACCGGCTGATATTAAGTGCCTTAATAGGTTTCCTGAAAACTGAATGAGGCAGCTGGTACAGCCTCTCAGAACCGCTAGCATGGCTGTAATTTCCCAGCTAGTTTCCTAGAAAGAACTATGTAATTTGTTACTAATTACAGAGACGAATGTCTGGGACAGCTTATTATTATTCCAGAAGAATTTCTGTGATTAAAAAAAAAAAGCTCAAAGAGTTTATTTTTCATATATGTAGAATTGCATGCTCGCTTGTGGACAAATTTGACATTTTTGGATGTTCGGCAGACCTGATGTGTGACTCTGTGGGAAGCAGAGCATTGGAATTAATTAATTGAACGTGTATCAATTAGGGTTGTCAATCAATTAAAATATTTAATTGCAATTAATTGCATGATTGTCCATGCTTAATCACGATTAATCACACATTTTTAATCTGTTAAAATGTACCTTAAAGGGAGATTTGTCAAGTATTTAATACTCTTATTAACAAAGGAGTAGGCAAATACGCTGCTTTATGCAAATGTATGAATATCTTTATTACTGGAACTCAATTAAACACACAAAACAATGACAAATGTTGTCCAGAAACCCTCACAGGTACTGCATTTAGCATAAAACAATATGCTCAAATCATAACATGGCAAACTGCAGCCCAACAGGCAACAACAGCTGTCAGTGTGCTGACTTGACTATGACTTGCCCCAAACTGCATGTGATTATCATAAAGTGGGCATGTCTGTAAAGGGGAGACTCGTGGGTACCCATAGAACACATTTACATTCACATATCTTGAGGTCAGAGGTCAAGGGACCTCTTTGTAAATGGCCATGACAGTTTTTGCTCGCCAAAATTTAGTGTAAGTTTGGAGTGATAATCGCGCCAAGCCAGTATGACATGGTTGGCACCAATGGATTCCTAGATTTTCTAGTTTCATATGATGCCAGCTAGCTTTAAAACTGAGCCAGGTGCAACCTCTGAAAGATCGATTGTGTTAATGCGTTAAAACTAATTTGTGGTAACACGCTATTATCAGTTCCTTTCTAAGAAATTAAAGGAAACATTTGTGTGACATCATGTAGTGGAAAAATAATTTACATAAATTACTCCCAAGCCGTGTTCATCAGGTATTGTAAAAGGAAAAGCCACAATTCATGTGATTCTGTCTAAGTTAAATAAAGATGAATTGCCAGAGAAGCTTTTTGACTGAAATCACCTGTGAACTTAATAACATTTGAACAGGAAAACCTCGAGAAAAAGACGTCTGGTTTGCAGCTGTGGCTCTTCACTCAACACAAACAAATTAATTAACAAGTCAATGCAACAGTTACGTCGACGGTGTAGCCACTTTTAATGCTTTCAGGTGTGTGATTATACGTCTTCCTGCCATCAGTACTCCGACTCCTCCAACAACAAATACACAAAGAGCTTAATTGGCTCGGTATCGTCGTGGGCCGCACCTGGCACTCCGCTCAATCTCCACCCCGCTCACTTTCCTGTCTGAGTTAGCAAGAGCCTGCAGATATGTGCTTTGAATATGCTATGAAATGTGTGTCTGCAATGCAATCTAGTGTTGTAGTTTTTACAATATTTATAGCTCACTTTATGATTGATGTTGCTGTCACTCGGGTAGATATATGTGGCACTATCTGACATACCATACATACATATTTTATATAACTCCCCTCCTCGTGGCTGTGAGTGTGTAACTTGAAGCCCAGTGGAATAGACTCAACAGGGAATTGAAGGAATATAACATTAACTTTCTCTGCTTCTTAACAAGAATAGGATAAGAAAATAGCACGACCATAAAAGAGCAGTAACTTATTTGGTGAATCGATGTTCGCTGATATCTTCTGGGTAATGGAGGGGAGAAATTTTAATTGGCCCAAAATGAGAAGTAGAAAAAGCCACCTGTTGGTTTATTTTGCTGAAGACTGAAGACCCAATGAGCATAAATCATCTCATCCTCACAGGACACTCTTGCCTCTTCGCTCTGCTAATTGCCGACAGTCTTTTGCTGTCGAGCCGCTCTTCTGTTTTCACAATCTCTCCTTCGGCTTGAGACCCGGAAATCGATCCCAGCGCGCCGTCTTGAAGGATGTCTCAATTCCTAAAAGGGTATCTCAAGGAGAGAGGAGGTTTGCTGGAGGAGCTGTGAGCGATGATGCACAGGTGTATCCTTTGTGGAAGACTTTTTCGGCACCTGTGACGTATGAAAGAGACGGGACACGTTCTTGTCACATTATGCCACGTTGTGAATTGAATAGAGCTCAATAGTGACGCTCCTGAAGTGAAAATCACATTCTTATTCAGAATCGTGGATTTATTAGCCGGGGCCGGGACGATACACCTATCTCACGATTACATACTACCACGATACTTGGGTGCCGATTTGATATGTATTGCGATTTTGAAGTATTGCGATTCTAGGTGACTTTTTTAACACTAGACCATGGGAAAAAGTTGAATCATACACTTCTAGGGTCTCTGATTAGTGGAGCTTGTTGTTACCATGGAAATGTGCTTCGCACCCGCGAATGGCTAGTGAGGGTATGCACCAAGCCCTCAGGAAGTGCGCTGGTCCTCGATCTGGACTTTCTTAGTGGCCAAACGGCGGTACTGCAACTTCCATGTCAGTCACGTGATGCATTGGGCCCAAAAATACCTTTTCCCATAGTCTTACATTGGGAAAGAGACGTCTGTAACTCAGAGGATAATTGTTTTTGAGGTGAATCAACTTCCCAGTATGAACACTCTAATAGCCCTTATTTAAAAAATTACGTTTTTAAAGTTGTAAAACGCACTAATAGCTGAATCCAGAGTTATTTCCCTTTCTCCGTTCGTGTGTGTGAGACCCAGACTGAGGCTGGAGCGCAAGCCGTGACGACGGCGTGACGTTGGGACCCCGTGACCAAGTCATGTGACCGAGCGGACGCTACTCCGCCAAGAAACGGGTACTTTTTCAGACGGAAGTTGAGCCATTTAGGCTTCATGCGCCAATGAGCAACTCTCATAGGAATGACCGTGGCCCCGCCTCCAACGCTGTATCCAGTTCTTTTAATACATCCATGGTATGCTCACGTATGCGCTGCTGGAGGTGTCGCTCAAACCGGGCCAACATGGCGGCTCGTTTTGGAAACTTACCCTTACATATTACGAAAACAGTTCACCAAAATGTGTTTCTGAAAACATTTGAGCTTTCTCATTTAGTTTTTATTGATACACCAACTTTGCCATGTGTAACAACTTTTTTGCGATCTTTCATCTTTTTTTTTCTATATTTCCACAAAGTGCAAATTGAAAACGCGGCCTAAAAACAGGTTGATGTAAACACATTATATCTCCCAAACTTCCATATCTGTTTAAAGACTACATGAGTAAAGCTCAACTTTTTCCTCCTCCCAAAATATTCTTAACTTCTCTGCAGTGGAATCTTTGGATTGATGGAGATGCCCCTGACTGTGCTTTAGATCCGGTGTGGATTATTTTCCAGTGCTTTAATCAGATTATAGTGTTTGGTTTATTTAGGACAGGAAACTATGAAAATCAGAGATGGCAGAAGTAAAGACTGTCGCCGTGGCTCTCAGCAGGTCGGCTCCTTTGATGACAGATTAATTACGCCACCACTGTGCAGCAGCCTTGCAAAATGGGATTTGTAGCTTGTTCACACTGATGGATTAACCACAACCAGTCTCTGAAGTCTCCACTTGCTGTTCAGAACCAAATAGGAATGAGCTCTAAAGGTACCACATGGCAAAACTAAAACAAAAATAGCTTATTTGTGGTGCAAGTATAATCAGGAAAATGTACTGGAAGTATATATAGTAAAAAGTACTCAATGCAGATAACCGACTGTTTTATACGTTTAAATACGTTTCACCTACAGTGCTCTAACATCAAAGCATACTGTATATGCACTCAAGGCAGAGACGTACGAGAGATGAATTTAATCCTCTCCTCACATACACCGAGTCAGACCTACAACATTAATGGTATGGCCTTCATTAATGCACTGGAGTCTGCAAACTGTCGAGGTTGTTCATCTGTGCAATCAAACTCCCCCGGTGTGTTCGGCCCCATCTTTGATCATGATTTCGACTGTTGCCTTGATGAAATGTGACCAGCTGAGAGCATGTTGGGATAAAACGAGACTTCATTACCTTATCCGCCCCGGCACAAGGGATGAAAACAGGCCATCTGTGTAGAGCAAACACCAGCTAGCCTCTTGATTGATTTCAGGTCTCACTATCCAGAATGTCTCAATGGAAGTCGATTCTGTAACACGTTCAATGGCTCTTAAGTGCTTCTCCTGAGAAAGACTCCACAAGTGTTGCCTTTTGTCAGGATAGGTTATTGTTTAAACTGTGTCAATCCTTGGTGTTACACATACACATGCAGTATTTATCATTTATGGCTGCACACGCAGAAACATGAAGTGAAATACATCTGGCAAAATCTAATATTGATTCAAGTCCGGTGAAAGATTTCATGCCTTACAGTGTGTGACCTGCATATGTTTCGCGGTATAAAACTCACTCGGCGGTTGTAATAAATAAAATGCTCTTACGCTAAAATGGAGGCATAAATGCGACCTCACTCTTTAGACTTGGAACATTTTGAACTGTTTTCTGAAAATATTCCAAGTTTGAACGTCATCTTTTCAAATCTTTCAATCCGTCTTCGCTGATTTCAGACTCTCGCATGCATTCAGTCTCTCCGCTCACAGCGGCACATCACGCTATCATTATTCCCCCAGCAGCACTCTCTGGTCATTTAAAGCTCTCAGCACCATTACAGATGAGAGGCAGGACAATTGGAGCCAAACTCCTCGCTGCTCAGCAGCAGATGCAGCTGATGTGTCGAATCCATGTTTAGATGTAATTGTCGGAGCAGCTGGGCTTTTTAAGGGAGCAACATCGTGCATAAAATTAACACTTTACAGCTTCCAAACAAGCAGTCACGCCGAAAACTTTTTCTTTGGCACAGAGAGAAATGACCATCTCTCTGCTGGTTCTCAAAGTCTGACTTCACACGTCGTGACTGTCCATGATGACCCAATTTAAGGTTTTCTGCCGGGAGCAAAAATAACAATCACACTTGAAAAACCTAGAGGGGACATGAAGTTACAGACTGAGCAGGGTATCATCTGGTGAAAAAAGGTCAGGCCTCACCTTTCTCAGATGAAAAGTGAAATAAATGGATGTGTAGGACACTGCCGTCGGGATTCCCCGGAGGGCCTCTGCTTCATCCTTTTGTTGTAACTTCAAAGAATATTTCACAGGAAGGATCTTTTCTTTCTTCGTCTCTGTTGTGGGGCTGTCATGTGCTGCTTTTATGCTCCGGAGCCGTCACATTGTTCTACTGCTGCTTTCTTAATCCACCTGATAAAACAGCTGGACTGTGGATGGAAGACAGATTATAGATAATGAGATGGTGGGATTAGTTAGAGTTCACCATTAGATTACTTAGAAAGCTTTTGATGGTAAAAAAAAATTAAATACATCATAAACTGAGAAATCTAGTAAATACAGATTCAATTATTTATTTTGCTCATGTTTTAAAATTATAATTATTCATCCATTTTGATAATGAACAAATATAATTGCAGAGTAAATTGGCAGACAGCTGCCTTCTCTTTTTGCATAATGAATAAAGATAATAAATACATCCTTTAAATATACAAATCTTTTAATCAAAAATATTTCTACACATAAAATGAGTGTTGCTCTACTTAATGCAAGATATGAATTAAATAAATTATTTAATAATTTCACCAGAGCAAAATAAAACAATGTGAGACTGTCCTCAACGGAAAACTACAGCATTTGTTCGAACATTTAAAATGACCCTTGTTCTTCATGTGACATAAAGAACATCCTGTCTCCTACCGTCAATACATTCTAGTTTCTTTTACTTAGGTAGAAAAAGCTACTGAGATAAAGCAACAGATACAACTCAGATTAGGTTTTGATAGTGGGCTTTTGGTTTACAGACAGCGGCAACGTTTTCATGTGTTAATTGACCATTTCGATAATGTATTATAATTATGTTTTGAGCTTCAAAAATAGATGCAAATTTAAATCTTTTCCTACTGAAACCTCGTCCATCTTTTTTGTCATGCAGGAATTCAATATCCATGGCAGGTAGCTATTGAATCTCTTCATTCTGACATTGCCATCTCGCCTTGTCAGACTGAGCATCCATGCACAATGTGTAGTATGTGGCATGAATAATTTAACAGGAAAACGCTGTTATTCTTTCTGCTGCAAATACCCTGCTGATTGTGATTACCTCGAAACCATCGTCACCCCTGAAATCCATTTCAATCACACTATTTCTATTCTGTCCAATACCTTTTGTGTAATCTCCTGCTAATTCAAACGCATCCATCATCCAGCAGTCTGCTCACAACACACCTGAAATATCAACCAGACATCAGAGGGAACAATGAAAATAGAAATATTTAGCTTCTATTTGTCAATTCATTTCAGTTCCACCACGTATGTGACCTTTGAGTGGCGCTGCCGTTTGTTCCTGACTTTGGGTTAAGTAGCTAATCTAACTCAGCTGGACGGACGAGCCGTGAGGTCGGGAGAAAGTCACATTGTCAACGCACATTTCACGATATCTTCACCACTTTTGTCTCACTGTTGCTGAAGCAGTTCAGTCTGATTTATCAATGTCATATACAGAGCTCAGATGGAGGATTATGAGGATGTAGGAGGATTTACAAATGACAGAAATGGGGCTCAAATTGGGTTTTAGTCTGACAGCCCTGCGGGGAGAGTTTCAAAAGCGGCAGGTTGTACAGCTCTCTAGTTCAAACCCTGCTGATGTGTCACAGAGCAACATCCATCCTACGCTGAAGCTAATGAGGAGGGAGTTCCCTCCAGGGACCATTTGAGAAAAAGAAAAACCTTCATGTAGAAGCATTTTTAAATGTACATTAGATTGGTTTATACAGAAATTTAATACAAGTAGAACACATCAACACGCTAAAGGCATCGTGCTTTATTAAAGAGGGTTGACTCGAGAACATTACAAATATTTTTTTGACTAGTAATGAGCACAAAACCAGCTTTTTTTTTAACGCATTGTTCCTGCTGAGCAGCTGCAAACATGGTGTGCAGTGTCTTTAATGAGCCGACCATTTTCAGAGCTTTTAGGATCAAAGCATTCAGGTTTTCATGGTCAAACTTCATATGACAACTCCACACTGTGCAGGCTATTTGTACTACACTAGGTACTTCATTAAGCTGTAGCTGGAGGTACTTTTTAATTGGCACGAGTAGGGTAAGAGACATCTCTGTGTGCCGTTACCAGTTAGAATCTTTCTTTGGCGATGCACCATTTAAACCAAATGTAGTGCACTCTCTCTTCCCATATGGCAATCAATGAACTTCAATCACGCTGCTCTGGTTTTAGTGGTTGTAAAGCTGAGTATGAATCTATAGCTACATGCCAAGCCATTGCTGCCCGTCCTAATAATTTAGTTGCTGCTGACAGGATTTAATAGAAATGCACTTCCAGCACCTTTAACATCGCTCTCTGCCTGATATATGTATTAATATTGGCCTGTCCGGTTTCCCAGAAGCAGCTGCCTAATGAATGAGAGCGAATTACTGAAGTGACACTTGGAAATGTCAATTTTCAGCGATGTATGCTTCTGAATTCAAACTTTAATGATCCATATGGGGAAAGGGATCATTAGGTTTGCCTCATTATGTGTTTTAAACTTGCAGTATTAATGGTAGCACACCCAGAGAACATTAACTAAAGTTTGTGACTGAGAAACATCCTGTTGCTGCCAGTGGTGGAAGAAGTACTCAGCACTTCTGCATTCAAAATAGTAAAAAGTACTTAAGTATTAGCATATAAATTAGATGTACTCGTTATTCAGAATAGCCCATTTCAGAATAATGTATATTATATTATTTGATTATTATTTTTAGGGCTGTCCCCTCTTAGTCGGTTAGTCATAATAATAATAATCAGTCATTTGGTCTTAGTCGACTAAGATTTATTTAGTCGATCAGTCATTTTTTATACTGAATGACTTATTTCCAAGAAACTTATGAGCACATCTCTGGTAAACACACAATTTAAAGTGGTGCTTTTGTGTGATTCTTTGTGGAGAAACTGTTTTCCAGATCTGACGATTAAATCAACTTATGGATTAGTCAACAAAATCATATGAGTGTTAGTCGACTAAGAATTTCTTTGGTCGAAGACGGCCCTAATTATTATTCATGGTCAAAACTGACCCAAAACCAAAACGTCAATTGATTTTAAACTGCGGATTGTATAGTTATTGTTTTTCAACAATGGGATCTTTAGCTTTGACCTGCTGAAATGCACCTTGGTATTCATATTAGTAGTTCTCACCCAAAGTTTTTATGTTCACCTGCTTGTACCTTTTTTTATTTTCTACTTTTACTTACGGGACCAGGAGCACCCGAAATAACTCTTCCCACTTTGCAATTCTAATGCACATTTTGAAGCTTGGGTAGGTAACATTGGCAAAACCAGCAAGAGTTGGTTAGATTTTGAAAGTATCTAAATGAAAAACTCTTTTCTAATGAAAGTAGCTAGCAGCACCAGCTCCAAAAGTCCCTAAATCTGGATAAAAGGCGCCAAGTTCGCAACACAGACAGTCCATTCCTTCAGGCCTCCCTCCAAAGCCACCCCTCCAAAATTATCATTATGAACGTAAACATCATAATGTACGTAAACAATGAACATGGCTATTGTTAGGACTCACAGCTGTCAGCTTCATTCGGGCCGGATAAAATGATTGATCGGGCTTATTACAGTCTTGCGACAGCCACAGATACCAGATTTTTTGTCAGAGCATTTGATTTATTTATTGCTGTCGGGATGAAATGAGAATTCGAACAGATATAACACAAAATGTTTCTAAAATACATTACTCATCCTAGCTTTAAGATTATGCAGTTGATTACCAAAGTCATTAGGATTCATCATCTGGACACTCTGGATATCTGTATCACATCTCATGGCAATCCACCCAACAGCTGTTGAGACATTTCACCAAAAAACAAGAAAATGTCAACCTCATGGTGGGGAAGTCTGGGGGCTTTGGGGACCATGAATGTCTGTACAAAATCTGATATATAAGATAAAATAATCCGATATAGTTACTGAGATATTTCAGTCAAAGTGGCGGAGCAACCGACAGATCAACATTGCCTTCCCTAGAGCAACGCCACTAGTTAAAAGAGTACTGTAGCGTATAGTACAGCTGGTGCTGTCGTCCTAGTGACTATGTTTTTTATATATATTTATGATTATGTAGCTCTTGGATTTGAGGACACTTCTGGACAAATATAATTACCTTTCTCCCAGGTAATTGATCTAATGAAATGAGGCCATTAACATCAACAGCAGCACAATGTCCCAGACTGTTATTAATATGTCCCTGATAATGCCCCCAAAGCTTCAGTGAATCAGGGGGTGTTGACGAAACCATATTAATAATGTGGCAACACAAAGGCTTTTTCAGGCCGGTCGCTTATTCTCTTGGCCTAATGCACAGCAGCATTAGCCTCAGTGCTTCTATTATAAAATGTAAAGTCAAATCAGTGCCACTCCAGACGTACGTCATTAAATGCAGATTGGAAAAAACAGCCTTTAGCCTCACAGCTCACCATCAGGGTCATTTATCACGTTAATTCCCTCTGACGGGGAGCGATTCATTTTGGGATGAGCCACCGATAACAAACACACATTTACTCTTAATGTGTAATAGAGCGTTCATTATTAAACAGCCACATTATAAAACAATAATTATGGTGCAGCCATAATAAGCCGTGCTAATCTCATTTACATATTTGAGTTAGTTTCAGAGGCGTGTTTAGCTCAGACACGCTGCAGCTATAGTGGATTCTTTCTTTATTTTGCTCCTTTCATTCATTTCGTACTTTCCTCATGAGCGCCCCAGAAAGTATTTTTATTAAAATGAAGTAATATATAAATCCTTTCTAAAGGTCACCACTCACTCGGGCGTAACTGCTGCCTATGGATAGTCATGGAAACGTTGACACAACTGAGCAGCAAAGTGATTCACTACACCAACAGACCACATCATACCTCCATCTGTCTGGTGTTATCAATGACTGTGTTCGCCCATCTGTAGACGAGGGCGGGAGCCGCTCTGATGCAAACATGCACTCTTAAAAAATATTGAAATATAGAAAAACACTGAGCTGCATTCAGGGTGTATGACCTATAAATTATGCGTCTCGGAGAGCAGACGAGTTGGCAGAAGAAGGTGGCAGAGAGTATAGCAATTATAGAACATTGGTGAAAATTGGTAGCATTTTAACCAAACAGTTGGTCAGCCTTTCTATGAAATTACTGAATTTAAAAGAGCTCAGTCAAAGGGAGGATGTCCCAATCAAGTTGTTTTCATCCAGACTGTTATAGATACATAGATAGATATATAGATAGATAGATAGATAGATAGATAAATAGATTGATAGATACATAGATAGATATATAGATAGATAGATAGATATATTGATAGATAAATAGATAAATAGACAGACCACCTCAGTGAAAATTTGTCTTTGGCTTCTCCAAAGTTACATAATACACACAACACACCATTAAAACTTACAAATATACAGTGTACAATATACTTAAGTGCAATGGGCAGGTAGCAGCAGGTTATATAAATGATTAAAGATCCCTAGCACAGTCATTCTGAGTTCAATGCCTGTATGGCATAGGGAATAAAAGACTTCTTATAAATGTTGTGGCTGACCCTTGGGACCTTAAATTGATGACTAGACGGGAGCAGTGTAGTTATCTGTTTAGCCTTCCTGTGGACAGCACTTGTCAGATATATTGCAAAGTTGTTTCTGTGACTTGCCAATGACCTTCCCTGCAGTACTAACAATCTTGGAGAGCTTGTTTTTTGCTCTTTGCAACTCAAGTTGCCGCACCATGCTGTTATGTTAAATGATAAAATGCTTTCAATCAGGCTTCTGTATGCCAAGTGTGTGTTGGCTAACACCAAAGCTCCTCAGCTTCCTGATTTAAAAACAACCTCTGATTGGCTCTTTGGTCTGGTCTCAGTCTGGTGCCATTAAACCATTGCAGAAAAAAAGAAGCCTCTCTTCATCTCAGCTGCAGTGTAGTTTCAACCAACAGCTGGACACTTAATGATTAACCTGCAAAATGTCACCAAAAAAGACACAACAACTTCCTTTTACGAGTCCATGTTAAGCCGCCCATTGTAATAATAATGACTGATGTATAAATGGAGATGCAGTCTGCTGAGGGTGCTAAACCATTAAGAGCCTCATTAAAAAATCTACAGGTCGCAGAGGACTTTGTTTGTCAAAATGATGAACCAATAAATGTATGAATGTTAAAGAGCCGCTATTTTCTCTTTCAGTGTGGAGGAGGCATCTGAACATAATATGTGACTGATGTTTTAACCATCTGTTCCCATCAGTGACATCGTCTTTAAAGCACAAACAGAGCAGATAACACACCTGATGTCAAACGCAAAACAGCACCATGTGTTATAGTATGTCACATAGCACATTATATATTAACAGCCAGTCCTGGATTGTGACTGAAACTATTTATTTCTGTATGTATTTGGTCAAATCTCTCATTGCACATTGCAAGAAAGAGGAAATATTGTTGACAGGCACACTAAATTGTTCAATAAATCATTTTATTTTTTTAAGTAAGTGATCGCCTTACAATATTTACTGTGAGTTTTGACAGTGTGGACATTTGCCATCACCACATCTGGAGCCATGAAAGAGAAACATAACTAGCAAGATTTCTATATTGCCAACATATTCCCAACAGAGAATGTGCAGGAGCTTGCCAATATCACTCATCAGCTGTTGAAATAACATGCATACATGTTGGGAACTGATGCTAACATTAGTGAACATGGTCAACTAAGTTCTACTTTCCCAGTGGAATAGGCTTCAGTAAAATAAATAAATAAATAAATAATGTGAACAGATGTGAAAAATGTATGAAATGTAAGAAACTCCATCTCCAGCTAACTTACTGTATGATGAAAAAAAATAATAATTGAGGATCCTACATATTTAAAGAGCATTTTTACCTCACAAGAAACAAAACCGCATAAACTGTGTTTTTTATTATAATTCGTTTTTTCTCTAGAAACATCTGGCGGGCCAAATCGAACCTTATGCCAGGCCAACTTTGGCCCGTGTGCCCCACTTTGGGCTGTCCTTAGACCAAAGTGCGGTATAGCAACATGTTGCATTTTGAGTGTCATATTGGGAAACTGTTGCTAACCCATTGACTTCTTCATCTACATGTGCTGCCTGCTGCAGGTCCAGGCACAGTCTCTGAGGGATGTTATTGTGAATATCGGTACATCAATAACTTTAAAGCAGGTTGAAGTGCTACAAAGATCATTAGAACACCTCCTCAAAACGCAGAAGCTTCTAGTATACATTGAAGTAACTGTGAATATCAGCTGTGAATGTTAATTGTGGTCTGTTGACTATTATGAATCACATACCTTCACTGATGTTTTCAGTTTCACAGCAATCAAGGCCTGCTGTATGTGTATGAATGTATGTGTGCATGGGGGGGTAGCACTGCATGGCTCTGAATGGAGGGAGGAAATGTGTTTCTGTGAAGTGAAGCAGCTGAGATATGCATTAACGTGCCCATTGATCCTGTCTATTGACAGCTCTCACTTCTCATTAAGTCGCAGGCATCCATCAAAAAGTCGAGAGCACGTCTGACGCTGTGAGATGGGGTTTGTAATATCAAGTGCCAGTAGGTTTGTGATTGGGTTTTTTTAAATATTGAATTATATTATATTTACATAAGGATAGTGCTGTTCAATGCGGGGAAACAAAATATGTGTTCTCACGGGCACATTTTTTAAAAAGCAGGACTGTAATATTTTGATGTAATAAAATAGTTTGTAGCACTTTGCCTCCTTCAAGCCCTATTTTTTCTTCTAAACAAAAATAAGCCTAGGCAAGGCAGCTTTATTTACTTCATTACAGAGAAACTCAATGTGCTTTAAATTTTAAAAGAAAAATAAAAGAAGAAAGAGGCAGGTTAAGATAAGATCCAGGTTATAACAAACCAGAATTTTCCTTTAAGTTAAGGAACAAACAAAAGTGAAGCTTAGGATAAGTTCTTGGTTAATGTTGAGTATAATGCAACAGTATATAAATTGCCATGTAAGGGATAATGTACAGCAAGCCGGTCATTGTTGTGAAATAAACCCAGACAGGGCTGTGAAGGGGTTTATTTCACAACAATGACCCGCTAGCTGTACATTATCCCACTTATTACACAGCTACTTACTTAAGTAATCAATAATTTGACACAAAAATGTTCCGCCAGAGTCCGACATCAGAACTGCGGCCATAGCAACGGTCTGTTATACATAGCAACGGTCTGTTATACATAGCAACGGTCTGTTATACATAGCAACAGTCTGCTACACTCAAGTTTTGAATATGATACTTGAACTGTAATGCATTTAAGTTGGTAAACTGTAACATTAGTCCATAGTTTACATCAGGACACATACGATAATGAGTAATGGTTTTTCTTTGTCTGTTAAAGTCTTCCCATAGTTTACATCAGGACACATACGATTATGAGTAATGGTTTTTCTTTGTCTGTAAAAGTCTCCCAATAGTTTACATCAGGACACATACGATTATGAGTAATGGATTTTCTCTGTCTGTAAAAGTCTCTCGTCCTCGCTTGCCTCATCATTTCTGGCCTCTTTCCACATCTTCCATCACACTGCCTCGTCCTCCAACTTTTTCACTGCATCAACCCCTAAATTCTGCATCTTTTCCCCCTCTCTCTCTGTTTGATGTAGAGGACCATCTGTGCGCGGTCCAATCCCTCGGTCATTGATTGTAAATGTCCCGCTCGCTCACAGAGCACAGTCAGCATATTTGGAGATGATCGGCTGCTCCTCTGGGTCGTACATCAAATTCAGTGTTCCCCGCTGGCCTTCACACCTCAAGGTAGATCTCATAAACACCTACAGTATGGATGAGCTTTAGGGGAACTTCTGTTGAGTTCACATATCTGAATGTGTTTGAAAAAAATGATAAATCACAGGGCTTTTTCACACTACTGATGTCTTGACAGTAAAACTCTTGGTCTGTTTTCTGTCTTACAATAAACTTTTATAACTTATTCTAATGTTTGCACACAATATTTTAACCAAGTTTTCTTCTTCTTACTTTGGTCATTGATCACACCTGGCTGTGATTTTTCAATGAATCTCTCCATGGTCTATTAATTGTTCAGGGTTCAGGGCTGCTACACTGGACACCAAGGTCATGTCCTCAGTATTGTCGGATTGCAACTAAAGATTATTCCCATTATCGATTTATCTGCTCATTATTGTCTATTAAATAATAAAAAGTAGTTAAATGTCGGCATTGTACGTTTCTGCAAACCTCGGGTATGTTGAATGTTGGAGGTTTTTACATTCGGTCAGAGCAAGTGAGGTAGTATATGGAGCAACCGTTATTGAAAGTTACGTGGTATAATGACGAGTATAACAAGCCACAAAGGGTGGGTTGAAGGGGTGGTTGTTGCATCAAACAACGTAACATCATGTAACTCTGTGGCATAACCTGACACCTGACATAACGTCAAATGACATAATGTCACATGGCATAACGTGATCTTTCAACTTTTGGTTTCAAGCGGGACACGAACGCCGGTCCCCTGAATAAACGTCCTGTGTTTGTTTGTCCCATCCACCACCCCTTCTACCCGTCTTAAGCAGACTTGTCGCTCTTAAATACTACGTCCATTGCTCTGCATCTAATAATGGCGCCTATGGTTTTACATCGGTGTTAGTTGACAGCCTTATGTTTTCAGGTTTTCCATCTCCCCGTCTGACCCATTCTCGTTAACGCGATATCTCAGGAATGCCTTGAGGGAATTTCTTCAATTTGGCACAGACTTACACTTGGACTCAAGAATGTACTGATTAGATTTTGTTGGTCAAAGGTCAAAATCACTGTGACCTCACAAAACACGTTTTTGGCCATAACTCCAGAATTCATACGCTAATTATGACAATTTCACACACACGTCTAACAGGATAGAAAGATGAAGTGATGATATTTTGGAAGGACATGGATGGAAACTACAACTCGACTTGTCGGCAGAGGCATACAACCGCGAGGCGGTAATTATAGTTGTATTCATTTTGGCGAGCAGACTTTGGACTTGCTGTGTTTGGAAATGGCAAAACAAGTTGAAGCAAGGAGGCCTGTGTTCAAATGCTCAAACAAAACTAGGTTGGAAGGAAGACATTATTTTTTCGGTCCACTCAATAACAGCTCGGATTTGAAGAGCACAGCTTGCAAAATACAATTTATAACATCAGGGTTCTCCTTGGTGAGTTCACTTCGAGGATGGTGGAGTATTTTTTCCAATAACCCAAAAACACATTACTATCTACTCCATGTTGGGAGGAACTACACAACAGCAGAAACAACACGCTCAATTTCCCACCTATACTGTGTGAATACTGCAGGGAAAACCTCGGGCCTGAAATAGCCGCTCTCTCCTCTGAACCTACACATTTTCCATCTCTGCCTCTCGTTACTAAGAGAAGCACTACAGGTAGATGCTTACTCATGCCACACAATATGCACACAAGAGAGAGCTGGTTTGTTATCAGGCATCAAACAGCGATGACCTCTATTACTGTTACTGCAGAGATGATTTAGAAAAAGAAAACAAGAACAAAACAGTGGGTTGGAAAATGGGCAGCGACAAAAGGAGTAAAAAATGAGTCACATGCAATCTACGTTTTTTTAAAGAGGACCTATTATGCTCATTTTCAGTTGCATACTTTTATTTAGATTTTCAACTAGAACATGTTTACATGCTTGATTGTTCAAAAAACACTTTATTTTTCTCATACCAGCTGTGCTGCAGCACCTCTTTTCACCCTCCATCTGAAACGCTCTGTTTGAGCTCCTGCCCAGACTGCTCTGATTGGTCAGCTGGCCCACTCTGTTGTGATTGGTCCACCGAACCAAACTCTTTGGACTCCGCTCCAGCTCCGCTCTAAGTAGCTTTGTTTAAGGGCATGCCAAACTAGCTGCTAGGCAGGTATTATGCAAATGTGTTACCTGGTGACATCACCACGTTACGGAAGAAAAGGTAGGACTTCAAGCAAGGCATTTCAGGCACTTCAGGAGCAGCGTTCCTCCTTTTGGCGTGGACTTTGTAACTTTGCAGACTTTTTACATGCACAAAAAACGATATAACACACTAAAGGAAAGGGCCAAAGCACAGAAGCATAATAGGTCCCCTTTAATTTTGAAGTTGTTCTTGAATATGTAAATTATGTGAGAAAAAAAACGACGTGGGGAGGTTTTGAATAAACCAAAATGAGGAAGTTTATGGGTACGAGTGCATTGTAATGGCCCGAGGAGATCAGAGCAATAAACTTTTGGCATGACTTTGACTTTTTGAACACAGCAGTAATTGCATTTTTCTTGCATTTTTATTTTTTCATCTCTTTTTGGAAAAGGGCTTCCAGACTTTTAATTGGTCTCCCTCAGAAATCCTTTTAGTCTAAACTTTTAGAGTGAATATCAGGGCCAAATTCATCACTCCGCTTGCATAATTTCAAGGTCTGAACTCAAATTAGATCCAAGATTCCTATTTGACCCACTCGCATCTCTGCGCGGGCGAACGAAACACAAACATGTTATGGCGTCCATCTGTCCTTTCATGCCTGTGAGTTCAGACAACGCTATGAGAGAAACTCCACCGGCCTCCCACACGTCTTCACAAAACCTGCACGTTATGAGCAAACTGTGAATGTCATCATCAGTGTTGCATATAAGTAAACAGCTAAATCAATCAGCCCTGCTGTCAGAATGGGATTAACGTGTTTTCAGGCTCGGTACCCGTGTTAAAAATACCAATAAATTGGAGCTGTCATGCTGAAAAGTAGCGATTAGGATAGATACGGAGATGGTCAATCATTATCTTTAGCATGTTGGAAATAACTTTTTTTGCTGCTGTCGCCGAACAAAGCATCAGCACATTGCGAAAGGAGGATCTACAAATCCCAGGTTTCTGTACTCGCTCTCAAAATAGCACAAAGCATGAGTCACATCTAATGTTGTTTGTTGATGAGCACACATACAGACTTTCAAAGTAATCTTCTAAATCTACTTAATCCCTCACTGTGGATATACACCTCAAATACACTGTCTGTTTGTATATAGGCAAGTTGTTTTCCTTAAGCTTGACAGAGTATTAGTGTAGTTGGAGGAAAGGATGGGATTCAGTCAGAATATTAATGTGACGTATTGATTCCTGAGGTGAAATTCTCTTGAGCTTGCTCGTCTGCAGCGGGGGTCAGAGGTCAGAGGTCAGGGCCAGTTGCAGAGCCAAGGTCCTGGAGGTGGATGTTTGCCAACACGGAGCTTGAACTGCATTTGTTTGGATGAATACAACAGAGGTCTACCACAGATTAAAACAAAGCTGGCCACTTTTTTGGTGGAACGGTTTAGTCAACAAATATGTTGTTGGACTTTTGCTGTTGCTAGTGTTCAGTTTTGTAAGTATAATTAAACTATTTATAAACTTTCTCTCCTTTTAAACCTTATTAATGTAATTTTCAAATACTGTTTGTATACAGCAGATAGACAATTTCACAAAACTACCTAATTTACCACCAAACTGAATGTAATATAATAACGGTTTCTTTCCTCTTGAGAGAAGCAGTTGAAATTCACCTCCCTTGTCTTCACTATCCCAGCATGCACTGGGTGAGAGGCAGATATCCCAGATTAATCTTCCTCTCCTCAAAGGGACACTGGGATGCTGTAACACTGTACTTTGACCAGGTGCTGGGGAAGCTTATTTTTCTCCTCATTCAAGAATTCACCTTTTTCTTTCGAGTCCCAAGACATTTCCAGACAGTGTCTGTGTGAACTTGCACCAGCATTGCAGCGCTAGCGATATTACAGTCAGTGAATTTTCAAACCAGCAGGGATATAAAGTCAGCCAGTTAATGGAAGACAAATGAAGTCATGACATTGTGGAGCCAGAAGACACACATTTTGAGCTGTCACAACAAAATTAAGTTGTCTAATTAACATTCAGCACATTCAAGGATCAGTTCTCCAGTTTTTAGCTTCAGGAAATCATTTTCTGCATCTTTCTAATGGCTGAGTTTTGCCTCCATGCATGAAAATCTGTATACAAAAATTAAATACATTCATAAGCGTAACAGTTTTGTTAAAAGCTGTAATATTTACTGGCGATAAAATGAAACAACTTTCTCATTTTACAGCTAAACCGTACACTACAAGATGATTCTGAAAACATTTGAGGAGAGAAATAGGCATTAACGGAACGTAATATTGATTCATAATTGATCAGCGTGGCCTAGTTTGACCGTTTGGTCCGAGTTCACGAGTGATTGACAGCCGGCTCTCATAGACGGCAGCTGGACAGCAGATCTCAGATCAGCTCTGACTGCTTGTTTTCCTCCTGCCTGTGAAATCTTGCAGATGCCGTTAGGAGCACCGTAGGACACAGAGGCACATGATTTTTTTCAGGTTACCTGTTTCATGTACTACTGTCACGATATAGCGACCGTTTTATAAAAATAACTTTTTTTAAATCATATTTGCTCCAATCTCGCCTACTTCAGCTTTAATTTGAATTACTCCAACTAATTGACCTGACTGCTGCACAGAGAAATGTCTGAGTATGAAGAAATGTAATGGAAGCAGATACCCGGAGCAGAAATTAGCTCATTCATTACTTAGTTTGAGTCAGCATGCAGTGAAGCTGTTTCAATTCTTTTCTTTCTGCAATAATGACTTTTGACTTTTCATTGTTTTTTCTCCTTATATTCACCATAATTACTGACTGAAGCTCACAGATTCATTTCTTCCAAAGGGCCTCGAGGAGTCAGCAAACGAGACCATTTTACTTCCTCAGACATTAGCTTCACTGTAGTGGATGGGTTACTTTGCCTCGTGATGACATGCTGAGGATGACTCACATTACGACCCAATCACTGTTGCATAATATTCACTCAAAGCGTCGCCCTAATGCATCCAATGTAAACATTTGTACGTTTCTTATTTTAAATCTGATTGTTTCCTGGAACCTCTGCGGCCTTCACATTTGCTATCTTTGATACAAATGAAGAAAATTATCTAATGTAATGAAATATTATATATAGGCTTCTAAAAGGAGAAGAAATGATGAACAATACAAACAAGTTATAAAAAACAAATACAATCCAATATAAACAATACTGGCTTTCAGTGAAAATCAATCAGTTCTACACAGATAAGAGTCTGCTTACAAATAAAGTGATAGTTAACAACATAACCCTTGTTTTGTTTACATTTACTGCTTCCTCAGTCCCACAGACCCACTGCTGTATTTCTATAAATATTATATATGTATATTTATTTATTTATGTATATATTTATTTATTTATGTATGTACATATATATATGTATGTATATATATATATGTATATATATATAAACTGTATATGTGTGTATATGTGCTATGTATATATTGTATATACATATATGTATATATATTTTTTTTGCTAGAAGGTCATCTGATAAATACACATCTACAGTATGTTATCCTACAGAGTGATGTTATGTATTTTAATTATTAAATGTTTAATTGCCTTTTATCTATTTTAGTAGTTATTGTCTTTTACAGTATCTATTTAATTGTTTTTTTTATCTTTTTTTTTTTATTTCACTTTTATAATTTCTAGTTCTCATGTGCATTAGTCTCAAGGTTTTTTGCTGTTTGTATTTGCTGGCATATTATCAGCTTGTGAGTCATCTGTAAAGAACTTTGACTTGTACCGACCTGTATGAAAGCTGCTAAAGTGAATTTGATCGATTGATTATGAACAAACTGTTATAAAACCACAATAACAGATGTCTAAATAGGGGATTTGGGAGGGCTAAAGCTGTGTTTAAAGCACTGACAACACCATTATATATAAAGCCTATGAAAATCTGTTCTATATAATTGATATGCTTATAGCTGGCGCCTGTGAGACCCTAAGCTGATGTTATTTTCTGTAGTGGACTTCAAGCAGATAAAACCGTGTTTTTTTTCTGAGCTGTTATAGACACAACAATACAGAAGGACTAGCTGGAGACAGATGCACCTCACGCATTTGTGCAATCTGCCATCTAACACTCCACTGACTAGCATAATACTGCGTTCACTAACAGCCTGTGGTGTCAGTATTGCAGGATAAAGAAGAAGTTTTCTTACACCTACACTGGAGGATCCTTTAGAAAAGAGCTCAATACATCAGACTGGGCTGCAGAGTTCAAAGCAACATTGTGCAGGAGGTATATAAAGATATGTTTTTATGCACCCTTGAACAAAATGTATATGTTGCTCTCTCATCTTTGAACCTGAACACAATTTAAAAAGCTGAAAGACTTCAGAGGCGATGTTAACAAAGCAGCAACAGTCTGAGATCTGAGGCTCAAACTTTTCCTTTTAAAATGACGTAAAAGGTGAAATGATGGGTCATGCTGTTTACTGGCTGAATGGTTTGAATCCTGCCTGCACTGGACCTTGGTCATATATCATCTCCAGCTCGCCTGTCCCTCTGGACTCTGTCCACTGAAACAGAAATGCCTTGAATGTGCAGTGAAAGTGGTTATGACCCAGAGCTGAATACTGCCAGATTCATTTCTCCTGTATTCCCTCCCATCTGTCTCCCCTCGCCTCCCCCAGTGTCTAGTTTAACACAGAGGGAAAAATTTAGTAAATTGGCCTTTAAAATATGTTTGTTTCCAGAGAACTGCTGTGACATGAATCTGACTATTTAGATTCTGGACATCATTAGGGGACAAATACATTACTAATGCTATTTTACTGCCCAATAATGTATTAAAGTTCCCATATTGTAAAATGTGAGATTTTCATGTCGTTTTTATTATAACGCAGATTGAAGTGCTATATAGATAATGTGAAAGTATCAATCAGTCAATCCATGGAGAAATACTCACAGCCCGTATTCAGAAAATGTGCATTTCAAACAAGCTGTGAGGATTTCTGTAATTTTGTGATGTCACAAAATCTACAATATTAAGACCATTTCACAGTAATTTTCTCGAGTTTATTCTCGTAATATTACGACTTTTCTTTCCTAAAGTTATGACTTTTATTCTCGTAATATTACGACTTTTTTTCTCGTAAAGTTATGACTTTATTCTCGTAATATTACGACTTTTTTTCTCGTAAAGTTCTGACTTTATTCTCATAATATTATGACTTTTTTCTCAAAATCTCAGATTGCAGACCTCTGTTCTGTGGTGAACAGTTTTTACTCCGAAGTGACATGAGATGGTAGGATGCTGTGTGCCTGCCTGCCAGCAGGTTATTGTCATCTCATATTTTTGGATGAAGGTGCGCGTGTGTGAGCGCGCAGTGGGTCGAGCCTGGCTGCGCGCTCCCGACGCCTCTCCATCAGTGCTCGTGCACGAGTGTCCGCAAAGCTGCTGCTGCTCGTCTCCAGGCGCGCAGAGGAACCATCCACAAACTTTGATGAGCTGTAGCTTTCACCAAGGAAACAAAACTGAATACATTTTTTAAGAAACACATTTTACAGGGTGCGTAATTGTGCTCCATCAAGGTGAGTACATTAACCTGCAGAGCTGCAAATTACAATGATGTGTTGATGTTTTGCATGAAAGGCTGCTGCTCCTGTGTGTCTATTTCCGACTGTTTTGCATGCATCTACAAGTGGGCAAGTTAAGTTTGTAAGGCTGTCTTGCTTTTGCATGTGTATTTATTTATTTATTTTCATTTGAATCATGTGCGTTTTTCTTGCTCAGTCTCACCTATTTGCATCACTGCTTTCATCACTGCTTGCCATAATGATGTGTTGACGTTTTGCATGAAAGGCTGCTGCTCCTGTGTGTTTATTCGCGTTTTGCATGCATCTACAAGTGTGCAAGTGAAGTTTGTAAGGCTTGCATGCTTTTGCAGATGTATTTTCATTTTAATCCTGTGCGTATTTCTGGTTCACCTATTTGCCCACATTATCATTATACTTGCCATAAAAGTATTCTTTATTTATCCACTTTAAAGTCTTTTTTTTTTAAACAAACAGGTGTTAACAGATTTTATTTATTTCCATTTTAATCTGTGTTTTTAATGTGCGTTTTTGTGGCTCAGTCTCACCTATTTGCATCACTGCTTTCATCACTGCTTGCCATAACAGTATTCTTTATTTATCCACTTTAAAGTCTTTTTTTTTTTTTTTTTTTAACAAACAGGCGTCAAAAATGGAAATGATTCCGGTTGAGATATTCAAAGAAGATAATAATAATAATAATAAGTGCCTGTCCTCGCTGCTGGAGGACTGTCCGGTGAATAGTTCTTCATCCTGGGTGTCTGGATCCTCCAATGTGACCCACGATGAGAGCTGGGAGTCAGAAGGCATGTCTCCCATCATCCCCATCATCACTGCAGTCTACTCAGTGGTGTTTGTGGTCGGCTTGATGGGCAACTGCCTCGTCATGTATGTCATCATCAGGTAAGGTCATTTTTTTAATTAAAAGGATAATAATCCATACAATAATTAGTCTGTATGGTGTGCCAGAAATGCACTGTAAGCTTATATAGCAATATAATATGAATGTTAATGTGATTTAAAGAAGCAAAACAAGCTTGTTTGAAATTAAGGGATTATTGTTAACAGGAAAATTGCTGGAAATTCAATATGAATGAATCATTTAGTGTCTGGTCATTTACATGACCCATCCCTCATGGGATTATTCAGACACATTAACAACACATCAAACATTCCTGCATGTTAGCCCACCATCATCTAACAACACAACACACCAGCATCATCTAACAGTACACATACAAACATAACATCATCCAGACACAAACACCCCACAAATAATGCTCCAGGTTATACCTCACAATGGAAATACAACAAATAAACAGTCACAGACATACAAACACAGCTGCCTAAGCACAGACACAAAGCCAAACATGACAAAGGAAGTCAGGGATTTATCAATCGTATGTTACTTTTCTACCCCTATCATGCTTCAGGAAAAATATTTAGAAAATACAAAAACATTATCAAAAAGATATTCAATTAAGGCTCCAGTCTTACATTATTTTTTTTTAAATAATATGCGTCGTATGTCATGATATAAAGGATAAAATAACATTTATTTAGTTCTTAACCTCATTTAGTTCACAATACGATAATTTATCATCTTTCATTGGAATCGTATCGTGATGAAATCCTACATCGAGATATCGTGATACACATACTAACTCAAATTGCTCAGAATATTGAATTGATAAGAATTATCTTATGGGAATACACTAGTGGAGTTAAATCAGACCATTATCTTGATGTTATTACTCTTCATTGTGAGCATGCATGTAGTGTATCGCTGGAAATATTTATTCATTTTTTCTCAATAATTTAACTTAAAACTGTTAATTTTGCTCTAAAGTTTCTTAATTAAATGAGAAAATATTTATTTATTTTGATTTGTCAAGTACTTAATTCACATAGGAGTATAATAAATAGGCTTTACCACGTGGTTATTAGGTATGTTATTGTGATTTAAAGTAGCGAAACAAGCTGCAGTTTGAACTTAAGGGATCATTGTTAACAGGAAAATGTCTGGAAATTCAATATGATAACTTATCGTCTTTCAATGGAATCGTATCGTGATGAAATCATATATCAAGATATCGTGATACACAATTACTTCGTCTAAATTGATGATAAGCACATACTAACTCAAATTTCTCAGGAGATCTGAATAATAAGAATTATGGGAATACCCCAGTGTATTTAAATGAAACTATTAACTTAATGTGATTGCTCTGTATTTGTGTGCATGCATGTAAACATAGTCAGTGTATAGCTGGAAATATTTAGTATCCTTTTCTCCACTTGAAACCGTTATGTTCATTTTGCACTAAAGTTCTTAATTAAATGAGAAAATACCCGGTTATTTTCATTTGTCAAGTGCTCAGGGGGTTTACAACAACAGGCTTTACCGTGTGGTTATTTCATATAGACTATAGAATAACTAGAAAGCATGCTATATCGTGATATATATATATATCGTTATCGAGATATGAGATAACCTATATCGTGATAGAAGATTTTTGGTCATATCACCCACCTCTAACTAATTATAGTTTAGAGAATTTATACAGAAAACAACAGAGGTCCATGCAGAGGAATGTGTTCCTCCATAGTCACTGTAAATGTTATTACAGGTGGAGAAGGCACTGGCACCAACCCTTGAGCTTTCACTGTGACCTCAAGGCCATCTGGTCTATGTCATAGTTCTTCTTAGTGCCTGGATGCTCAAGAGAGAGACAGGTCCTCTACTCTTAAGCCCACTTATACAGCTCATCCGAAGAGTTAATGCATGTTAAATGGCTGGGACAACTTCTAAATATATATGTGTGTTGCAGCTAGTAAGTCACAAGGGACAAAACCAGTTGGATTTTTAATAAAGAAAGGGTTAATATCAATGCTGTCATTTCTAATTCAACATTAAATGAGTAAAGCATGCCAATATAGAATTGATTCTTCCTTCAAAGTGACCTATTATGAATCTAATAACCCCCAAGCGACAAAATATAATAACAATATTCTGTAGATTTCTCCCAGTGTGGTGGACATGATATTAATCATAGTTGGAACCGGCGGTGCTTTATCAAGCTGATAGCCCGCTTGCACCTCATTGGCTGTTATTTATGGTGTGTGAGAGCCAACAAATCTCCTTTGATATAATGTGAAACGCAGCCGTGGCACCCAGAATGCTTCGGTCGGTGGACAACAATTACCCCAAATCAGATTGATTGCGACGCCTGTCGGAGGAAGCCAATTTCATCACTTCAGTTACAGAAAAAGACTACGTTTTACTGCTTAGTTGCTCCGTGGAGGACGGTTCAACTGCAGTAAACAGGTGTTTTATGCTGATTTAGTGTAAACAACCTCTGAAATTACCCTCATTCAAACACAAAGTCTACAGGCCACACATTGATCTATAAGCCATTAGTAGAAGCATCTGACGTGGTAGTTCACCCTCTATGGCTTTAAATGGTTTGTTTTAAAGCTGCTCTAATCAATATTTTCATTTTAACAGTATGACTATAGGCTTCCTGTAATATGAAAGACACACATAATTATCACTCAACTCTGCAGTTTCCCCTCATCTTGGAGTGTTTTAGCATCTTTCAGCTCATTGTTTATATTTTAATTCACTCTCACGGCTCTCATCAGTGTCGTATCCAGTCACAGCGGGCAGATGAAGCTCAGATAAAACCACTGTACGTTACCTGCTCAACACCAAACAACAGTAAAACAAGTTAGCAAAGTTAGCTGGTGAACATAGTGGAACATTTAGCAGCTAAAGAGCCAGATATTCCCCTCAGGAGTAGGTGGAGACCAAAAACAGAGCTAAAAGCGAGTGAATATTGGACTATCATTCAGCAGGTGAACAGAAACACAACTTTGCTGGATAGGCGACTGTTTGCTAACATAATATGTCAGTGTTTTGTTTACAGCTTGTTGTGCTGCCCCCAAGTAGTAAAAATCCAATAATGCATGTTTAAAGGACGACATTTCAACATTTTTGAGAAATAACAGGGGCTTCATATTTAACCTACAGACATGAGAGTGGTATTGATTTTCTTATCTAACTCTTGGCAAGAAAGCCAAGGAGCATATTTCCCAAAAATGTCAATATAATCTCATGGGATGGAGTATAAATAGCACGCCACTTTTAACGACATTTTGCGTGTCATGTCACACATTTTAAGCTTTTTTCATGTCATTTAATGCCCAATTCTCATTCCCAACTCGTCAATCACGGACGCATGGTCACAATTTTAAATGTTGTGTTTAATGTTGTGAATTCAAACACAACTACTTGGTTAGGTTTAGCAAAAGATCCTGGTTTGGGTTAAAATCAGGACATTTGTTACGTAAATTAGTAGTCAATGGGACAACTAACACCGGTCTCCTGGGTGAAAGTCCTGTGTTTGTTTGACCACCCATCCACCGTGACCTTCTCCCTACAGTATGTTGACTTTCTCGCTCTTTATACTACATCACTTGATTCACCGGTACACTTGCGCTGAGCGTCTATTGCAATGGCGTGAAATAACACCCTAAAAGCAAAAAATGCGTAGTGATAACGCACTAAATGACTTAAGAAATTGGCGTGTTATTCATACACCATTTTGTGAGACCAGGCTGAAAATGTAGATTCATTCCTTTAACAGCTTTCAACATCTAAAAAAATCTGTTATGTCGTCAGCCCTGCAACATTATCATGTATGGCTTTGTCCAAGGATTTTAGCAATGGAAAAGAGAAAAAAAATTAGGTTTAATTTTGAGAAATTCATGCTCTATATGTGATTCCTGTTTGCCATGAAAATGTTGCCCACCATGAATCAGAATAGGCAATTCTGAAGGATCTTATTTTAATCTCAATGCTTCGTTGCATCCTGTAGGCACCACCACTGGTTAAACAATTACAACTTTAAATTAAACTGTGCGAAAGTCATCACATACTGCTTTAGTGCTATTATAACTTACTGAAGGGAGAAAAGGTTGACCACACATGGCCTGCAGTCAGCAGCATACTATACATAACAATGAAGTGTGAGTCTGAAAAATTACATTACGGATTCAAGGAAGCAGTGTGGACTAATGGACGATGTTTAATTCATAATGATTCAACAAGACAGGTCTTCTAAAGAGCCAGCCAGGCGATATACAGCTGCTACATCAGTCTCTATAGGTGGATGGTTAGCTCTGGTCATCTCTCTCCTCCTCGCTACAGGACAACCTTGTGTTCTGCATGTTCAACAGGTACACAAAGATGAAGACAGCCACCAACATCTACATTTTCAACTTAGCACTCGCCGATGCCCTCGTCACCACCACGATGCCCTTCCAGAGTACGGACTACCTGTTGAACACCTGGCCCTTTGGCGAGGTGGTGTGCAAGGTCTTCATCGCCATCGACTATTACAACATGTTCACCAGCATCTTCACCCTCACCATGATGAGCGTGGATCGCTACGTGGCCGTGTGCCACCCGGTGAAGGCCCTGGACTTCCGCACGCCGATCAAAGCCAAGATGATCAACGTGTGCATCTGGATCCTGTCGTCGGCAGCGGGGATACCTGCTTTTGTCCTGGGTGGCACCCAGACGAAGAGCGGTGAGGAAGAGCTTTCACCGTCCCTGAATAAAGAGCATGTGGCGATAATATTTTAAGAGCAGAAATATATATCTGTCAGAGCAGAGTTTTCCATTAGCCACACATCATGCATCATCCTGAATATAGATGATGTAAGAAAAGTGTTTAGAGCAAAATGTTCCCTTTTGAGTGCAGATTAGCTGTTCCATAACCGCTTGCTAAATTTGAAGCAGAAAGGCGGAGTGGAAATTTATTTATGATAAAGCGCAAGTGCACTTCATCACTTAATTCAGCTCCTCTTTCTCCTTTACTCCTGCAGATATAACCGAGTGTGCCTTACAGTTCCCAGAGCCCTACGTGTACTGGGACACACTGATGAAGATATGCGTGTTTGTCTTCGCCTTCGTCGTGCCTGTGCTCATAATCACCGTGTGCTACTCCCTCATGGTCCTGAGGCTGAAGAGCGTCCGAATGTTGTCCGGCTCGCGGGAAAAAGACCGCAACCTGCGGCGGATCACGCGGCTGGTGGTGGTCGTGGTGGCCGTGTTCGTGGTCTGCTGGACGCCCATTCACATTTTCATCCTGGTCAAGGCGCTCGTGAGCATACCCGAAACCACCGCCATCATGGCCGCCTACTTCTTCTGCGTGGCTCTGGGCTACACAAACAGCAGCCTGAACCCCGTCCTCTACGCCTTTCTGGATGAGAACTTCAAACGCTGCTTCAAGGACTTCTGCCTCTCGGCCAAAATGAAGGGGGAGAAGGTGTCGGGGAGCAAGAAGACGGCCAGCAGCTTGCGGGAGGCCGCTGTTCCTCTGCAGAACCCGGATGGGACTAGAAAGCCGGCATGACTAGCAGTGGAACTGTCTTCGATTTCCCACATTGGAAAAGAAGACTCGCATGACCTGGGCCTAACCCACGTCACATCAACAATGTAGTTTTGACTCTATTACAGATTTTATTTTCATTATGACTTCTTGGGGTTAAACCAGTGCCAACATTCATATGATTTAATTTCAGAGATCAAAAGAAGGTTTCACGTTATAAATTATATTCCATTTTGATTAATGTTTTTCTCATGGCAGGTGTTATGAAGAGAGGTGTAAAGGACCAGTGTGTAACACTTAGGGGGATCTATTGGCAGAAATGGAATATAATATTAATAAGTATGTTTTCTTTAGTGTATAATCACCTGTTAATGAGAACCGTTGTGTTCCATTTATATCTACATAAGGAGCGGGTCCTCTTCACGGAGCCGACTGCCATGTTTCTACAGTAGCCCAGAACGGACAAACCAAACACTGTTAACTTTTCCTACTTGGGCCGGAGTCGATAACCTCACCACTAGATGTAACTAAATCCTACACGCTACTCCTTTAAGCAGGGAAAAAGACCAAATGTGAGAGTATATTATTAAAACAGAACTGATACAAACTCTAAGTATCGAGTGCTACAGGAATGAGTCCTAAAACCCGGAAATGAGTTAGCATTTAACGTTTTGTTCTACGACATAAAATACATGAATAAATACCCCACTCGTGAATTTTGAAGCTTTAATATGTCTTAAAAAAGGCCGTTGCTAACAAGTGGCTACATGACACTACTAAACCTCATCACGCGGACTCGTCCGCCTTTACAGCCTCATTGTAGTTCGTTTATAGCCTGACGTTAGCTTTTTACTTCTGCCGATTGCATTCACACTTCAAAAATCGTAAAAGTGGTGTTCAGTTGTGGAGATTATCTTGCTGAACAAAACATTTAAGTATCAAAAACGTCTGTTTGCCACAGAGCTTATTTTCTGCAATCATCCAAAACCCAATATAAAAATCCCTTTGGCTTTTTGTCGAGGGAACCAGGGCGATGCTAAATTTCTGGTTGGCCTAAAAAAAATACGTCATCCCTGGAGCCCTCTATTCCTACTGTATGAGTGGGACATCCTCAAACCATGTGGCACATCCCAAACAGTATTGCATAAGAAGTAATGAGAATATAATGCCAAAATTTCTCAGGAAATTTGTTGATTGTTTAATGGAAAAATTAGAAAGAGACGGATGAAAACTGTAACGTGATTGGCTCCTTCGCACAGTATCCTTGTTACATCATTGTTTTTCTGTTTTTAAGCTCATTCAATTGCATTTAGTTTCCTGTCATTTCCTCCTATAATGTTTCTATAGCCAAATGTGCCTTTAACAGTCCAGGATAACACGTTTGTAGCAGCGGGAACTGATATCAGTAATGATTACTGAACGGGGTCAAACAGCAACTGTTTTTTTAATACAGTGTAACATGTCAGTGGCAGCTGCATGAAACACTGACAGCAGATATGTGCCAAAATCTTTTTGACCTCTGTGAAGAGTTTGAATCGTGCTGATCGACCACGGCGTGAGAGAACTGACTTATGTTGGACTTTGAAGTCACTGGGACAACAACAACAAACTCAGCTGCATCAAAGCAAGTTTATCGATGAGAAAAGTTAAAAATCCTGGACTTGAATGTGCTTTTAAAATTTGACAGAGGGCTCTCTATCACTCTGGAGTTGTGTCCAGTTTGATAAGTTGTTAAATTTATGGTATATAACTCAATCACGTGTGCTTTGTGTGGCTTTTACCATGATACACGTAGTCCTATATTGATGCTATTATTGTAGGGAAATGTTCTCATCAGTATCTGAAAACATGAAACTGTACAGTATGATAGTATGTATACATTATTTTGTATAGGTAATAAAAAAATCTTTGCACAGACATCATTGAAATATACAGTATTAGTAGCATGTCAATGACCATTGCTATAATAGTATACAGCAACATCTGCAGCCTGTATGCTTGATGGACTGTGCTGTTATTTTGAATGTACTGAAAATAGACTCTGTATTATATAAACATATGATTACTCATGATGTATATCTCATTAGAGGTCAGCTAATATTTACATAATTCAATAATACAAATTAATTTTCATGCACATTCTGTGTCCCTAAACCAGAGCTTTGTGGGTTTTAGGAAATCTCTATGTATACTGGCATAAAATAGATAAAGCACACATTACTTGACAACAAACTAAGAGACGTTATTCTGAGAAACCACACTGTGACCAAGACAACATTGCTTTCTTTTCAATCTCTGTGCTTATACTGTTTAAATCTGCTGCTGCTGCTGTATATTGGCTTTGTCTGCTGTCAGCCGAGGCGTATTGATCAAAACATCCTCTGTGTGAAGCGCTTAATATTAAAGCAAGTTTAACAAATCCACATTGATTCTCTTCTCTTGCAGTGACGAGCTCAGCTTGTTGTTTTGATTTATTTGTAAATTCTCTGTTTGTCACAGTCTCCTTACATTAGATGCTGCCAGAAATGTCTTTCTGTGTTTTCACTGCATCATTACTTTTGAATATTGACAGAATATATTATGGATGAAGAGCAGTTTTAGTTCTTTAGAGATGAATTGTAGTGGGAGGTCGGGAGTCCTCTGCAGGTGTAGATTTGCTGTTTTACTGTATGCCAGCAGCTCCCTCCAGAGGACGGAAAATACAATTACTAAAATATAAAAAATAAATCCTACAATGATTGATAGTTGCATGGACATAACTTGACATTAGCAGAAGGTTGACTGCAGCCATCATTAGAGCTTACATTAGTTTGTAGCAGGCGGTCAGACTGAGGAGAACATGGATGGATTCATCTGCTTGTATCTGGGTGTGGGGATTCATTTAATACAAACACATTTAGAATTATGCAACATTTAAGCACAACATTAGCTGAAATAATGAAGCTCTTAATTCTAGATGTTGACACAGGGGCCCTCTATAAGACAGGGCCACATGATCAGGTAATAAAGCACAATAAACAAGAACACAAGAATTAGTTTACCTTTGAGAATATCTAGTGAATGTACAGTGGACGTTTGTGCAGAAAATAACTGCTGCAGCTCCTCCAGACCAACAGAGGTTTTCCGTGTCTTGTAGAGTGACGGGGCTCCGTAGCGAGAATGCCGGATGCCGCTGTCTCCCAGCGGGCGCAGTCGGGAGAAGATAACGTTTCTCTTCCTGCTTCAGCCTCGGCACCGACCCGCTTTTGCTGAAGCAGGAAAAGCCAACACTCAGATCAGCAGTGATTCATGGAGAGACCTTCGTCTGGTCAGCTAACATTACTGCCAAGCAGGTGAAATATAGAGTGATATTGTGGTTTTAGCTGACGTGTGTCGCCTCACTGTTCTGAGCTACTCGTTCATGTCTATTTAGAGCGATCAAAGCGGGAGCCCGACGCCGACTTTCGTTGACTTAACGGCCACAGGTGTCGCTGTTAACAAGCATTTCTGAAAGTTATAAATAGTCCCTTTAATACATCTACATATCATGTTTTGTTTCTTTCTATTTGCGAAAACCAGAAAAAAAACAATAAAATTATAATAATTTACTATTATTAAAATATTTTTAAATATTTTTTTCATTTTATAAGAAACATAAATACAAACACAACAAATAATCTAAACAATAAATAAATGATAACAGCTGTTTTGGAGGGTGTGGCTGAGTGAGTGATGACCACGTGACTCCTCTGACGTCACCTCTCAGTCTCTTCCGGGTGTTTTCAGCTGGACGGTGACAGCAGAGCTAACGCAGCTTTCTTCTCCTCTTAAAAGCCTTAAATCTTCATCTTTTAGACAAAATGAACCGAATATTTGGCAGCGGGAAACCCAAAGCTCCTCCACCGAACCTCACGGACTGCATAGGAACCGTGAGTATAATCCAGAAGTTACTTTTAAACCAATGTCTCAAAACAAAGTAAACAAAGATGGACCCTTCTTGGCTAGCTAACTGTTAGCTTACTTTTATAAACAGAAAAGAGGCCAACGTTTTCCACATTTAACTAACCATGTGGTCATTATAAAGGATCTTAAAGGTTAATAGTTGTTCCAGTATTGATACAAGACAGGATTATCCCATTGGGCGTTTTTACCTAACACACTGTAATGATAGTTTCGGTTGATAAACAAGGTATTTAAACAAAACAATAGGTCTACCTGTTAAAGCATGAATCAGCATTATGTCATTTAGAGCAGGACATTCAGCCATTTAACTGGCAGGGTCTGAATTTAACCTTTTTCCTCACCTGACCACTTCTGAAATCTATATGTAGAAAGCTTTAAACACTGAGTCAGTGGTACCAGACTGTAGAATAATGACATATATCATGTAACCTTAATGCATGACTATATTAGGTAACACTTCATTTTACAAGTCTGCACATTTTATGGTAATTAGGTGATAATTAGCAAGTTTCCTATTTGAAATTTCTTTGGAATTACTGCCAAATTACCCCAAATATTTACCTCAAAATGCATCGAAACTATCAACTATCAACTATTAAACTATCAACTATTAAATTAATTGCCATCTATTTTGATAATCGATTAATCGGTTTGAGTAATTTAAGAAAAAAAACCTAAAAATTCCATGATTCCAGCTTCTTAAATGTGAATATTTTCTGGTTTCTTTACTCCTCTATGAGAGTAAACTGAATATCTTTGAGTTTTGGTCAAAACAAGACATTTGAGGAAATCATCTTGGGCTTTGGGAAACAACAACAACATTTTTCACAATTTTCTGACATTTTATAGAACAAAACAAACAACTAATCGATTAATCTAGAAAATAATCGTTAGTTGTAGCCCTATAGTCCTTTTTTATTGGAAACTGTGCAATATATTGTTTAGTCAAATTAAAAACAAGTCATTTTCTAAACATGGATGAAGACTAAATCGACAATTCAACTATATGAAACATTCAGGTTAGCCAGTTACCTGGAAAAAAGCCCTTAGGAAATTGAGCCATTTAACTGGCATACAAGCAGGGTCTGACCTTTTTCCTCACCTGACTACGTCTGAAATCTATATGTAGAAAGCTTTAAACACTGAGTCAGTGGTACCAGCCTGTAGAATAATGATATATATCATGTAACCTTAATGCATGACTATATTAGGTAACACTTCATTTTACAGGTCTGCACATTTTATGGTAATTAGGTGATAATTAGCAAGTTTCCTATTTGAAATTTCTTTGGAATTACTGCCAAATTACCCCCAATATTTACCTCAACATGCATCGAAAATTACTTTATTATAACCATTATTTAATTATAATAATTCTATACTAAAATAGCATCTAAAGGTTAAAATAGGGCCTTTAGGCTTGAGAAGAGGCTGCTCTTCATCGAAGGTGGAAAACTAATAGGCAAGGCAAGGCAGCTTTATTTGTATAGCACATTTCAACAACAGGGCAATTCAAAGTGCTTTACAGAAACATTCAAGAACATTGCGACAAAATGCAAAAGAACATTAAGAAATAATTAAAACAGTTATAAAAACATTAAAACATTAAAGATTAGAAAATAAAAACAAGCTAAAAATAAAAGCTAGGATAGAAGCTAAAATTGCATAAAACTCAAAAGAGTAAAAGTTATAGTGCAGTGTCAGATCATTATCTGGTTTAATAAAAGGCACCCGCAAACAGGAAAGTTTTAAGCTTTGTTTTAAAAGAAGTGAGAGTTGGAGCGGTCCTTATAGTCCAATAGAAGACTCTTCTGATCAGAAACAAATCTCACCATTGTGTGACTTATTATCTACACAGATGTAACCTGGTAGCTGATGTCAGGATTCAGGGAGTTTATTAAGACATTTCAAAGAAGTTATTTGCTAATTATTATCTATTTACCAGCAGACATGGAAATAAAGCATATCAATTCACTTTGTATTCTTTTCCTGGAAATGTATTTAATCAATTACCAACTACTGAGAAATAGTGGAATATAATTATTAAATAATGTTTATAACAAAGTCATTTTCAATACATTTTGAGGTAAATATTGGGGTTATTTGGCAGTAATTCCAAAGAAATTTCACATAGGTTACTTGCTAATTATCACCTTATTACCATGAAATTTGCGGACCTGTAAAATGAAGTGTTATAATATATTTATTTAGGCTTTAGAATTGCTTTTTTTAAAATAATATTTCTTAATATAAGGAAAACCTGTCTGCCATGGTGGCAGGTGACTTGAAATTTTCACCTGCCACAGCCAACATTTACCCTGTTATTTGGCAGGTATGAAGACAATAAAATAAAATAGAAATGTACTCAAGAGGAGCGACAACCAATGGCATTCTCTTCTAATTTCATTCCCTGCATACAACAAAAACCATGTCGCTCTTTCAGTGAAATAGCTGACTTCAACCAGTTATACAGGTTGTCTGGGCTGAGCTATTATTAGCTAGAGTTAACTGGGGTGGAGTAGGAAACAGATATGTTTGATGGTACTCAATTAGCCTCAATTAAGCTACTGTGTAAAGGCCTTTCCATCAGTTAGTTAGACTTTACTGCATCTATACTACTGTTATTGATCAAAAATCAATGTCCTTATCTCTGTTTTTTACTTGAAGGTTGATTCGCGTACGGAGTCCACTGAAAAGAAGATTGGCAAACTAGATGTTGAACTTGCGAAATACAAGGATCAGATGAAAAAGATGAGAGATGGGCCCTCAAAGGTGAGATTCATTGTCCAGTGATGAGCTCTTCTCTTGAAACCCTTTAGGGTGCTGCCAGCCAGGATCGAATTCAAGTCACGTGTCAGTATAAAATAAGTATTCACACACCTTTTTCTTACATTTTTCTTTTTATTACACACACATGCTGGGAAAGGCAGAGCTCGAAACGTGGGTGTAAGTTGGCTATTAAAAAGAAAAATATAAGAAGTAAATTAATGAGTTCTCGTCAGTAAAATAAGGTCGTTTTGCAGAATATCACTGAATAAACATATTATTATTATTATTATTATTATAACAACATCATATACTTCTGTATCATGAGATATGTTACAAAAATGATACTGTTTCCAATACCTTACGCCAAGAAAAGTAAACATATTTTCTACAAAACTTTTTTTTTAATAAAAGAAATCAGTCTAAAATTGGCAACATTTTGATTTAAATCAGGAACTATCTGATCAAAGAATAAGTAAACAAAACATACTGATAATATACTTTGTTCCAGTTTATGTTTCGTGTTGATCATCAGTTGGTATAACTTTTTATGTATTCTCAATCATTTCTTCATTTACCAGAACATGGTCAAGCAAAAGGCTATGAGAGTTCTCAAGCAGAAGCGAATGTAAGTACTTTTATTTCCCAAAGTGTTTATAATATGAAACATGTCAAATGTTATTCTCTACGTCAACTGCCGTGAAAGTCTAACTTTACTTCATCATTATATCTTCCAGGTATGAGGGCCAGAAAGATAACCTCATGCAGCAGTCGTTCAACATGGAACAAGCAAACTACACAATCTCGACCCTTAAAGACACTAAAACCACAGTAAGAGAGTAAATTATCAACCAGATGTGGTTTTCTTCCACACAGAGAGATAATAACTGAAGAAAATGTGTCTTTCTGCTAACTTTTCCTTTTTTCCTTTTAGGTTGATGCCATGAAAACCGGCCTCAAAGAAATGAAGAAAGCATACAAGCATGTGGACATTAATAAGATTGAGGTATTTGTTTTTTGACTTCAAATTTGACTTCAATAGGAGGGCCATAGTAGCCATCTACTGTCAGTAGATAAGATGTATATATTTAAAGATAACACACCCCTATTCCCCTCCTAATGTACCGCCGTCTACTGTAGATAATACACTAACTATGGATAATTATCTCAGACAACCCCACTTCAAAACGCTCTAACTATCCCTTTAAACTTCTGTACGGCATTCCGCACAATAGAAGTCTTTTGTTAAACAGCCGATGGTATGAAATGCAAACATTTGAACTCTTTTTTTAATATTCTTTTGATATTCAGAATCTTCAAGATGACCTCGAGGACATGATGGAGGACGCCAATGAAATCCAGGAGACGCTGGGCAGAAGCTATGGCACGCCTGACATCGATGAAGCCGACTTGGAAGCGGGTCAGTAAAATACTTCCAGGATGCCAGGATATTTATTAGATGTCATATGAAGTATAATGCTGAGGCCACAGATATCAGCAGCCACAGTGTGCAGTTTATAAAGAGGTGATAGTGTTTGTCGTAATATTCCCCATTAAAAGTAATCTCAGTTTACCTGACGCGCCAGATGGTTTGTTAAACAGAACCATCTGAGAAGCCGTCATTGGAAACTGTTTGGAAAAGGGCGGGCACTTTCAAAAAAATACTTGGCAGGTGATTGGATGAACCATCTGTCAATCAAACTCGGCTAGTCGGACTCGGGAGAAGAGCAAAAACACCATTTCCATCAAGAAAAGCCTTCAGTGCCGTTCGTTGCTCTTCTTTCAATGAAGAAATTCCCACCAGTTGTGATATAACTGATGCTGTTGCAGCATCCACGCTAACCTCTTCAGGAGCCGTTGCTCATTACCCATAAAATATAACAAATATGTTATTGTCAAGACCTTTCTTTCACACAATGTGATGATGGCTGCCATTGGCTGTTATTTTGAACTGTTGGTGTTTCCACAGAGCTGGATGCTCTGGGAGACGAGTTCCTGATGGATGACGACAGCTCCTACCTGGATGAGGCTTCAACAGCTCCAAACATCCCAGAGGGCGTCCCCGGCGACAAGTCCACCAACAGGGTACTTCACAGGATCTTTCTTTTTTTTTTTTTTTTATTAGTTCACAGAGATTTTTCATTAATGGGCATTCTTCTTTTTTCATTTCAGGATGGTGTCCTGGTTGACGAGTTTGGCCTTCCTCAGATTCCTGCTACATAAAAGGAGCACTTCTGAACACTCGTGCTAGTTTTACATGTATCATAGCCTTTTTTGTATTTATCCAACTGACACTCCCAGCCGTGATGCATTGAGTGCAGCATTGATAACCAAAGCTGGCAAACGAATGATGAACTACAACTTAAAATCAGGAATCTTTAATTAAAAGCTGATTATTATTATTCTATGCGTGAGCTTCTATCATATGTATCTGAGGTGATTGTTTGAATTGGGATTCTCTTAACTTTGTACAGTTTCTGCAGCGTTTGTTGCCAAGAACAAAATAAATTATATTTTTCAAACAATACATTGATGTCATTCGAAAGCTTTTATTTATACCAAAGTCACTGTATAGCTGTTAAAGCCACTTCTAGCAAGCTTTTTTAGATTCTTTTTAATTACCTCAATGTAAATAGTATGATGGCACCTAGTGGTAGTTTTTGGTGCTAAACTAGTGCACAGCCTCACCTGACCTCACAGCTCAGGAAGATCTTATTGAAGTCAGGTGTGTTGAAAGTTAGTGGACAAGATACCATCTTTACCCGCTGCATGTTTTAGTTATTTTGTCTGGTTTAATCTTAGTTTGGTTTGATTCATTTGTTTATTTCCCCAGTGATTTTAACTTTTTGTAAAGGACTGTTTATTTTGGGGGATGTTTGGTGTTTTGTTTATGATGCTACAGTCAGCCAAAGCAGTTTAAACATCCCGTCAACTCACCATTCATACAACCCTCGGACCACCTGAAACCATCATGGATCATCAAACAGTGAGTAGCAAACTAACTCATGTCTATTATGGCGTCTCATTTAGCTAAAAAGCCACAATGATTGCCAAGTGAAATATATGGAAGTGCGCAATCGATAACTTAAAAACATTCACTTTTATTTACATTTATTTGAAAAAATAAATACTGATTTCTTTAAGCAAGAAAGGGCACGACAAAAGTCACATTCGCAGCATAATTATTTGTTTCATCACCAGCTCAGCCTGTACGTGTGAGGGAAGATTTTTTGGTGCAGATACTCCACCACACTGGTCTTGCTTCGCAGTTTTTCAAATTCATAGTAAGGAATCTAGAAAAAAAAGAGAAATCCGTGTTCAGTAATTTTCATAAAAACAAAAGATTGAACAAGTTAACAGAAAACTAAATGGATAAAACTGGTTCTGCGTTGAGATGAAAATCTGGGAGAAAATGCCCAAAGAACACAAAAGCAAAGATGAGGGTCTAACCTGAACAACTTCATATCCCAGAAGCCTCAGATGTCGCTGCTTGATGGCCTCTTTTCCGAGTAGCTGCCTTGTGTTTGTAGTGAACCTCTTGTGTCCGTCAATACAAAGCGCTATCCTGCAACACACACCGAGTGACCCAATGTGTTTAAAACACTGCAGATCTAAAAGATGAACTTCAACAATCTTAAGTGTAGCAACCTCATGTAATACATAAAACCATTTACCTTTTGTATACTTCATCAATGTGACTGGCGGGCAGCACGTAGCCCTCTTCATCAAGTTTTACCTCCACGTCTAAAAGAACAAAAAAGTTGTTGATGTTAAGCTCTTGTTAAGTGGACTACAGGAAACATTTAGGAGATAAACAGCTGTTGTGTTACCGAGTGTGTAGCAGTACGGCGTCAGAACTTTGGATCCAAAGTACGAACGAGCCCCGAGCAAATCCACCAGTCCATTTTTCACGGAGTTGTACAGATGCAAGTCCACCGGCGTCTCCAGAGAGCGTCCAGACATGAGGAAGGACTTGACGCGGTACTTGGGAAGGAGCCTGGGACCCTGAGGAGAAGACAGAAGGTGTGAAGGAACACAAATCCAAATTTACAAATACATCACAACCAAATCAACGCTACAACCTGGAAGACAAAAGGCGGACTTGTTTCAGTGATATAGAAATGAAATCTTTTTTTTTTTTATCCTCCTTTAGAGCTGCAACAATTACTCGATTAGTTGTCAACTATTAAATTAATCACCAACTATTTTGATAATTGATTAATCGCTTTGAGTAATTTTTTAAGAAAAAAAGTAAAAATTCTCTGATTCCAGCTACTTAAATGTGAGTATTTTCTAGTTTCTTTGCTCCTCTGACAGCTGAAGCTCACCTGGTAGAGCGGGCGCCCCATGTACCAAGGCTGAGTCCTTACCGAGGCGGCCGGGGGTTTGAATCCGACCTGTTGCCCTTTGCTGCATGTCATAACCTCTTTCTCCCCCTTTCATTACTAACTCTCTCTCTATCAATAAAAGGCATTAAAAGGCCAAAAAATAATCTGAAAAAAAAAGTATGCCGCTGTAGTGTTCAGTGTTTGCATGCTGAAATATTTCACCAGAAATAGTATGCAATTCGTGGACTATTGGCTTCATACTAAAAAAAAAAAAAAATCTCACATACTGTTTTAGTGTACTAAATAGCCTGTTAGTATGAAATTTCGGACTCAACCACTTGTTTTTTAATTATTGCAACAGGAAATGTTCTGTATCCATTTACAAACTGAGCAACAGAACCCAAATAGTTCTACAGTAATTGTGGGAAATGTAGGAACTAGTTGTTGTGATAGCCTATACAGGTTTTATCACACATAACTGGAGTGCACTGAACCTCACATACTGATGACATGTTCAGTAAGAGGGTGTGTATTCAGGTTTGTGGCTGTGCATTATTCTTTTGTCGTTCTGCTGGGCGAGCCTCATCTTTAACATATCAAACCGTTGACATAGCTTCACATTTTACCTCGTAGAAAGGACACTCCAACTTCAAAGTCATGTAGAGCTGGGTCAGCTGTGCCAGGACGATCCGGTCCATTCCCGTGCCCTGCTCTGGAACACAATCAATATTAGATTTTATTTTAGTCAGGTGTATCTAAATAGACTAATATCACAAATTTGTCTCAAGAGGAAGCCCCTCCAACACCTTCCCCCAAATAGATGTAGATTATTTTGAATCATGCGTTCGTGGAAAGGTTGCACATATAGCAGGTGTGTTTTTACCTTGCAGTTGCTGGAGGAAGTAACTGCTGAAAACTTTGGAGACAAAATTAACAGGGAACCTCTCCACCAGGGTGCAGGAGTGGAGCAGGTTGAGCAGCATTCGGGGCTGGAAGTGTGAAAAGCGTGTGCGCAGGATGGTTTCGACCTTCCTGAACACCGCGCCGGCGTTGGAAGGGAGGTAGCCGAGCTTTCCGAGAGCCATGATCTGCCGGGCCACCTGGCTGGTGCTGTAGTCGTCTGCTCGGTACACAAAGCTCTCCGCGATGGCGTCGAACACGGTCGGGGACAGGATGTTCCTCCGGCCGAAGAACTGACTCACCTTGGTGACTGTCTCTGGGTGGGAGGTGAAGGCCATCGTGGGCACGTACCTCTCCATCGCCTCCACAAAGTAGTGATCGCTGTGACCAAAATGCATCAGGGCCCCGAGCACAACAGTGAGCTCCTCATCAGTGAAGTGAGGTACATGACGTACGGCCTGCTTACACAGATTGATCACAAGCGGCATGGCCTGTGTCTGGTTCAGGGTCACGAGAGCACTGAGCACCCCACCGACAGCGGGAGGATCCATGCGGGAGGTGACTGTCACAGCGTGGGTGTGCATGGCGTTCAGCAGGTTCCGGTGTTTTCCATCTTCACAAACGCCACCTTGCAGAAATCTATAGGCGGCAATGAGATCTGCGAGGCTCCACTGGGCGGGCTCCTGCTTCTGGATTTGCTCCATCACCTGCTCCAGCATCACACAACCAGGACCCTCCAGAGCCAGCATCGCCTGGCCCAGAGTACACAGCTGCCCTACGCTCATCTGCCCTCGGTCCAACCTCTCCTGACTCTCAGACACCAGCCGCACCATCAGCGTGCTCCACGGATCCAAGAAGAGGCGGGTGCAAGCCAGGAGAGCCGATACAAGCCCAGCATCCGTCAGCCGCCCAGAGTCCTGCTCCAGCTGGAAGCACAGAGCTCTGATGGTGTCCTTCTCCAGCACCGTGGGATCCTTCAGAGAGTTCCCCTCCTGCTCCAGGTCGGCCACACGGTGCAGTGCTGCTGCAGCCATGGTGTCAGACATGATCTCCACCGTGCGCAGCAGCGTGAAGACCTGCCGGGACGAGGAGCAGCTCCCTAGACGCTGTTGGAAAGCCTGCTCCTCTGTAGCCGTGGGTCGGTGCAGCTGGGTCAGACGGAACCGAGGGCCCGAATCTCTGTGAAGTCCTACAGAGCTGCTGGCGACGAATGACTGCTCCTTTACAATGGTGGACAGGCTTCTTATCTGGAGCTTCTTGCAGCCCTGTCTGTGGATGCAGCCGCCAGCTGAGGTGCACAGGCAGGCTACACATAAAGGCTGACGTTCACAGTTTGTACTCAGGAGCCTGGTGGTGCAGACGGGTCCAACACGTTGAATCCAAGACTGCCAGAGCAGTGGACATCTCTGGATCAGCTGCAGGGCCATGACCCTGCTCTCCAGGACTCTTCAGACCCAGCTGAAACAATGGAAACAAAAACTTTAATTCAATTTATTTTTATATAGCGTCAAATCATAACAGAAGTTATCTCGAGACACTTTATATATAGAGCAGGTCTTAGACCCTACACCATAGTTTAGAGACCCAACAAGATCCACCAAGCGCACTGTGGCCAGGAAAAACTCCCCTTTGACCAAAATAAAATACAACATCTACTTGGAGAAAATGGTGTCATCGCCATAGAAGCTGCAGGATATGTCAGTGCATGTCACAGCCTAAGAAACAACAACAACAACAACAACACATAATAGATGGAACTCACACTCTGCCTTTTATTTACTCCTCTACTTAATGTTTTTTTTTTTACATTTATCCTTTGATATTGCAATATATTGTTATTGTTTTTTATTTGTTTGTTTGTTTTATTGACACAACAAACATTAATTACTTCTTTCTTTATTGTTTTCTTCCATTTACATGCATGTTCTTTTTAAATATCTATATATTGTAATTTGTTTAATTAATTGTATATATGTATATACAGTATATGTTTATATTCTTTTTTATTTATTATTGAATTGACGCTTTGGCAATATTGTTCACCTGACAGTCATGCCAATTAAGCAAATTGAATTGAGAGAGAGAGAGAAAACAGCAGCTGTAATAATAACTAATACAAGTAGGACTAATAATAAGAATCAATAGTAGTGGATGTAAAAGAGTGATAATACAACTATCAGAGTTGATATCATTGATATAATTTAAGGAGGAGGACACCATGCAAATCTCCACTATGTAACTAAACAATAGATTAAACCCAGTCTCAATGAGAGCACTCTGCTGCTTCATTACTCTGCTGTTAACTAACCAACCTTGAGGTCGCTGCTAGCTCCCTAGCTAGCCTAGAAGAGTCTCCCTGCTCTAATTAGCGTGTTTAAAGGCTGACACACCGACTCACAGTGATAAATAAACAGCACTTGATGAAGATGAAACCGGCAAACTTCATACCTGGACATTCCCATGATTGCAGGAGGGGTCACAGAACCGGTACCAGCGAGGATGCTGTGCTAACTGTCATGCTCACATGCTAACATAGCACCTAACGTGGTTCCGTAAGTATACTGAGGCATTCAGGGCACCTCGTTATTCGGTATTTTCAGATTGTATAATGACTCAATGACTCGATTTTTTGGTCGTAATTAAACTTAACCACGTAACAGAAATATTACTGAGAAAGTTTAAGTAACGTCAATAGTCATTTCATCACCATACGAAGTCATTTGTATCAACCTTTTCACCTTTGATGAACGTTATGTATGATTCACATGTAATTCCTATCTTTACCTACAGCATGTGAAGGCAACACCATGCAGTTTAATGTTTCATTCAGACAATAGAGGGCGATATACAGGTAACAGAACATGCATAATCCCACTCATTTCAAATGGGTCATGAACATTTCATAAAAAAGTCATACAAAGTCATAGCATAGTATGTCACAAAAATGTCCAAGAAATGTCATAGCATTGTATGCCATTAAAAACTCATTATTAAAAATCATAGTATGGTATGCCATAAGAAAGTCATAAAATAAGTCAAAGTATATTATGCCATAAAAATACTGTTACTTTTATATAAATTTTATATGAATTTCTGACATACAATGACTTTTTGAAAACATTTTGACATACTAAATTACAGCTTTTTTTATAGTTTTTTTTTTTTTACATAATATACTATGACCTTTTATGACACACTATCCTATGATTTTCCCCCCTGACATTATTCAACAAACTAGAACTTTTAGCATAGCATTTTTCGAAATACTATACTATGACTTTTTTCGACATACTATACTAGGAATTTTTTTAACATACTTTTGACATTACTTTTTTTATCACTTTTTTCGACATTCTATATTACGAAGTTTTTATCACTTTTTTTTTCTGACTTTTTTTACCACTTTTTTGACATACTATACAATTACTTTTTTTACCACGTTTTTCTATATACTATATATACTATGACTTTTTTCGGCATACTATGGTATTTTTTTATCACTGTTTTCGACATACTAGAAAAAAGACATATTATAGTATGTCGAATAAAGAAAGTCACAGTATAGTATGTAAAAAAAAGTGGTAAAAAAGTCACAGTATAGTATGTTGAAAAAAATCACAGTATATTTAATTTGTTACAGTCAGAAAGTGAGGAATATATGAATGTTTTCAAAGCCATTGCTGGAATTGAAATGGTATTATTAAGTACTCATATTTGTACTCTGTATTGGCAAGTACCCAAATGTAAGGTCTTGTACAAAAAAAAAGTAGTATTGGTACATTCCAAATTTTTCATATATTGTTAAATAGGTGGGGGTGTAATCTCATCTTGACTTTAAAACCTCCTCCGGACTTGGAAGTACCTTCAAAAGTTGAGACATCCTTTTCAATAACGGATATAATTTTCGGCATTAGCAGTTTAAATTGTGTCCCCATGTAGCTTCTGCTGCAAAATCAACCGTAATCTGAAACAATCAAATGGTGGGACTAACCGTATCATGGTTGTCTGGATAGCTCAGAGTCCTCAATTGTCTATTAAATAAAGGTTTTTAATCATATAAATCCACTCCCTTTGACAGAAATGGGTCACCATTATATGCATGTGATCATGGTATTTGGGAAGTTTGTCTTTATGGAGTTATATTGAATTGTGCCACAAGAGTTTACCTTAGTTTTTAGTATGGGTCGTGTTCATTTGCCCTTTTACAGAAAGAATTCAGCTTGTCGGCACACGTTGAATGAATTCAGTGAGGAGGGAGAGTTGACTTGTATGGACATGACAAGCACCGGAGGAAGGAAAATTGGCGCATAAGCATTTTAGTTATGCCGCAGGAAAAATAAAGACAGAATAATGCACTTATTTCAGTTGTCATTTATGGAAGGGAAACAGTCAGCCAAATACAAGTTGATAGACAGCTTTATTTAAAAAGTTTATATTATAAAATGTAAAAATTCAGCTAAACCTGATCACATGGATTGCAAAGACTTATCCCTTTGAGCTTCCGACGTGCTGCCACTTCATATCTTTACATGACAGGAAAAAAACACTTTACAAACTATTAGAATTTTTTCTTCTCATTAGAGATGTGTATATTTGGCAATACTGGAAGTTCACAACAAAGAAGAGTGGATAGTTATTGCTTTGGTTTGTTTAAAATGTGGTTTATACTGGAGAGTTGAGACATGCAGCACGGTGATCTAGCTGACGGAAGAGAAGAGTGGAAAGAATGTTGCTGGTATGGCTCTTTAATCGTCCTTATCCTTGGCACCGTGCTTTAGGATGCGTGTGAACTCCACGTAGTTGAAGTTGCTTTTCTTGTCGATGGGGGCCTCTCTGAAGAGCTCGTCCACCTCCTCATCTGTAAACCGGTCACCCATTGTTGTGAGCAACTCTCTGAGGTAATCTTCCTGGATGAAACCTGAGGGGAAAATAGTTAAATTAGATAAGAAGGCTAAGACACCTAAGAAAGCCTGAATCAACATCAGAATCATCTCCTGAAGAATTTCCTTTTGCTTGCAATGATAACAGTACCATCTTTGAGAAACTATTTGTCTTAACAAAGCTGGATTGTATATTTAAACACCTTTCAAACACAGCTGCAATTCAAAGTGCTTAAAATAAAAGGTTATGGAAAGTATTTGAACAAAAAAACAATATAAAATGATCTTATTTTAAGGCTCCTTTAAAGGCACTTTCCTCTTTAAAATTTAAGTAATCTTTGTATCCGCAAGAGCTTCACAGCTGAGAGGAAAATGGTATTTTAATACGGCAAAATAGAAAACTTTTCTGTCTATCAAAAGGAAAGAAATTACAACTGTCAGAATGTACCTGTTCCTTCCTCATCGAAGCAAGCAAATGCATTTCTGATCACATCCTCAGGGTCTGTGCCATTGAGCTTCTCCCCAAACATGGTGAGAAACATGGTGAAATTAATGGGTCCAGGAGCTTCCATCATCATGGCCTCCAGGTACTCATCCGTTGGATTTTTCCCTATAAAAAAAAGACACCAGTGTGGTGCACTTAGTCTATAGAGCTTCAACTACAGAAGTGGTTCAAGTACAAGTGACAATAGCAACTGATTAAAATATGTTTGCTTGCAGAACTAGTTTTCAAACAGCAAACAGTGTAGGTACACACCCATATGAAGTGCAAAACTGCTTACAGACATGTTGGTTGAGCTCACCCTGAGGTAAAATCCAACTCTCCTACTCACCCAGTGAGGCCAGCATGTCGTGAAGGTCCTCTTTGTCCACAAACCCATCACGGTTCTGGTCGATCATGTTGAAGGCCTCCTTGAACTCCTGGATCTGAGACTGGTCAAACATGGCGAAGACATTGGAAGTGGCGCGCTGAGGGCGCTTCTTCGTGGTCTTTCCCTTTGCTCTTTTGCTAGACATTTTGACTGTTTTTTACCTGTGGAAATAAATATATACATGTTAGATTATACAACCTGTAGCCAGGCATTATGACAGCTCACTCCTTAAGGAAGACAAGCATTATTAAAGGTCAGTGTAAATAGACAACATCAGTAGGGAGGGAGAAAAAAAGACAATATATAGATAAAACTGATAAGACTGACAAAAGATGACACACAGGGAGACAATCTGATCAAAGGTAACATGATTACGCCGTTACTCAAAATAAGATTTTGTCATTCGTGCCTACTACTCGGTGGCATTTTAATTCTCTGGCAGCGATTCCCCAGCGTGGTGTCCTCTCTGAGCTATAAATGGAAATGTTCCCCATCTTTCTAGGTTGATCAGCTCACCGCCTTTACTAAGGGCAGGAGAATTAGTGATGTGAGGACAGATGCCCTTATCTGGTAATGTCTTGAATGAAGACTTAAACTGTCCTACATTCCCATTTTGATGTTGACAGATGCTAATGTTTTTGCCAGTGAGTGTTGATGGGAAATGGTCTCAACCAGCTTGGAGCTGTGTAGAGCTTTGCTTTGTGTTGAGACACTTAATCAATATGGTGACATAGCTAGATATTATCCAGGAGACTGGTATTTATAAAGGCTCAATCAACATTCAATGATACAATTTTTAATGGTCTGAGTTAAGGTTGCAACTATCTACTGTTATAATTATGAAATGAAACGTCGAAAAAAAAGTCATAGTATAGTATGTCAAAAAAATGTCAGTTAAGTATATCGTAAAAAAAAGTCATAGTATGTCGAAAAAAGTCATAGTATATCGAAAAAAAAAAGAAGTCACAGTGTGGTATGTAGAAAAAACAAATAATAGTATAGTATGTCAAATAAAAGTTATAGCAGTTTGTCAAAAAAGTCATAGTGTAGTATGCCGAAAAAAAAGTCAGTTTAGTATGTTGAAAATCATAAAGAAAGTTATAGTATAGTATGTGTCGATTACTTTAATGCTTAATCATTCAATGTATAAACTGTCCATCATAAGCTGCTTCCTTTGTTACTACAGCAAAAAAAAAACATGCAATTTACAATGAAAATAAAAGCAGCAAATTCTAACAGGAGATGCTGACAACATGATACAACTGTCCTTTTAGCAGTAAAAAAATATATATATACATGTATTTATAGCTTCAAAACACAAATTATCAGGTTTAAATTGCCATCAAAATATTGACAGACGTGTTCACAATTTTTTTCTTGCATTTTAGTGACATTTACTTTTGTTTGTTTGTATGTTTGTTTGTTTGTTTGTTATGATCTCAGCTGACTCTTCCTACACATCACTCTTTTAATTACTTAGCTATAGTTTCTCCTCTGTGTTATTTATTAGTATGATTTTGTAAAGCGTACTTGGGTTTCTGAAAGGCGCTATATAAGTCCAATTTATTATTATTATTATTGTGCTGTGCAAACCGCAACGTAAAAATCAATAGTTAACTTCAAACAAAACCAGTCATGTTAATTTGTTTTAGGACTTTAACACAACTCCTCCTGGTGCATTATTACGAGAATAAAGTCATAACTTTACGAGGAAAAAAGAAAATAACGAATAAAATTACTTTCTTTAAAATATTATGACTTTATTCTCACAATACTACAACTTTTTTCTCTTAAACCTAGGACTTTATTCTCATAATATTATGACTTTATTCTCGTAATTTTATGAGAATAAAGTCATAATATTATGACTTTATTCTCGTAATATTACGACATTTTTTCTAATAATATTACAACTTTTTTTTCATAATATTACAACTTTTTTTCTCATTATATCATGACTTTTTCTCGTAAACTTCTGACTTTATTTTAATAATATTACGACTTTTTTCTCGCTTTATTAAGTACGTACTCAGTCTGCGGCCTAGCTTGAGCTCCATTAAACAAGTATGCACACAGCTGTTAGCTCACTACAAACACCAAGCAGCCAGAGAAGTTACCCACATACAGGTAACGTTATATGTTTGATGTTATTAAGCTCACAACTTGCTTTACAAGTCTACACCACTCATTAATCAGCGACATGTTTAGCTATTAGCAACGAAGCTAACAGTGTTTTCAATGCAATCAAACACGCAGAAATGACACGTTTACTTTACTATGACTTTAACATTACCACCAGCTGTGTCTTATCCTGATAACAAAGCATTCATAATGTAGTTAACTGTGTTGTATAGTAATATAAAGTCAAAACAGACAGTTTTACCTGACAACAAGCAGATAGTTGTGTGTTAGCTCGATGCTGCTCTTCTCTCAACCACCGCCCTTCACTTCCTGATGTTGCCTTCCATGCAGAACAAACCAACTGAGGAAAATAGGTGTGGCGTATCAAGTATAACATTATAATTACTCAATTTAAAAACAATTTATTAGTTTTTTCGGTTTGAATATTTTATTGAAGTACATCTTACTGAATTTTAATTTGAAAATAAATCCTAATGTTTGATTATTAGAGATAGAATATTTAATAATGTGCCTTTATACCCCCGGGTGGAGTAAATGTAACTTCCACAAACACTCCCTTTGCCTGCGTTGACATTCCTAGATATGCCCTTTTAAGGGAAGAAAGACACATCGTCGTCCTTTGTGCAATTAGGCAAAGAAAGAGATCTTGAATAGATAAATAAATAAATTAATTAATTAATTAATTAATAAAATGGGCGTTATTATCAATAAAGCAAACATATCAGGATTATTATTGTTATTTATTTTTTTTTGGTTATGGATAAATTATGTCAATCAGATGCATATAATTATATATTATATATATCATGTATATTATTATTATTATTATTATTATATATTATATTATGTATATTATATTATGAATATTATATTAATATATGTATAATATATATATATTAATATAGTAGTATATATTAATATAATATACATAATATATAATGATATATTAAATAATATATTATATATTATATTAATATATATTAATATTATATATTATATATATTATATTAATATATATTAATATATATATATATTAATATAATAATACATATTAATATAATATACATAATATATAATATAATATATATTATTATATTATTATATTATAATTGTAATATAACTTATTATTTTGAATGGAGCTTCCCAGCAAAAAGCATTTCACATGATTGTACATGTATAACTGGCGTGACAATAAACATCTTGAATCTTGAATCTTGAAAACTTGAATAATAGTTGTCACTTAAATATTCCCCATTGAGTTGATAGTGTTGATCTGACTCAAATATTTTCATGATTATATGTATCACAGCTGGGTGCTATTTATGCTCTTTTGTAGCATTGTGGTAGTTGCCTGTTTATGTTGTTTGTATTGCTATAAAAATATTTGCATGCTGCTTTTCCGACTAGTTTTCTCTTGTAAAAACACATTTTAACCTCAATGAGATATTAACCTGATTAAGTAAAGTGAAAGAAAATAAAAAATAAATTTAAGTTCACATACGTAGACCAAAACAATAAAGGGAAAAATGTTGATAGAATGGATAATAATAGATATATGACTGCCAGCGTTGGTCAGACAACAGTTGGTACCACCGGTCATGGCTACAGGCCTATAGGGAGGCTTAGTGCTGCAGGATGCTCAACTGTTGACTCACAGGTTAAACACGCCACGCTGTCTTTTCTTTGTCCAGTTGTCATATCACTTTCAAAGTTGATAATAAAATGGTTGAACATGTGCCATGAGTCACTCATAGTTATACTGTATGTTGTAACCAGACAAGCCACCAGTCTAGAGCTGTATAGTCCTAAAAAAATCCTCGTTAATGATAGTTACAATGGCAGTTGAATGATTAAAAAAATACATTTAAATAACTTAAAATGTTGTAATATGTGATTTTATGTATGATCATTGTATTGTGCATTTTAAAAAAAAAATCTTAAAAGCCAAACCAGGGACAAGGTCTGCAAATTAGCTATGGCTAGATGTCCTATATACATTGCATCGGTTGCACTTTAATTAAGTGTAACAATGCCTACATGTAACAAATAAATAAACTACAGATCTCACTGATGGTTGTCTGGTCTTTCATAATTATTTATTTATTTATTTATTTATTTATTTATTTATTCATTTGACAGGGTCAATACATGTAGGCATTGTTACATTTAAATAAAGTGCAACCGATGTAATGTATGTAAGACTTTTAGTCGTATATTTGCAGACTGTGTCCCTGAAATGAAACAAACTAAACACAGTGGTTATTATTATGTTGTATTAGTAAAGGACACACAGATAAGCTATAATTTAACTCAAAGTGCCGCAGACAGCACAGAAAAATACATTTTTATCACTGGGAAGGGATTACTCGTGGATGTCTATCAATTTGGAACATCTAGACATTAAATATTTCATTTATGAGTCTTATTAATTTGATTTCAAACTTTTCCAGTTGATCTCTATCTCTATTTATTCATGAAAGTCCTGCTGAGTCAAATTTACACTAAATAACTAAGTTTGAGCTTGCATTGTAGGTTTAGTGTCAGCTTAAACCACTAGAGTGTGCTAGCTTCACATAAAATCTTACCTTTTCTCAGTGAATTTATAGACAGTTTCTTGAGGTCATTAATAGTTTGTCTCAACATGTTACCTTATCCGGTGTGAGAGCTCATTTAAGTTGTTCATGTCTAGAACTGTTATCTTAAACATCCATGTGGCTCCACTGTGTGGGAGCCATACTAAAAAGAGCATAAAAATACCACTAATAGATCCCATGAGACGTCCATACAGTTGGAATTTCCTGGACAGCTGAACCCAGTGACATGGTGCTAACATGAATGTCATTACAAACATATTCACTTGGACAACAAGCAGGGAATGAACAAAATATTAGAAACACCTTTTTTAATATAATACCGTTTAATACAACGTCATCACCAGCTGCTCTATGGCCTCAGAATGAATGAAGTGTCAACAAAACTGAACATTATAGGTTTTACAGTTGCAGGGTGATTGTATTGAATTCAATTTATTTTTATATAGTTTTAAATCATAACAGAAGTTACCTAGAGACGTGTTTCATATACAGCAGGTCTAGACCATACTCTATACTTTAGAGACCCATCATGAAAACCCACCATGAGCAAGCATTCACCTTTTAACGGGTAGAAACTTTGGGCAGAACCAGGCTCTGGGTGGACGGCCAGTGGGGTTGAGAGAAAGAGAGAGACAAAGATGCACAGCAACAACAATAATGGCACAACTGCTAATAATAATAATAGAAATAGGAATAATAACAATATTAAAGGGACTGTTTGAAAGAATCAGAAATGCTTGTTAACAGCATTGTGGCCGTTAAGTCAACGAAAGTCAGCGTCGGGGTCGCGCTTGTGCTCGCTCTACATAGACATGAACGAGCATCACCTAAAACAGTGAGGCGACACACGTCAGCTAAAACCACAATATCACTCATATTCACCTGCTTGGCAGTAATGTTAACTGACCAGACGGAGGTCTCTCCATGAATCACTGCTGATCCTAGTGTTGGCTTTTCCTGCTTCAGCCTCCCGACCGCAGTCGGAGGGAACAGGAGAACAGGAGAGACTCCGGAGTTTTGGTCGGAGACGATAATGTTTCTCGCTGCGGAGCACCGTCACTTCACAAGACACGGAAAACCTCTGTTGGTCTTGAGGAGCTGCAGCATTTATTTCTGCAGAAACGTCCACTGTACATTCACTAGATATTCTCAGAGCTAAACTAACTCTTCTGCAGTGTGTAGTGTGCGCGCATGCACGTGAGGTGGAGCGAGCTGAGTGAAGGCAAGCAGGGAGAGGAGCAGAGTACAGCAGAGACTCCGGCCCTGCAGACCAAAGCTACGGTCTCCCCGCATCCTCCGACCGCGGCCAACACTGTTTTGCAAGACGGGCTTCACTAGACATAACTTTGCGGTTTTGGTGCTTCCGTGTAGTTTGTGTTGGAGTCTGAGTCTGAACAGCGTAACCACACGCGAGTGCGCATGGGACACCGACCAGGATTGATTTATACGTGTAAGAAGTTACAATCAGTACCTTTAATGCTCAATTATGCAAAAAAAATAACGGAGTAAAAATACTATCATCTGTATAATAGAAGAAGATATTGTCCCAGATAACGGAAACACATTTGCCTTTCTTGCCAAGAGTTAGATGAGAAAATTGATACCACTCTAAAATACAAGAGTGGTATAAATTTTCTCATCTAACTTTCCACAAGAAAGTGATTAATGTAATTCCCAAAATGTCGAACTGTTCCTTTAAGTAAAATATCATTTAAATGCACTTGAATTACAGCACTAAATGCTTAGTAGTCAACTGGACACTCCAGCCACTGATTATAACAAGGTGATGATTAGTTAACTGTCTCGCCTCTTAATTAATAACAGCAGTTCAAAGCAGTCGTCATGCTGACAAATGATTTAGTGGCTTGTGACATATTATATTACACTTGTAGAATACATCCCCCATATTCATTAGAGAGCATTTACTGGTATGACTTTGCTTACTGTATTGTATTGTTGTCCTCAGTGTTTATGGGTTTACACTTCAGATTGCTGCCATAACATTTTAGGTATGCTGCCGTGCTGACTGCTGTGTCATGTGGAACAGTGGTGGGTGAGGGCCAAAAAGGATGAGTGTCCAACAACAAAGGTCTCAGAGGTGTTCACTGACATGATATGTTTGCTTTGGAAACTTACTAGGTATTTGTGTTGCAGTCAATTCCCAGAACATCTGTGGCAGGGGTCTGCAACCTGCCTCTTTAGCTCCTCTCCAGCGTCTCCCTGTGGATTTATAAAAATGGAAATGAATAACTGTTTTTTGTTTACATTTTCATTTTTATTTATCATTGTTGTAGGTCTATGGTACGACGGAGTTATTTTCTTTTTTTCTCGTAAAGTTATGACTTTATTCTTGTAATATTACGACTTTTTTTCTCATTAAGTTATGACTTTATTCTTGTAATATTACAACTTTTTTTCTCATAAAGTTATAACTTTATTTTCGGAATATTACGACATTTTTTTTCTCGGAAAGTTATTATTTTATTCTCGTAATGTTACGACTTTTTTCTCGTAATATTAAGACTTTATTCTGGAAATCTCAGATGTTTTTTCCCTCAATGTGGCCCTAATACTGCGTAGTACATTTACACTTTGGCCCTCACTGCATTAGACTTATATACTATATACTTAGACTATAAACTGTGTTACCTTCATCACAATGCTCAAATGTTTTGCGGCTCCAGACAGATTCTTTGTTTTTTATTTGCCTAAAATGGCTCTTTTGATAGTAAAGGTTGCTGACCCCTGATCTGTGGTCACCAAGTTAAATCTGCCCGCCAAATGGCCTCTAACAAACGTAATTTAAACAGGATAACTTTTGTAAATTCATGTTTATGAGTCATACTGACATCAAGAATTTTTCTTTTAGTAGCTGTTTATGAGCAGAGGGGACATTTGTGTACTTCAACAGACGAGAGTGAGACGATAGAGAGAGTGACAAAGAGACAGTAACTGGCATTTGTTGCATGTGAAGCAAGTAACAATAACATACAGTAGCTAAAGTTAGAAACAGTCACAGCTGAGAGTGCTGCGGTAAATAGTCAAGACAAAAGCGGCTGGAGAGATTAACCAGGGATGATGTACTATATATATATATATATACAGTATATAAATTAGGGCTGTCAAATTTAATGCAATAATATCACTTTAACACAAATTCGCTTTAACATCACTAATTTCTTTAACACATTAATAAGGAGGCTAAGTAACGCTCCAAACTTACTCTAAATTTTAGTGAGGAAAAATGTCATGGCCATTTTCAAAGGGGTCCCTTGACCTCTGACCTCCAGATATGTGAATGAAAACGGATTCTTTGGGTACCCACGAGTCTCCCCTTTACAGACATGCCCACTTTATGATAATCACATGTAGTTTAGGGCAAGTCACAGTCAGGTCAGCACACTGACACACTGACAGCTGTTGAGTTTGCCATGTTATGATTTGAGCATATTGTTTATGCTATATGTAGTACCTGTGAGGGTTTCTGGATAATATTTGTCATTGTTTTGTGTTGTTAATTGATTTCCAATAATAAATATATACATACATTTGCATAAAGCAAGCATATTTGTCTACTCCTATGTTGATAAGAGTATTAAATACTTGACAAATCTCCCTTTGAGGTACATTTTGAACAGATAGAAAATGTGTGATTTATTGCGATAAAGTATGTAGGTTTTGTCATATTCATAACTAGTCAACTTACTTCTGTAGAATATAAGAAAATAACAAACAAACAAGCAAAAGTATAAAAATACTTGAAAAATATGTACATTCACTAATTAATACAGTAGGTAATAAGCTGGATAAATGAGGCAAAAATAGTATAAAAAAATTAAAGAATATAGTAAAAAAAATCCCAAAGTAATCCTGTGTTTACCTGCATATCAGGCAGTAACGCTCATCGGCAGAGACCTGCACCCATAAATGTGTCGCCCTACGGGAGCTGACTGGCCCCCCACACTCTGCTCTCAGCTATATTTATCTCCACCCTCACCATAAAAGGCTGCGACTGCTGCTGGGACACTCTGGCAAGGGCCAATATTATTTTGGTTGTGTAGAAACTGCAGCCCTGTATGCACCTACCTGTAGGTTTGCTGGGATATCGAGCTTTAAGTGTGGAGTTGGATCATCTTTTCCTTTAAAGCTTGGAGTTTAAGGCATTTTGTCCAGGGTAAGTGGCAGCAGTTGTGCAGGGATAAGATGTGATAAGCCGGGTTGTAGTTGTTGCATTATGTCAAAGCATGCTGAGAAAGTGCCTGGATCTTATATTGTGTCTTGAATTTGCAATTTCATGATGGTTAAAAGTCTTTTCCCTGTAATTTTCTTTTTTCATTAAGAAAGTATTGTGCAGATTTTGGCTTGAAAATGTTTAATATATTGGCATCACAGCTGATTTTTTTCCATCTTGAGAGCTAGATTAACTATCCATGTTCAACTATAAAGAACATGTTGAGGTAAATGAAAGCGTGGCAAGCTTGTTAACGCAGCCAATTATTGGTTTCAAAGTCATGATGAACCTACAGTATATCATAACAGTCAATCAACCTGCTCTTGAACACTAACTAACCGCACAGACAGACAGATAGGCAGCAGGAAACTCAGAAACTTGTGGGCTCGTACCGGGAGCGGCCTGCAGCATGTCTGGATCTATACCATTCTACCAGAAGCACCATCGCCACTATGACCGTGACTACCGTAGCAGGGAGACGAGGTCTAAACTGAGCCAGTACCAGACCAGCAGCAGATATACTGCTGGCAGCAGCACCTCCTCCGCTGCCACCGCCACCAGCAGGAGTAGGGGGTAAGGAGGAGGAGGAAGAGGATCACACCTTCATCAATCTACTTCTTTGTCACAGGAAAGCTCCCTTTAACACCATCATCCAACCCAACTGATCAAGTTCACCTCCATCACCCCTTGTTGGATCACTTCCCTGTCACCACCTTGGGATCATCTTTCCTGCTTTCTGCCATATTGACACCAAAGTAACCATCCTTCCCTCCTCTGAGTCCTCTTTGATCACACACACATGAGGATCTTTGGTCTTTAAACTGGTTAAAAACACATCTGACTCCTGCATGAAGCTCTTTGCATGTAAGAGATGCCCTGTTTGCTTTTCTGCATGCTGACAAACTCTTACCTATAACACACCTATTCCTAAAAAATGATTATTAGAAGTATGTTTTTGGAGTTTTCATCTAGTGTTTTGCTCCGTTCAGAGAACACCCCTTTGTTAGATAAGCTGTAAGGAAATGCACTGTTATATAATGGCTGAGTTATAGTATATGGCATAGACTGAAATAGATTCTTGACCTGTGCATACCATGCTGGAGGGAAAGTAACAAGTGACTGTGTGTCTATCTTTAAAATCTGATAGCATTTATATTTATTATGTTTTGGAAAGTTATTGGCTTCCGGTTATTTCTGATAGACATAAGGAGAGTTGTTGTTGGTTTTCGGTTAGGTTTATTGGTTTGTTTGTCTGTTTGTCAGCAGGATTACGGAAAAACGACCAGCCCAATTTTCATAAAATTTGGTGGAATGGTGTAGCTTAGGCCACGGAAGAGCACATTACATTTTAAAGCGGATCTGAATCACGGGATTGGATACACGCATTATTTTTCTCTTATGGAAATGGCCTTGGCGGAGGTCTCAGAGTGCCCTTCTAGTTAATTAGTGGTTGTTTTGTTTTCCAGATTTATGCAGCCCCTGTTGAATGGATTGGTCAACTCTCCAGTGTTTCTAATAGAGAATATACAGTGCTTTAGATGAGTTTTTGTCAGTGTATGTGTCTATTGTTAAATGTTTGAGTAATACATTAATAAAGAAGCTCTAATTTTACAAGGAAATTAGTTTTAAAAAATAAACAAAAATAAAAGTGATGGCACTGTCAAGTAGTTTGGTTTAATAGCTGATTCACATCTGTGATAATGTGGATTCTTTGTCACTAGAAAGGTTGCTTTTTCTTTTTTATCTCAGGAATAATTCAGTTCATGAAGATCCTGTCTTTTACAGTGCCTGGCAGATCTTTAATTACAGTGGCCTGGAGAGTGTGAACAGGTCAGAGGGTTTAGGTTTACTAACACCATCTGATCTTTGCCATTACGCTCATGAGGCTGGGCAGCCCACCGGTCACCAAATCTGTGCTGAGGAGAGGAGGATTAGGATGTGATGATGATTTAACAGTCAGTGTGGTTGTGATAATGCTGCATTTATATAGACATGGACATTGGATTTGTTATATTAAATAACCTTTACTGGATTTCAGTAATGAAACCGAAGCTCATTTTAATGGGAGTTGTGGCAGAACTGATCCTGGAAAGTCAAGCGGGTGTAAATGGTCAGAGCTAAATGGACAGAGACCCAGATAGATGCAAAGAGAAACCAGGGCAGTTGCCCCGTCACCCTTCTTGCCCTGCCTCCTTATCAGGTTCATGTTATCTCATACCCTGAGCTCCCACCCCCCCAACTCTCAGAGTGCTGCAGATAGTGTTGCCACAGACAAACTGTGTGGCGTCTGACATAAAATCTAAAATATTTTTTCTCGTAATACTAGGGCTGTCAACGTTAACGCGATAATAACGCGCTAACGCCAAATCACCACTTATTTCTTTAATGCATTAACGCTATCGATCTTTCAGAGGTTGTAGTGGGCCCATTTTTAAATTATTACTTTCATCATACAAAACTAAAAAACCTGAGAAAACCATGTCATACTAGCTTGTCGCGAAGGAGGCTAAATAACGCTACGAAGTTACGCTCAATTTTGGCGAGGAAAAACTGTCATGGCCTTTGTCAAATGGGTCCCTTAACCTCTGACCTCAAGATATGTGAATGAAAATGGGTTCTATGGGTACCCACGAGTCTCCCCTTTACAGACATGCCCACTTTATGATAATCACATGCAGTTTGGGGAAAATTATAGTCAAGTCAACAAACTAACATACTGACAGCTGTTGTTGCCTGTTAGGTTATGATTTGAGCATATTTGTTTTTGCTAAATGCAGTACCTGAGAGAGTTTCTGGACAATATTTATCATTGTTTTGTGTTGTTAATTGATTTCCAATAATAAATATATACATACATTTGCATAAAGCAAGCATATTTGCCCAGTCACATGTTGATAAGAGTATTCAATATTTCAAAAATCTCCCTTTAAGGTACATTTTGAACAGATAAAAAATGTGCGATTAATTTGCGTTTAAGCGCGTTTGACAGCCCTACCTATTACTCCATTTGTCATCCCTTCCCTCAAGAAAGCAAATATAGTGGGATAATTAGATTGGGGTCTGTTAGTGATTGAATAATTACATCAGTGGTGCTCATATTGTCTTTCATATCAGATGAACTTTGTTGACTGTGAAAATGTAATTATTGTGGAGGTGTAAGATTAATCCAAACTAAACCACCTACCTACATTACTACACTTCCCACTGACCCTTCATCTACAACTCATCCACCCTGATCTTAGGTTCATCCCCACATGTTGATGTTATGTTATTAGCTATCTGGCTGTGAGCCAGGCTGATGGTATTCATATATGTCCCAGACTTAACGTGTCTTCACATTATGGGCTGGAGGCAAGCAGACTGAGCCCCCTACCCAAGAGAGCCAAGCCAACTTACTTGGCTGTGGATAAAGAGAACCAAATCATCGGCTATGTAGTGCCTATCTTCAGGGGCAGGTAATGAACTCTTCCCACCATATAAAACTGAAACTCCCAAGAATGTTGTGCAACATCTTTTTTCAGTTTTAATGATATGCCTTACTCCCCACATCCCCGGCTCTGCTCTACAAACTCCTAGTGAAGACTTTGCTACAGGATATTCGCATACAGAGGAAGGAAGGGTGAGGGACACTGCTTCATACATGGCCAACAGGGATTTGTTCACCAGTGGCCTGGAGATGGAGAGGTCAGAGCAGACCACCAGGAGGGAGAACATGCGCGAGTCGGCCAATCGCATCTCTCTGAACAAAAGGGTCAGTGGGGGAACTCTACATGTAGCTGTTTTGAGCCGTACAGGAAGCCATCGACTTTTACAACGACATGGATAACTGCTTATTATTTTTACATCAGTGACATGATTGTGACATATCAGTATCCAGTTTAGACCTCCGGGTATGTTCTGATGTGTATTAGCTAACTATTATCCTTCATGACATCACTGATTTTTTTTTCATACCCATGACATCACTGTAGACAATTTTCCCATCATGACGTCACAGCAACACGTTCTCATCCCATCTCGTCACATACTGACGCTTTGTCAGACCCCTATGCGTCCCTTTTCGATCGCAGTGGACACGTGCTAAACATTGTGAATTAAACAAAAAAACGTACTTAGGTTTAGGCAACAAAACCACTTAGTTCGGTTTTAGGAAAATCATCATGGTTGGGCTCAAAATTACTATGTTTGTAATAGCTAGTTCTAATTGCATGGTTATTCTTCAGCTGCTCAAAGACACAAGCTAAGAGGCTCGCCGATGCGAGCTGATGACTTGCAGACACATTCCCGATATCTAGCATGCTACATGAGGGGGCGAGACATGGGTTGTGGGGAAACCTGAGGGAGGACGGGTCGCCTGTAACAATAGGAACTTACTGTATGTGTTACATTTGCAACACGGAGAAAAGTTGTTGTTGCACTTAGAGGATATAAATAGTAAAAAGGAGTGAGGAAACCGATGGAAACAGGTTATTTTGTAAACACGTGCCAACAACAACAACAACGGCAATGTGTCTCGCGTATGGTATCTTTTCTTACTTGTGACACCACAGTGATTTAAACTTAACATTAGGCTACATAACACAGTCATGTCATCTGCATAGTCACATTACTGAGTATAATTAATAGCAGTACTGCTTAGGAGCATCAAGTGGCTGTGGCTCAGTGGTTGTTACTGCCACTCCTTACACAAGGAAGTTATTAATGTCCCACGGCGATTAAGTGAAGTAGTACCAGACCATTCATCGAGCATCATAAAAGCCAGAGTGACCCCCTCACTGTATTTATCTGTCTCCACTCTGCCAGAGTTACTTACTACTAAGCGACAAATTCCTCATGAGATCGTGTTTCTTGAGACACAGGGAAGCAGTGTCCCAATGGTGTTGTCATATTATGTGTTGAGTTGCACAACTAGAGATGAGGCCTCAACTCCCCCTAGCTATTCATAGGACATAATGAACAGCACACACCCATAGCACGTGTCATGTTTAAAAGTGCAAACATCTCGCATGTGCGGAACAAATAAATATATGTTGGGATCTTGCTCATTTTGTGTTTGTAAAAGCTTTGTTTTTGCTTCATGCATTGTGAATTCCTGGTGAAATTAAGTTTATGGTTGGCAAAAGTACAATTGTCCTGATTGATTTAATGCTTAAGGACTGTTCTGTTTATAGATCCATGAACACGGGGAACACTTTAAGCGTATGAACGAAGACAGCCTGATGCATCCTCCAGAGTTTGTGATTAAACCGCGCTCCCACACCGTGTGGGAGAAGCAATGTGTGCGGCTGCATTGCACTGTCAGCGGCTGGCCTGATCCAAGGATCGTCTGGTAGGTCACATCACCTGTAACATGACCTCAAATCTGTCCTTTCTTTCCCCTCAACATCCTGCAGAACTTCATGACTTTATTATTTTCCTCCTGATTCTGTTTCATCCTTTTCAAGTTCTTTCTGTTTCCTCTGGTCTGTCCTCTATCATGTTTTCTGCCTCCCACTACAAGGTACAAAAACAATGTGCCAATTGACCCTCTTGCCCATGCTGGCAAGTATATACTCGACAGCAGATACAGCATGCACTCACTGGAGATTAACAGGTAGGTGTAGCTTCTCCTGTCCACAGTTCTCAAAATACATTATTCTCAAAAAGCTACTCAAACATCTTGTGCCATAGTTGTAAATGTAAATCCAGAGGAAACATTGTGGAAAGTCCTATAATTTGCAGACAACTTAGCTTGTGTAGAGTTCTTTATCTTATGTTAGCTTGGCTTGTTATGAGCTCTTTTCTTTGTCAGGCTTTAGCCAGAAAAATTGCAGTTCAGGCCCTTTCACTTGAGTTTAAGTTTAAGTTTAAGATTATTCCCCTTGATAACAGACCACAGACTGTAGAAAAGCATGGCCATTGTGTTCTTTTGACTTTTAATTTGGGTTTACTGATGTCTGCCATCTTTAGCACTTAGTTTAGCTGTCTGGGGTAGGTAGTTAACATTTTTGTAGCCGTCCCCGAATTCAAGTGCAGTCACCAAAAGTTTATTTATGTTTTACAGGAAAAGAAAAGAGAAAGATTTTACCAAATTACCAACACACACACACACACACACACACAATGAGTGAATTAAAGTTCCCATGAAGTTAAAACAGATGTTTACGTTGTTTTATCACATGTATTGCGCTGGTCGTCACCTGTAGGCTACGCCAATAACTGGCCCAACAATGACAAAAATGTCATTTTGTAGGTATTCTTAATGGTATTTTAGAGTTTGTCATTTCCAGGAAACGATGAAAAATGTTGATGACTTGGGGATGTAGACTAATTTTGCATCCAATCATGAACAGATAATGATTTAGACACAAGCCTACCATTGGGATGCATCAACTCCATCATGGGGTTGAGCCTGCGTCTCTCCTTCACCAGAAGAACTGCCGGCTTCCTATTTGTTGGATTTCGGCTCGCCATGTATGGCGTCACTCCAAAAACGACTTCTTCATAGTCATCTTCTTCCTCCATTTCATCCCTGTCCGATTCATCTGTCAATCTGAATTTTTGGCGGGGGGACAAAGTGCATATTCAGCATTATTGGCTTCTGTAAACGCCAATTAATATCTGCGACAAATCCCTACTGTTTTTACATGAAACATGTAATATGCAGAATCAAATAGCGCTATCGTCATTTCATGGGAACTTTAAGTGATACATTATTTAAATAATTAAAGTTTTTTTCTACTCATATGACACCTTACTTTCATTGGCTTCATCTTTCAGTCATGATTGGACCCAGTGGGAAGAACCAAAGCTTCAGTTTTTATGTGTGGCATGGTGATGTTGATATATGCCTTTGTCCCTGCTTAACTTGCCCAAACAGACAGACTGTGAGCCAGAGAAGAGTCACACTGTTTCCCAGGCTGCCAGAGATAACAAAGAGCACGTCTAAACATAGCTACGACCGTTTCAACAAGCAGCCAGTACTCACAAGGAGGAACATATGAGATTATCTTTATCACGATTTAGCAGAATATGTCAGCTGTAGTTACTTTCATGTACAGCGACCCACACCACCTGGTGCACATGACATCACCAGTGGTGTCTATTTATTGCCAGAGTATTCCTGGCCAGGAGACATGAAACGCTTTACGGTCGGCGGTCACATACTTGGTGTTATTTACATGGTTGAGAGGGCTGAGGCTGAGGTTGAGGTTGAGGAGGGGGAAGGGCACTGTACACATGAATCCTTTAGAGAGAGAATGTGCATATCATGGACATTGATCACCTGATGCTCTCCTCTTTCAGATGTGATTTTGATGACACGGCGCAGTATCGCGTCTCTGCCATGAACTCCAAGGGAGAGCTGTCTGCATTTGCCTCCGTCGTTGTTAAAAGTAGGTTTCACCAAGTCCTAAAACCATCACACGCCCAATGCTGTCGACATGAACAAGCTTTCAAAAATGTTTTGTTGTGGTCACAAAATTATTTTAAATCACAAAAAAGTAGTCCTACTATCAGTGAGTAAAGTTTCCAAATATAGTTTTAAAGGTTTTCTTGACAATACCTTTTCATTAAATGCAACGGGTTTCAAAAGTAGGAATCAAATGTACTTTAAGTTGCAAGTGTCATAATAATTAGAGGTCCACTATGTGAAACGTGCCACCTATAATTTAAGTTGTAGGGATGTGATTTCTCATATGATTTTGACATCTCGTCAGTATAATACTGTGTGTGCGTGTTGTATGTATTAATAGCAACTGTTGCTATTTTCCACAGGGTTTAAAGGTGAAATTGATGAGTCCCTGCCATCACCCAGACGTAAGTGTGAATTTATTGCGTATTTGTTTTTGATTTTTTACTGTATTGTGGAATTAAAGCCGCGTTCATTCATTTATGGCCACCAGGGGGCAGAAGAACAAGCTGAAAGACACGGCCTTGACATATTTTCGTCTTGTTAAGTTGATGCCAACGTTAGCTGTTGTGGCTATAGCCTCATTCAAGCCATATATTGTCCTTTATTTGTTTGTTGAGGTAGTAGTGTTTGTAGTACATTATTGGGTGTTGAGAAGGGGATTGTCCATTGTTATACTGAAACACCAATAGTCCGAAAAATTTCCCATTAGACCGAAAAAGCCCAGTTGTTGTACAGTCCGTTACCCCAAAAACAAACGGCCATTGTTCCAAGGCCCCAAAAATACACACTCACCATGCAACAAACAGAAGCACATGGCTAATCATTATGCAGAATGACAGCGATCAGTTGGAACAAAGGATTTCATTGGTCAAACATATTTCTGCAGGTGGAAATCCGCTGCAATTGAGGTCCGTCCAAATATTTTTCACCCGCATGAATTTTCTGCAGGGGTCTGGAAGCATTCATAAAACCCCACTAAATCATTTTTTATAAATTTCCATGCAAATTTTTTGGACGATAATCCGTACTTGGTGAGAAACAGCTTTTATGCATCCAGCAGACACAGAGCAACATTTGCATTCATTTGGAGTTATATTTCTAGCCACCTGAATATTCATTAATTCATTCTCATTATAGCTCAGTTTTGGTCTCCACCAACTCTTGAGAAAAATATTCATGTATTTAGCTGCAAGATGTTGGATTCTTTTCACCAGCTGAGCTAGTTGCTAACTTTGTCTATCTGCTGTTTGGTGCTGTGCATGTACTGAACAGCTGCTTTATTGCTGAAAACATTTGCCCTCTATCTGCTGCTGGACGAAACGTTAATGAGACTGAACAGCAAATACTCTGGCTATAAAACCAAAATAATGAGCTGAAAGAGGCTAAAAGGCTACGCAAAGCAAAATAATGTGTGTAATAATGCTCTGTGGGTTTGTGTTAAAGTTAAAAATAATGCAGCTTTAATGTTAGCATTAATTCAATATTATTAACATGACTTATGCTGGGTTATGGCTAACTGCTCTGACCTGCAGGGATGGGTGGGATGTGGTGGGTTTGGGGCTGTGAAGACGGGTGGGCGCTACTGCACTAACAACTTTTCTGTTTCCTTGTTGCTGCGGCGACAATGCAGGGGCCAGTACTGAAGGTAACAGGGCCGCTGGAGTCTGGTTTGAAAACGTTTTGGTGAACTTGGTGTTTCCACTGACTACGTGTCCATGCATGACCCCTCTTGTCTGTGTAGATATTTAGAGTTCACGGTGTTCTCCATAAGCACTTCAAATGGAAAAATCTACTGATTTTTCAGGTTGTCATTAGGTAGACGGAGTGTGCTGCTGTGAGAAGACGCATCTGCATTAAATGAGAGAAAATTGTGTTGCCATTAATTAATATAGCCTTAGAAGCAGAATTTATTTATTTAGTATGTTAATTTTAGAGCTCATTATTTAATCCTACATATATTGTAAATCTTTTAAATGATCACACAATAAAGATCCTAATTGTATTTTCAACTAATTCACCAACTGAAATCACTGAATATTGAGTGTTTTTTCATTTCAACCATGCCTCTGTTGTGCTTCACTGTTCAATGCATGATAACGATGATTACGAATTATTCTTTGAGCATTGTACTGTTTGTTTCAGAGTCACTCTTTTGGTCTGTATTTGTTTGTCGTCCTTTATTTTTTACACATGTGATACACGTCCTCTTCTCCACCTTCTTCTGTCTGGCTGGAAAGTTTTGATCAGATTATTGTTTTTTCTGTGGGTATGATTGTTGATGTGATAATGTTCTGTCTCTTTCACAGTGTTTTGTTCTTCCACTTGATTTGAACACAGTATTCTTTTTCCACTCGTTATGTGTGTGCAAAGAGTTTGCATAATGAATGCCAGTCCTAGCTCTGACTCTGCTGTCTCATGCTTTGTCTGCAGATGGCCCAGTGTCCGAGTATGGCATCAACTTCAAGACTCACATTGTTGATAACTTCAGTGTGTCATTTGGAAGAGAGGGTGAGACCATGAGTCTGGGATGTACGGTCATCATTTACCCTGCCCTGCACCGCTACCAGCCAGAGATCCAGTGGTACAGAGACGGTAAGTCTTCAAACTGGGGATTCTTGCAGATTAAGCAACTCCAAACCTGATGCCTGTATAAATATCACTGGGATGAGATGTCAACAGTGGTGGAAGAAGTATTCAGATCATTTAGTAAAAGTAGCAATACTACAATGTAAAAGTCCTGCATTCAAGTAGAAAAGTATCAGCATCAAAATATACTTAAAGTACCCAAAGTAAAGTACTCATATGCAGAATGGCCCAAAACAGAATTATTATATTATGTTATTGGATTATAAATATTGATGCATTAATGTGTTCATCGCTGCATGCAGGGTTCGCTTGTGAATTCCCCCTGTGGATCAATAAAGTCTTATCTTTGTCCATAATAATCCGTCATAATTCATTCGTTGATTATAGTGTTATTTATCTGAAAGGTAACTAAAGGTAGGCTAAAGGCGACTAAAGGTACTTAGAAATTAATGTAGTGGAGTAAAAAGTATAATATTTCCATCTGAATTCCAGTGAAGTAGAAGTACGTCACAGAAAATGGAAATACTCAAGTGCCTCAAAATAGTACTTAAGTAAATGTACTTAGTTGCTTTCCACTACTAGATTTCAAATTCATTATTTATCTGATCTGAATACGTCATTATGCATTATTTTGGTTGGAATACCTGCATACCTAAAAGTATAAAATGAGTATAGTTATTTTGTTATTTTTGCTTGATATATATTGGTTTTATGAAGAAGGATGATATTCGTATTGCATGTTATTCAGCCACCCTCCATCTTTTTTCTCCCAGATGTTCTGCTGTCTCCTTCTAAATGGAACGACATGACCTGGAGTGGAGATCGAGCCACGCTGACGCTCACACACCTCAACAAAGAGGACGAGGGGCTCTACACCCTGCGAGTCACCACCAAGTCTGGATATGAAACCTACTCAGCCTACGTCTTTGTCAGAGGTCGGTACACCTTCCCTAACGTGTCATTAAAACGTGAGATGAGTCTAAACTGCTCACTAGATGATGGATTATAATCTAGTTTGTGTAAAGATGGCTGCTGATTTATGTATAATGTCTCATTTGGGAGATTTGTTTTTATGTTGTGTACTGTATAGTTTTGGTTTTAGTTATAGTTTTGTACTCTATATATTTAGGAACACTATGAATATGCCCCAAATCAGCCGTTACTTTCCTAAATATCATGTCCAAATCTTGCTCCAATGTTGCCTCCAAGTCTGACGGTACATGTCCACGGGATCCGTCCTTTCCACGCTTCCCATTCATTGTCTATATAAGCAGCCGTGCAATGCATTGTGGTAGCGTAGCATTGCATTTTCAGTGACGGACTGTCACGTTGGTTGCTCCTCATTTGCATAAAGTTGAGGTCTAGGATGCTTTATTCAAATCAGGGGCGTCCGGCGCGACTCACTGCCTCTGGAAACTCCCGAAAAACTTTTAAACTAACCGATGTAAAATGAAGACGGATACAGCAACTGCGTGGCTTATTTCTCACCTAAAATTTTTCAGAAACACTTTTCAGTGAACTATTTTAGTAATATAAGAGAAAAAAAGTTTCCAAACGAGCCGCCGTGTTGGTTCCGGTTTGAAAGCTGGGAGCAGCAGCCCACCAGTAAAAGCGTTCGTCCATCAAGTGTCCAATGCTGGGAAGGGAAGCGATCCCTCGCATCCAAAAGACGCCCCTGTGGACCCGCAACATAATGCTCCTTCAGAGGACCCAGACTCTGATTCATGGTCATGCTGACCGTCATTCAAACATCAGTACAGCATGTTCTGAACCCTCCCTTCATGCACATTTAGAAAAGATCCTCAAGCCTTTAATTCTACACAATGTTACGTATCTAAAATATCTCTGCACAGACATGTTCCCTGTCATCCGTGACAACACGAGCTAAATGCAACCTGATTCCCCCCCGGCTTTGTTTTTGTTTGAGAATGTCACATCAGATCAAGGTCCAAGTCACAACAGCACGTCCTCTGGCACCGGATGACCACACCGCACATCTAATAGTCAAAGTGAATGTGAGTGACTGGCTTTAATAAAGACGACGCAGCGTGGCAGATCTCTGGCATCTGTTTGAATACAGTGGAAACAGTGGTCAGTGAAGCTTGTCTTTGCTGCCTCTATAGACAATCTGACCTTCAACGCTTCAGCTTCAACACATGTTGAGTATATGAACAAGCTGGAAAATAGACCCAGTTGTTGACTTTGTTACAGCAGGGTTAGTTATTTAGCAGACGCTTTTATCCAAAGTGATTTACAAAAGTACAAGAATCATGCAAATATATCAACTTCATCAAATAAGTACTACAGTTAGAGACAGTAAGATATAGAGGAAGAGTTTGGTGCAGTCTGAACAGATGATGTTTTCAGTCTGCGATGGAAGAGGCCCACTAGAGACCAGGTACACTCTCAATAACAAAACGCTATAGGAGTCTGGCTGCAGTCAGGCTATTCTCAGAGAGCTCAGCTATGGAAAGAGTCTGGCTGTGAGCTCAGATAGATACTGTAAATATCTGCTTCAAGGAGACACAATAGGCTGCCCAGTTTCCTTACTGCTCGTTGGGAGCAAACATACTCGCTCTTGAGATTTTAGGCTATTTTGATTCCATAACATGTCTTCTTTCAGACTAGTGGAAAGAAAACATCCAAAATACACATTTTGGGTGTTTATTTTACTACTTTGTCTGCTTGAGTCTGTAGATTTCTACTAAATTCTCCAAAAGTTAGCATTAGATAATACCTCATTTGCATATTTAAACATGACATTTTAGAAAACAAATAAAAGTAATATATCATTTAAAGGCGCTTTTGATAACATTGATAACATTCAGCCAATGTTGCATTCTTCCTCCCCCGTTCCATTGCATTCACTTCACAACAAGTCGTTGCCAGACACCTACTGTCAATCTCAGCCATTTATCCTTTTTTTCCACACTAACCGACGATTTCACATCTATAAAGGCTGTTTTCTCAATATTTTCTGATTTATGGAGTGATACAAAGTCTGTAAAAACCTTTTACTCTAATCTGTTAACAAAATGAAACAATAATTTTGAACCTGACTTTATGCAATGTTCAGATTTATGTTCTGGAAATGTATGCAAATTAGCACATATTTGATAAGATAATGCCTCATTTGCATATTTAAAGATAACATTTCAGAAAATTTGTTGAAATTGCCTTAGTGTATGTAGGTTTCATGGTGGTATCTATCAGTTAAATGTTTACTCTGTAGTGTCTCCCCTTTTGAAAAGTCAATTTTTTTTACCTGAATCATAATTTTGTTGATGGTTAATGGTTATATAATACAGGCTGCATGTAGCCAGTTAACCCTTAATGATGCAACTGTTAGGTGGCCTGGCTTTACCTCTAATATCTTTAAGAGTCACCTCTCTTATCCCCTTTCACTCCGGGGTGGGCTACAGCTAATTCTGTCCTCCTGCAGCTGATTGCTCTCAGCTTGTGTTTGACTTGAGGACCAGAAACATTCCTGGCATCGAGCCCTGTTGCTACACAGTTCAGCACAGGGCACTGCACACTTTAAAATCACCAGTAGAATCAATTCATTGGAGACAAATCTTTGGCTCAAAGGTGAATAAATGTGAATGTGTAGGACAGAGACAGTGTGCATACTGACAGTCCTGATGTTGTTGTTGTTTCTGTTTGTGTTAGATGCTGAAGCTGAGGTTGAAAGTGCTCCCGGTGCCCCTCTGGATGTGCGCTGCCTGGATGCCAACAAGGATTACATCATTGTCAACTGGAAGCAGCCAGCTGTCGATGGCGGCGACTCCATCTTGGGCTACTTTGTGGACAGGTCAGTCAATATGTTGCTGCTAAAAATGTCCATCAATTGTCTCACAGTGGTCGTCTGGATGAAATAATGGGAGAAAGGATGGGAGAATCACAATTTTAAAGTTATTGTCTGTGACATTTTGCTTTTCCTCTGTTGGTGGCACTCGTAAAGGAATAGTTCAAGTGTTTTGAAGTGGAGTTGTATGACGTCCATAGTCAGTGTATTACCTACAATAGATGGCGGTTGCCATGCCCCCAGTTTGGAGAAGAAGACAGGAATTACCACACAGAAGCAAAGCGATGTACTGCTGTAGACGGGGCCGGCAGCAAAACATAGACACCTAAAAGAAAGGCCCACTTACATTGATACCAGTTTAAGTGTACGCTATATTTAGAATATTTTCACTGATATACTTTGCCGTAAGACAGCCATTTCCAACGGGAAACTGAAGCCGTTGTATCCATCTATGCTCTTGCCAAAGCCACCAGACTCCACTGAAAAAAACTGTAATTTTACCTCGCAGAACACGGGGGTTACTGGTCTACCACTACATCGATCAGTTAGTTTGTTTGTGCTATTGTGTGGCTTTGGTGAATCCGAACTAACCAAAGTCACGCAAAAGAGTACCAACTACAGAACTTCTTATCAATTAAAAATCAGAGGAAACAAGATGATACAGAATTGATTAAGGTGCTCTATAAAAAATCAGGTGTGAAAATAATAGAGCAACAACAGAAGCACTGATTATCAGTAAAGATATTCTTAAAATAAAAACAAAAGCAAGCATGTTACTGACATATTTTTAATAACAACCTAAGTATAATATTGTAATGTGTGTACAGATGTGAGGTTGGAACCAACCACTGGATCCAGTGCAACGACACCCCAGTTAAGTTTGCCCGTTTCCCCGTCACCGGCCTGGTGGAGGGGCGCTCCTTTATGTTCCGTGTGCGTGCCGTCAACAAGAGTGGCATGAGCCGCCCGTCCAGAGTCTCTGAGCCGGTGGCTGCCATGGACCCGGCTGACCGCGCTCGCATGAGAGGTACTGCAGACTTTACTGTATGTCTGGTCAAACACAGCCTACCAGTCTATATCCATGTTTAATTAACTCATAAAAGTGAAATAGTAGAATAAGAGTTAGGGTAATGTATTTGTAGACAAATACATTGATATCAGCAGACAACAGCTCCATAAAACTGAATTTTCTTTTACTGATTCTTTTTGTGCTGAATAGGTGTTTTTCCATGTTTTAAAGGCTTTTCCACTACCACTACCTAAGATAAAATTCTGCTCAGTAACAGTTTATGATTTGAAAATGGACAAATAAAAAAGTGTGAATATCAAAGCAAAATACTGAAATGTTAAAACCTGAAAAACATTTTTCATTGCTGTCAGGTACCTCCGCTCCCTGGACCGGCCAAATCATTGTCACAGAGGAGGAGCCTGCAGGTAGGAAGTCTAATTTTTAATACCTTTTTTATACCAGTTATATCTACGACACCCAGTGACACTGGTGGACTCGGGGGTGTCTCCATGTTCGAACAAACCGCAGCAAAATTGCCTTCTGGGATGCATCTATGGTAGATAAACCATGATAAAGTGCCCTCTAGGGTGCCCTTCCAGTGGAGAAATGTGATAAAGCGCCCTCTTGGGTGCCCTTCCAGTGGAGAAAATGGGATAAAGTGGCCTCTAGGGTGCCCTTCCAGTGGATAAAATGGGATAAAGTGGCCTCTTGGGTGCCCTTCCAGTGGAGAAAACATGATAAAATACCCTCTAGGGTGCTCTTCCAGTGGAGAAAACGTGATAAAGTGCCCTCTTGGGTGCCCTTCCAGTGGAGAAAACACAATAAAGTGCCCTCTAGGGTGCCCTTCCAGTGGAGAAAACTTTATGTGTGCTGGAGTCCGCCACTGACCGGTGACATGAAGGTAATTTACCTGCTGCACAGCTGATGTGTTCAGGGACCTAATTTTTTATCTTTTGACCATCAGAGGGCATTGTTCCCGGCAGACCTCTTGAGCTGCAGGTGACAGAGGCAACCAAGAACTATGTGGTGCTGAGCTGGAAGCCGCCTGGAGAGAAAGGCCTTGAGGGAGTCATGTACTACGTGGAAAAGGTAAATTATTTAACAACATGTTCTTACTTGTTACCTGTTAAAGGACAAATCCACACTAACACCTTGTATCCTCGTTTGTCAGTGTGTCTCGGGCACAGACAGCTGGCAGAGGGTGAACACGGAGATCCCAGTCAAGTCTCCTCGTTTTGCGCTATTTGATCTCGCCGAGGGGAAATCCTACAGCTTCCGCGTCCGCTGCTGCAACTCTGCCGGTGTTGGCGAGCCATCTAACCCAACGGAGGCCACCACCGTCGGCGACAAGCTCGGTCAGGAAAACAAACAAACATACCTGCATCATAATGGCAGCAATGTCACAGTTTATGACCCAAAATGTTCTGGTCCACAGATATCCCATCTGCCCCAAGCAAAGTTGTCCCCATCAACAACACAGACACATCAGTCGTTGTGTCTTGGCAAGCGTCCCGTGACGCCAAAGAGTTGGTGGGATACTACATTGAGGCGAGCATTGTGGGTAGCAATGAGTGGGAGCCATGCAACAACAAGCCTGTAAATGTTACCAGGTAAACTGACTCCTCTTTCTTTTTAACCTGTATAATACAGTTGTTTTATATAATTTATATAAATGCATTGTCACTATCACATCTGCAGGTTCATCTGCCACGGTCTGATGACGGGAGAGAAGTACGTGTTCAGGGTGAGGGCAGTGAACGCAGCAGGGCTCAGCCAGTTCTCCCCGGAGTCTGAGCCTGTGGAGGTAAAGGCAGCTATTGGTGAGTAACACTGAGCGTTTCAATACAAGAAGCTAATGCAGGAGTCAGAGGATACTGAGAATTATAGATTATTATCCTGTTGTTTGTATATTCAGATGTGTGGCTCAAAGTAAAGGACAAATCCACCGTAAAGAAGTCCCTTTAATAATGTTTAAAAATCAGCTGTTGGTGTTGCAGCGTGCATTTCTGAAGTCATCATTCATGGATTAACACAGACAATTATATTAGGATATATAATGTAAGAAAACTTCTATGATATTTAATTTCATAAGAAACATTTACGCTATCTGTGTAAAGGTCATTTTAATGAAAAAAAACTAAGAGCTTCTTTCTAGACTATTTTACACTAACGTTTGACGATCATAGTGAGAAAACATCATTGCCGTTGCAACACTCATGATAGCATTTTCACAAGGTTATACAGAATACAATGCAGCCGACTAGGGGTGTCGCAATATACCGGTATTGACAATAACCATGATACTTAAAAATGAAATATTGCTATCATGTTGATACACAGATATGATAATATCGTGTAAATAATTCAGCACCTCTCTCCACCTCCCCAAACTCGTATTTTGACTGTGATTTATTTGCCAAAAAAGAGATATAACGCACAATAAACAAAGTTAAAGATGAATTTGACTGATAGCATTATTTTCTTTATATAATATCGTTATTGTGAATTCTTTTGGCCACAATATTTGTGCAGTGAAAATCTGATTTTGTGACAGCCCTACAATAATTTAGAAAAAGCTAAATTAGAAAATATAATTTCTTAATTCCAGCATATATGAAAGACACCTATTTTCAAAAGGTATTCTGGGAAATGTAGGAAACCAGAGCCTGAGACCTGAAGTAGAGGTAGGTGAAGCAGGTTTAGGTGAGCTCAATAAAAAGAGGACGTTTCACCACAAGATGAATCCTGAAATGCCCCGAACACCAAAGTATGACGATTGGTTTAACCCCTTAAAACCCACCTTCCCGCTGGCGGGTTTGGGTTTAGGATTAGATATTTTGAATGATGGTAAGAGGTTATATAGTCATCACAATGCTTCAGTATGTTTTCCAAGGTCACAGAAATGCCATTGACATTACTACATTTTGGTGACTATAAATCCTTTTACCATCAAAACATTGTTGAACATCATCTACCCCGCCGGCGGGTATGTAGGTTTTAATGGGTTACATAATGGGTGGAATTGTCCTTTAAAGTATGTATATAAATATTTTTTGTTTAAAAAAGAATGTTATAAAAGACGTGCAAGATTTGTCATTTTAACATAATGTTGTCTTCTGAGACATGTCTTCAGTTTTTTACATCATCAGCATCTACACCCCCACACTTTCTCCACCATGGTTCCACCCTGTGTCACCCTGTCACGTTATTCTGCACTGTTATGTGCCCCCACCCACCACCACCCAGCACCACCTTGTCCAGTCACATCCACCCTCCCTCCTCCTCCTCTTCCTCCTCCTCCTCCCTGCTCAGCCTGAGGCGGGGTCAGGACTTGTAGACTTCCTCTAATTTGGGTCCGTGCGATCCAATTCAGCGGTTGTTACAAATCAGCTCAATGTCATACACCACCACCACCACCACCATCCCCCATTTCCCTCACCTTTCCTGGGCAAAAGTTGTGTGGGCAACCACACACGGTGCTAAAGGTAGCGACACACACACCTCTCCACCGGTACCTTTAAACTGCTTTCTCTGTCTCAACCTCTCCTAGCAACTAACCCGGTAGTGGTTCTGTTCAACAGTTAACTGAATGTTAATGACTAGATTATACATTATTTATGAAATCTGACACATGAACAAAAACCCTTTCCTACTGTAGATCTAATGATCACTTTACACACACTAGGCTGGACGATATGGCTGAAATCACTCAGTATTTTTACAATAATGATTTATATCACAATATGGCAAATGTCTGCAAAATCACAAAAAGGAATCAAACTTTTTTCCTTTAGAAAAAAACCTGTAAACAGGTAAAACATGATCTCTAATGACTTGTTTTATTAGTTTAAAATCAAATTTAGAATCATTAAAGGGTAATTTTGGTATTTTTTTCAACTATATTTTCCCATGTTTTTTGTGTCTATCTGACGAATTGGGACAACAATTTTTAAAATTTGTCCAATATTGAGCGAGAACGCTGTAACGAGGGCAAGTGAGCAGGGTCACTGTGATGTTACGTTCACAAAAATTGCTTGTTTTTGCCACTGACAGGCTCACATTGTTATTATGAGTGTCTGACAACATTATGAAAAGGACCCTACAGAGAAATACCTTACTTGATCCGGTCTGTTTCTTATTGTGTCCGAGTCCCGCTCAAGGAGAAGATGTAAATGACGGTGCCAGCTTGCCCCAATAGCACCATATTGCAGCCTGTGAGCAGCGTTCTCCCTCAATACTGGACCAGTTTCAGAAATTGTTGTCTCTATTGGTCAGTTGGAAACAAAAACATGGAGAAAATAGAGTCCAGGTTGAAAAATACAGAATTTATTGACTTTTTTTAAAGTCAATAAATATATATGCACATATTATGCAATACAGACCAATACTGCTGCTGTGACAATTGTCAGAGACGCTCTTTCTGATCTCCTGCATGTGTTCCCTAAAGTCTGTCTGCATTGCCTTTGGATGTCACTCATTCTTCTGAACAGCATGCTCTGTTTGCCCTTATGAAACACACTCACTTAGTATATTATTAGTAAAAATGCCAATGCATTTCTCTGCAGGAAGACGTACTGGTAATGTTCTCAAGAAAAACAAAAATGTTTACTATGTTAAAGGACCAGTGTGTAGCATTTAGGGGGATCTACTGGCAGAAATGGAATATAATATTAATAAGTATGTTTTCTTTAGTGTATAATCACCTGAAAATACAAATCGTTGTGTTTTCGTTATCTTAGATTGAGCCGTTTTCGCGTCGACCACCTTAGTTCTCCTACACGCTTGTCACACGGGAGAAGTTTCAGTTGGTTGCAATCTGCAACCTCATCGCTAGATGCCGCCAGATCCTACACACTGCACCTTTAAATTACAAATAATGGAATGGGATGTTATACTTCTCAGTTCATTTCATACAAGAAAAGTTACAGCTCAAACTTCTTATCAGAAATAGTAAACAGTTTAAAACAATTACTTCATATGAATTAGATCATTCAATCTCGACACACCATACATTTAATTTTTAGAGGTGATGAAATCCATTGGCATTGTTACTAAAGTACAGTGTTTTTTCATAGAGGGTTGGTGCAAGGCCTGCACACCCACAGTCATTGCCTGTTGTACTTCACACGCCTGCATGCTCTCATAATCCTAGATGAAGACTACTCACCTCCTCACACGGATGTCACTTGTTGGTCATCTTGTCTTCATTTTTCACTCCCTGTCAGATGAAGACATTTTACTGTATTTGATAGACTGATGTACTGTTGGATGTTGTGTGATTGAGATTAGCTGTGACTTGTGAACTTTTGCCTGTTTCTTAAAAAAGACTCTTTTGCTCTTCTCTGCTAACTCCTGTAGGGGGCGGCATCCCTCATGGTGTGTTGCCGGAGATGGGGCCGGGGGGTAACGCGGGCCAACTAACCGAGCACAGGCCACGCTGGACGGGCACGCATGAAACTGTCCAGTCCCCCCCTGACACTATGCAAAAGCGCAATAAAGCTCAGGCTGACACTGAAGCCAGGCAGGGGGCCCTCGCACAGCCCGACCCCGTGGAGAGTAAACGCAAAGTGGGCAAGAGAGGCAGTGTGTCCTGGGCCCCTGACCTGACAAAAGACCTGGTCTCAGAGTCTGTGTCAGACTCAGTTTCTGAATCATTAACTGACGTAGCCACAGCTGCACACGTAGAACCCGTCACTGCTGTCAATGAGCCTGAGGCCCAACAGGCACGTAAGTTCTCTGTAGATGCTTCTACTAATCGGGAGACAGCGAGGCCCAGGAGAGGGTCGGAAGGTGAGCACCGGTCACAGATGGAAAGCTTTTCGTCCAACACTGTCAAGTCAAACTGAAGGAAATTAAGCTTTATAAATATTAAATAAATTGCAATTAAGAAAATAATATAAATAGAAAAATAGAAAATAAATAAATCAGAAAGTAATTTGTAAATTAAGTCCACTAGCAAAACTGAGTGCTCAGGAAGTAAACAAGTAAACCGGATGGAACAAATTCATTAATCGGCAGAAATTTTTTTGGCATTGTACGTTTCTGCAAAACACGGACACGTTGAATGTTGACGTTTCTGACCCAAAACACACAATGCCACGGGGTTAACGTTGTGAAACGATTGGTTAGGTTTAGGCAATAAAACTTCTTGGTTAAGGTTAGATCATGGTTTGTGTTAAAATAATAACGTAACAACAATAAAACGCAACAACGTAACGCAACAACGTAACGCAACCAAGTAACGCAACAACGTAACGCAACAACGTAACGCAACAACGTAACGCAACAACGTAACGTTCACTCCATATACTAGATCACTTGCTCTGACCGAATGCAAAAACGTCGACAATCAGATTTCAGAAACATACAATGCCAACATTTTTTCCTGGCCACTGGGCTGTTTCGTCAACTCCAAAAGAAACAACAAAACATAAATTTCCCCCCACTTAGCATCCATGAAAATATCCTACCCTGACTTTACCAAGTGATAAAAGAAAGATTTCCCTTCTTCTACTTTTACATTCACATGCTTTTGACATATAATAATCAATAAACAGTTGGTGAAGTTCTCTGGTATTCTTCTCTTTAAGGTAAGTCACTGTAAAACACCACCAACCTTTAACTCAACACAGTCACGCTTGTCAATAGTTTTCCTGGCCACCACTTTCCCACAACCTCCTCACTGGGTGGCACAACATCAGTCACCTGGCACCTCAGGATCTGCCATCACATTCAGTACCCAGAGCACTTTAACTCACACACACACACACATATACACACATATACACACAAGTATGTCATGGCAGGAGCCGGCTAATCACACCCTGTACTTGAAAAGTGGGTCATCCAACCAACACAAGAGCAGGACACTTGTGACCTGAGACCTTTTTGGTAGCGCACTATGTACTCCTTCAGATGTCCAACTCTCCGACACTTTCACCAATTTCTCACCCCTAAATAGGGGAGAGTATCAAGTACACGTTGTGTACGTCAGGTCAATTCATTATCACCATGTTACATGATCCTGCTTTTGGAGAGACCTTTTGCTCCTCCAAGTACCAAGAATCACTGTGTCCTCTGTTGTGTCATTTCTTACTATAAATTTCATGTATTATATAACTAAATATTTTCCAATTAATAGTATAAAGAAATAGTTTGACATTTTTACAATTATGCCTATTCACTTTCTTGCTGAGAGTTAGATGATGACCCGCTAGATGGTTTGTTACACAGAACCATCTGAGAAGCCGTCATTGGAAACTGTTTGGAAAAGGGCAGGTCATAATACAAAAGCCTGATATAAAAGGTTGAAGGTGCAATTGTGTCGTGGGATTGACGATATTCTGTTACAGCAGGTATTCACCTACTATTGTCTTCAAACTTTTACACATTCCAGTGGTGATTTCAGTGATGTTTTGGCCATTGAAGAAGTCGTGATGCAGCCAATACCTGCTGTGAACAGTAACGTTTTCAGTAATGGGACGCTGAAGCTCAACAGCATCAACAAAACTTCAAGCACTTAGAGCAGCTGGCCGGGAGGTGTAAAAAACAAGTTTGAGAATTGAAAGTATCACCTCATTGTAGTGCTTCAGTTTCCCATTATGTCACCGCGTTGAGGCATTATGGTGTTAATTTATGTTTTCTGTCATCTCAGCCTCCCCTGCTCCGCCCTATGGCATCTCTGTCCTGGAGTGTGTGTGCGACTCCATGGTGCTGGCCTGGAAACAGCCAAACTTTGTCGGCGGTGCTGACATCACCGGCTACTTCGTGGATTACCGTGAGGTCATCGATGGCGTGCCAGGGAAGTGGCACGAGGGCAACGTCAGGGCTATCAGCGAGAGGGCCTACAGGGTGAGTTATTGCTCGACACAAATACAGATATAGGTTTTTAAAGGACTCTTCCATAAGTAAGGCTTTCATGTCTTTTTGTCTGCAGGTGTCTGACCTGAAGGAGAACAAAAAGTACCAGTTCCAGGTGCGAGCGGCCAACATGGCAGGTGTCGGCATCCCTTCACTGCCCAGTGACACCTTCCTGTGCGAGGAGTGGACCATCGCCGTGCCAGGTTGGTTAGAGCTCCTATTGAACCCACTGAGAGGATGCTGTCATCAACAGCACACCCTTTGTAGAACATTAATAGAACAAAAAAGGCCCTAACACACAGATTTTTATGCCTCCAAGCCGGCGACAGCCATGGCAGGAGGCATTATATTTTCAGGTTGTTTGTCCGACCATCCGTCTGACCCATTCGGTGAACGCGATAGCTCATTTCTTAAAATTTTGCATGAATGTCCACTTGGACTCAAGGATGAACTGATTCGATTTTGGATGTCAAAGACCAAGGTCACTACGACCTCACATCCATTCTAGTTTTGCCCAAGTGTGTATCTCCAATGTGTTTCTGTTTTGGACCACAGGACCTCCTCATGACCTGCAGACAAGAGAGGTGCGAAACAACTCCCTGGTGTTGCTATGGAGACCACCTGTGTACCAGGGCCGCGATCCGGTCAATGGGTTCTACGTGGACATCAAGGAAGCGGACGCACCGGCGGAGGCGTGGAGAGGAATCAACACCAAGGCTACGGAGAAGAAATACATGAAGGTCATCATCGTCGTCCGGCTGAGTGCTTCTTCTTCTTCTTCTTCTTCACGTGTGACTGCAGCTGGTGTGTAAATCTGATTATTTTCTTTCATTTTGCAGATTAACAATCTGAAGGAAGGCGAGACGTTTGTGTTCCGTGTGCGCGCTCAGAATAATGCCGGTGTTGGTCAAACCTCAGACGTGTCAGAGCCGGTCCTGACTGTCACCAAACCAGGTAGGAAAAAAAGTTTGATTGGGATGAACCGCTGGAGACGAGGTCATTGTTTCAACACCGTCTCCGGGTTTCAGGCACCAAGGAGATAGTGGTGGATGTTGATGATGACGGCATCATCTCCCTGAACTTTGAGTGCGGCGACATGACCCCCGATTCCAAATTTGTGTGGTCAAAGAATTACGAGGACATCACAGACTCACCCCGCCTGACAACAGAGACCAAGGGAAACAAGTGAGAGGACTTTTTAAGCTCAGACTCAGTTCATCAACACGACATCACTCAGTAATCTAACTTATTACTTCTATTTCCCTGCAGATCCAAAACTGCTTTCAACACTCCTGGGGAGGAGGACATTGGCATCTACTCATGTCTCGTCACCCACACTGATGGTGCTTCATCCAGCTACACTCTCTCTGAGGAAGGTGGGTCACAAAAGTCACACATTTCAAGAAGTTAATCAAATAAAATGACTTTCTGCTCTATTTATGCATCTCTTTCTCATGTCTTTGTCAGAGTTGAAGAGGCTGCTGGAGGTCAGTCATGACCACAAATTCCCCAGTGAGTGCATCAGCATGTAATCACAGCTGTTTTTATGCCAGTACATCATGAACTGGACTGTTTCTTTGAGCTGGCTCTCTTTCTTTCTTCAAATTAGTTATTCCCCTGAAGTCAGAGTTGGCTGTGGAGCTGCTTGAGAAGGGCAAAGTTCGCTTCTGGCTGCAGGCGGACAAGATGTCACCCAACGGCAAAGTCGACTACATCTTCAATGATAACGCTCTCTCCCAGGGGGATGTCAGTAAACTATTTTTATTCTTATTATATCTAGGAATTATGTTTTTATGTAGATGAGAAGAGTTTAAAATGTGTCTTTGTTTTGTAGAAATACAAGATGAACTTCGACAAGAACACCGGTGTGATTGAGATGATCATGGAGCATCTGACTCCGGCGGATGAGGGCACCTTCACCTTCCAGTTGCAGGATGGGAAAGCTACCAACCAGAGCAGCTTGGTGCTGATAGGAGACGGTACGTTCAGTCAAACAATGAAAACCTGAAGATGATCCTGATCACAAATTCTATTAAACTGGAGTTAAGTGACAGTTTTGTTTAGTTTAGAGGTTAAAACCTGTAGTGAATCAGTGGATACTTAACTTTTGGTATTGAAATATAAGCTCCTGTTCATATGAGTGGAAACGTATCTTGCTTAATGTAACATTATCTAAAAGACCTTTATTTTATTTTATGACTTTTATCAGTGCTGACTCCTCTTAGTCGATTATTCAACTAATTGATCGCTTTGTTTTTTTTCGACTATGATTTCTTTAGTCAATTAGTAATTTTTTATGCTTTTTTTTCATGCTGAATGACTTATTTTTCGCTTTTGTGTGATTCTTTGTGGAGAAACTCAAATCAAAAATCAACTAATTAATTAGTCGACAAAATCATATGAATTTTTTTTGGTCGAGGACAGCCTTAACTTCTATTATACATTTTTCATTATTATAACCACGTTTTTTTTAGTTTACTTAATTATACTGCAACAGAAGACATGACAGATTATTTTTCTTCCTATATAGGGAAGGGTTTTTGTATATATAAATGAAAATTAAAAATCAGGCTAATTTTATGACGATTGGGTCAGTTCTTGGCTCTGATTGGGCGGCTTTTTGTCAGTCCAATCAGGCAACACTGATCCCAAACTACATTCATGTTATCACATAATTTAAGAACAACCAGACACGTATCACATGGTTAGATATCATGGTTAGATTAAGTGTCGTTTTGAGCCATAAAACATTAACATTGTAAACTCTTTTTATTCACAGTGTTCAAGGAGCTGCAGAAGGAATCAGAGTTCCAGATGAAAGAATGGGTCAGAAAGCAAGGTACGGATACTCACTATTATGAGAAGTGTAGCCCTAAATACTCATTTATTTATTTATTGTTTTATAGTAGTCTTAGTTTGGCCAGGTATAATATCTCAGAAGTATGTCGCTCTATACATACAACATACACAGTTGAAGAACTGTTTAGGAATGGCCATGATATTTAAATCTTTTGACTACTATTTCATTACCACACTTGTCACAGTATGTTCAATTTCTGGTCAATGTCACAAGACTGTCTCCTTTTTTTGGTTGTGATATATTATAGCTAAAAGCTTTTTATTTCATTTTTTATTTTGAACCACGCAATATAGTTTCAGTTTAGTTTTAGTTTTTCTTAAAGTATATCATTTTTATTTAATTTGAGTTTACGACAATATTTTTCACTGTTTAGTTTTAGTTTCAGTAAATGTTTGTTGGTATTTTAGCTTAAAAATGGACTCAAATGATTAACTGCTTATCATAATACTTGCAAATTATTTTTCTGTTGATCAACTTAACGATTAATCGACTAAACTTTTCAGCTCTACTGGAATCCGTGTTGATTTACGTTTGAATTACATGACATGATTTCCATTGTTATAACTGCTGTGTTTGTTTCAGGTCCTCACTTTATCGAGTATTTGGGTTACGAGGTGACACCAGAGTGCTGCGTTATACTGAAATGCAAGGTGAGACAGAACTATAAATGCTTTTTTAATGCTGCAGTCTTTTAAAGAAACACTGTGAGTGTTGATGTAATCACATCCTTCTGTTGTGATGCCTCTCAGGTCGGCAACATGAAGAAGGAGACGTCGGCGCTGTGGTACAAAGACGGACAGCAGATCAAAGCAGACGAGAATCTCGGCTTCACCGAGGGAGTGCTGAAGCTGGAAATTGCTCAGGTAAAAATATGAGAAAGGAAACCTGTGAGAAGTGTGACTGTGTATATATATATATATGTGTGTGTGTGTGTGTGTGTGTGTGTGTGTGTGTATTTCTGTACTGTATAATTGTCACTGAATTCATTTGCATATATGAATGTTAACGGTGGAATCCTTGCACAGCTATGTCTGTACTCCTAAAATATTTGGATCCTTCACATATTGTGGGCATCTTTCACCTCAGTATTGGTCCACGAAAATCAGGTATTTGAGTAAGTTGGAATAAAAAAAAATCCTCAAAAAGGGATTTGTTAGTTTTTTTTGTTTTTTTTACTAATTACTAGGGCTCTAAAAAAAAAATTTGAAAAAAAGTCTGAAAAAAAGTCCGAAAAAAAAGTCTGAAAAACAATGTCCGAAAAAAGTCTGAAAAAAAGATCTAAAAAAAAATCTGAAAACAAATGTGAAAAAAAGTCTGACAAAAAAGTCTGAAAAACAATATCCAAAAAAAGTCTGAAAAAAAGATCTAAAAAAAAAAGTCTGAAAAAAAGTCTGAAAAAAAAGTCTGAAAAAATGTCCGAAAAAAAAGTGTGGAAAAAAAAGTCCGAAAAAAAAGTCTGAAAAAAAAATCTGAAAAAAAAGTCTGAAAAAAAGTCCGAAAAAAAGTCTGAAAAACAATATCCGAAAAAAGTCTGAAAAAAAGATCTAAAAAAAAAAATCGGAAAAAAAGTCTGAAAAAAAGTCCGAAAAAAAAGTCTGAAAAACAATATCCGAAAAAAGTCTGAAAAAAAGTCTGAAAAAAAGTCTGAAAAAAAGTCTGAAAAAAAGCCTGAAAAACAATATCCGAAAAAAGTCTGAAAAAAAAATCTAAAAAAAAAAATCTGAAAAAAAAGTCTGAAAAAATGTCCGAAAAAAAAGTCTGGAAAAAAAAGTCCGAAAAAAGTAAGAAAAAAAGATCTAAAAAAAAAATCGGAAAAAAAGTCTGAAAAAAAGTCTGAAAAAAAGTCCGAAAAAAAAGTCTGAGAAACAATATCCGAAAAAAGTCTGAAAAAAAGATCTAAAAAAAAAAATCGGAAAAAAAGTCTGAAAAAAAGTCTGAAAAAAAGCCTGAAAAACAATATCCAAAAAAAGTCTGAAAAAAAGTCCGAAAAAAAAGTCTGAAAAAAAGTCCGAAAAAAAAGTCTGAAAAAAGATCTAAAAAAGAAATCTGAAAAAAAGTCTGAAAAAAAGTCTGAAAAAAAGCCTGAAAAACAATATCCAAAAAAAGTCTGAAAAAAAGATCTAAAATAAAAAGTCTGAAAAAAAGTCTGAAAAAAAAGTCTGAAAAAATGTCCGAAAAAAAAGTGTGGAAAAAAAAGTCCGAAAAAAAAGTCTGAAAAAAAAATCTGAAAAAAAAGTCTGAAAAAAAGATCTAAAAAAAAAAATTTGAAAAAAAGTCTGAAAAAAAGTCCGAAAAAAAATTCTGAAAAACAATGTACGAAAAAAGTCTGAAAAAAAGATCTAAAAAAAAAATCTGAAAACAAATGTGAAAAAAAGTCTGAAAAAATGTCAGAAAAAAAGTCTGAAAAACAATATCCGAAAAAAATCTGAAAACAAATCTGAAAAAAAGTCTGAAAAAAAATCTGAAAAAAAAGTCTGAAAAAAAGTCTGAAAAACAATATCCAAAAAAAGTCTGAAAAAAAGATCTAAAAAAAAAATCTGAAAAAAAAGTCTGAAAAAATCTCCGAAAAAAAAGTCTGGAAAAAAAAGTCTGAAAAAAAGATCTAAAAAAAAAATCAGAAAAAAAGTCTGAAAAAAAAGTCTGAAAAAAATGTCCGAAAAAAAAGTCCGAAAAAAAAGTCTGAAAAGAAGTCTGAAAAAAAAGTCTGAATAAAAAGTCTGAAAAAAAGTCTGAAAAAAAAGTCTGAAAAACAATGTCCGAAAAAAGTCTGAAAAAAAAGTCTGAAAAAAAAATCTGAAAAAAAAGTCTGAAAAAATCTCCGAAAAAAAAATCTGGAAAAAAAAGTCCGAAAAAAGTCTGAAAAAAAGATCTAAAAAAAAAATCAGAAAAAAAGTCTGAAAAACAATATCCGAAAAAAGTCTGAAAAAAACATCTAAAAAAAAAAGTCTGAAAAAAAGTCTGAAAAACAAATCTGAAAAAAAAGTCTGAAAAAATGTCAGAAAAAAAGTCTGAAAAACAATATCCGAAAAAAGTCTGAAAAAAAGTCTGAAAAAAAGTCTGAAAAAAAGCCTGAAAAACAATATCCAAAAAAAGTCTGAAAAAAAGATCTAAAAAAAAAAGTCTGAAAAAAAGTCTGAAAAAAAAGTCTGAAAAAATGTCTGAAAAAAAGTCTGAAAAACAATATCCGAAAAAAGTCTGAAAAAAAGATCTAAAAAAAAAAATCGGAAAAAAAGTCTGAAAAAAAGTCCGAAAATAAAGTCTGAAAAACAATATCCGAAAAAAGTCTGAAAAAAAAGTCTGAAAAAAAGTCTGAAAAAAAGCCTGAAAAACAATATCCAAAAAATGTCTGAAAAAAAGATCTAAAAAAAAAAGTCTGAAAAAAAGTCTGAAAAAAAAATCTGAAAAAAAAGTCTGAAAAAAAGTCCGAAAAAAAGTCTGAAAAACAATATCCGAAAAAAGTCTGAAAAAAAAATCTAAAAAAAAAAATCTGAAAAAAAGTCTGAAAAAAAGTCTGAAAAAAAGCCTGAAAAACAATATCCAAAAAAAGTCTGAAAAAAAGATCTAAAATAAAAAGTCTGAAAAAAAGTCTGAAAAAAAAGTCTGAAAAAATGTCCGAAAAAAAAGTGTGGAAAAAAAAGTCCGAAAAAAAAGTCTGAAAAAAAAATCTGAAAAAAAAGTCTGAAAAAAAGATCTAAAAAAAAAAATTTGAAAAAAAGTCTGAAAAAAAGTCCGAAAAAAAAGTCTGAAAAACAATGTACGAAAAAAGTCTGAAAAAAAGATCTAAAAAAAAATCTGAAAACAAATGTGAAAAAAAGTCTGAAAAAATGTCAGAAAAAAAGTCTGAAAAACAATATCCGAAAAAAATCTGAAAACAAATCTGAAAAAAAGTCTGAAAAAAAATCTGAAAAAAAAGTCTGAAAAAAAGTCTGAAAAACAATATCCAAAAAAGTCTGAAAAAAAGATCTAAAAAAAAAAGTCTGAAAAAAAGTCTGAAAAAATAGTCTGAAAAAATGTCAGAAAAAAAGTCTGAAAAACAATATCCGAAAAAAGTCTGAAAAAAAAATCTAAAAAAAAAAATCTGAAAACAAATCTGAAAAAAAGTCTGAAAAAAAGTCTGAAAAAAAAGTCTGAAAAAAAGATCTAAAAAAAAAAATTTGAAAAAAAGTCTGAAAAAAAGTCCGAAAAAAAAGTCTGAAAAACAATGTACGAAAAAAGTCTGAAAAAAAGATCTAAAAAAAAATCTGAAAACAAATGTGAAAAAAAGTCTGAAAAAATGTCAGAAAAAAAGTCTGAAAAACAATATCCGAAAAAAATCTGAAAACAAATCTGAAAAAAAGTCTGAAAAAAAATCTGAAAAAAAAGTCTGAAAAAAAGTCTGAAAAAAAGTCTGAAAAACAATATCCAAAAAAAGTCTGAAAAAAAGATCTAAAAAAAAAAGTCTGAAAAAAAGTCTGAAAAAATAGTCTGAAAAAATGTCAGAAAAAAAGTCTGAAAAACAATATCCGAAAAAAGTCTGAAAAAAAAATCTAAAAAAAAAAATCTGAAAACAAATCTGAAAAAAAGTCTGAAAAAAAGTCTGAAAAAAAAGTCTGAAAAAAAGTCTGAAAAAAAGTCTGAAAAACAATATCCAAAAAAAGTCTGAAAAAAAGATCTAAAAAAAAAAGTCTGAAAAAAAGTCTGAAAAAAAAGTCTGAAAAAATGTCAGAAAAAAAGTCTGAAAAACAATATCCGAAAAAAGTCTGAAAAAAAATCTAAAAAAAAAAATCTGAAAAAAAAGTCTGAAAAAATGTCAGAAAAAAAAGTCTGGAAAAAAAAGTCCGAAAAAAATAAGAAAAAAAGATCTAAAAAAAAAATCGGAAAAAAAGTCTGAAAAAAAAGTCTGAAAAAAAGTCTGAAAAAAAGTCCGAAAAAAAAGTCCGAAAAAAAAATCTGAAAAGAAGTCTGAAAAAAAGTCTGAAAAACAATATCCGAAAAAAGTCTGAAAAAAAAATCTAAAAAAAAAAATCTGAAAAAAAAGTCTGAAAAAATGTCCGAAAAAAAAGTCTGGAAAAAAAAGTCCGAAAAAAATAAGAAAAAAAGATCTAAAAAAAAAATCGGAAAAAAAGTCTGAAAAAAAGTCTGAAAAAAAGTCCGAAAAAAAAGTCCGAAAAAAAAGTCTGAAAAGAAGTCTGAAAAAAAAGTCTGAATAAAAAGTCTGAAAAAAAAGTCTGAAAAACAATGTCCGAAAAAAGTCTGAAAAAAAGATCTAAAGAAAAAATCCAAAAAAAAATCTGAAAAAAAGTCTGAAAAAAAGTCTGAAAAAAAAGTCTGAAAAAGAGATCTAAAAATAAAAAGTCTGAAAAAAAGTCTGAAAAAAAAGTCTGAAAAAAAAGTCTGAAAAAAAAGTCTGAAAAAAAGTCTGAAAAAAAAGTCTGACAAACAATGTCCGAAAAAAGTCTGAAAAAAAGATCTAAAGAAAAAATCTGAAAAAAAATCTGAAAAAAAGTCTGAAAAAAAAGTCTGAAAAAAAGATCTAAAAAAAAAAAGTCTGAAAAAAAATATGAAAAAAAAGTCTGAAAAAAAGTCTGAAAAAAAGTCTGACAAACAATGTCCGAAAAAAGTCTGAAAAAAAGATCTAAAGAAAAAATCTGAAAAAAAATCTGAAAAAAAGTCTGAAAAAAAGATCTAAAAAAAAAAAGTCTGAAAAAAAATATGAAAAAAAAGTCTGAAAAAATGTCAGAAAAAAAGTCTGAAAAACAATGTCCGAAAAAAGTCTGAAAAAAAGATCTAAAAAAAAAATCAGAAAAAAAGTCTGAAAAAAATGTCTGAAAAAAAAGTCTGAATAAAAAGTCTGAAAAAAAGTCTGAAAAAAAAGTCTGAAAAAAAGTCTGAAAAACAATATCCGAAAAAAGTCTGAAAAAAAGATCTAAAAAAAAAAAGTCTGAAAAAAAGTCTGAAAAAAAGTCTGAAAAAAAGTCAGAAAAAAAAGTCTGAAAAAAAGTCTGAAAAAAAGATCTAAAAAAAAAAGTCCGAAAAAAAAGTCTGAAAAAAAGTCCAAAAAGAAATTCTGAAAAAAAGTCTGAAAAAAAGATCTAAAAAAAAAGTCTGAAAAAAAAGTCCGAAAAAAAAGTCTGAAAAAATGTCCGAAAAAAAAGACTGGAAAAAAAAGTCCGAAAAAAGTCTGAAAAAAAGATCTAAAAAAAAAATCTGAAGAAAAATCTGAAAAAAAGTCTGAAAAAAAGTCTGAAAAAAAAGTCTGAAAAAAAGATCTAAAAAAAAAAGTCTGAAAAAAAGTCTGAAAAAAAAGTCTGAAAAACAATGTCCGAAAAAAGTCTGAAAAAAAAATCTGAAAAAAAAGTCCGGAAAAAAAAGTCCGAAAAAAAGTCTGAAAAACAATATCCGAAAAAAGTCTGAAAAAAAGATCTGAAAAAAAGTCTGAAAAAAAGTCCGAAAAAAAAGTCTGAAAAAAGATCTAAAAAAGAAATCTGAAAAAAAGTCTGAAAAAAAGTCTGAAAAACAATATCCGAAAAAAGTCTTAAAAAAAATATCTGAAAAAAGTCTGAAAAAAAGATCTAAAAAAAAAAATCTGAAAAAATGTAAAAAAAAAAAAAAAAGTCTGAAAAATGTCCAAAAAAAAAGTTAGTAAAAAATATATAAAAATGTCTGAAAAATGTCTGAAAAGAAAAGTTTGATAAATGTCTGAAAAATGTAAAAAAGAATGTCGGAAGAAATGAAGTCCGAAAAAAGTCCGAAAAATGTCAGAAAAAAAGTCTGATAAATGTCTGAAAAATGTAAAAAAAAAAAAAAAAAAATGTAAGAAAAAAAGTTTGGGAAATGTTTTAAAAAAAAAAAAAAAAGTCTGAAAAATGTCTGAAAAAAAAGTCTGAAAAATGTCCAAAAACAAAGTTAGAAAAAGTATAAAAAAAAAACGGAAAAATGTCTGAAAAGAAAAGTCTGATAAATGTCTGAAAAATGTAAAAAAAAAAAAAAAAAAAAAAAATGTAAAACAAAAAGTTTGGGAAATGTTTTAAAAAAAAAAAAGTCTGAAAAATGTCCAAAAAAAAGTTAGTAAAAAAATCTAAAAAAAAAAAATCGGAAATAGAGTCCGAAAAAAGTCCGAAAAATGTCAGAAAAAAGTCTGAAAAATGTCTAAAAAAAAAGTCAGAAAGATGTAAAAAAAAAATGTCGGAAGAAATAAAGTCTGAAAAAAGTCTGAAAAAAAAGTTCCATAGAAAAAAATGTCCATAGAAAAAATGTCCGACGAAAAAATGTCTGACAAAAAATTCTGAAAAAAAAGTCTGGAAAAAAAAGTCTGGAAAATGTCAAAAAAAGTCTGAAAAATGTCAAAAAAAATATCGGAAGAAATAAAGTCTGAAAAAAGTCCATAGAAAAAAATGTCCATAGTAAAAAAGTCTGAAAAAAGAAATCTGAAAAAAAGTCTGAAAAATGTTTGTCATTGTTTTGTGTTAATTGATTTCCAATAATATACATACATTTGCGTAGAGCAAGCATATTTGCCCATGTTGATAAGAGTATTAAATACTTGACAAATCTCCCTTTAAGGTACATTTTGAACAGATAAACAATTTGTGAATAATTTGTGATTAATCGCGATTTTAATTTTAATTTTTAATCGATTGGCCGCCCTACTAATTATACTTAATTTTTTTGTTATAAATAACCAGCATTAATTGTCTTTCAATACATTTGTCATATCATATTTTAAGTCCTAACAAGGCCATTAAATTATTTCACATTTAATTTTTTGACGCCGTTATCTCTTTCTCTCTCTAACTGTTCTGTCTTCCACTTCTCTCAAATTTCATTTAACCCCCTTTTCCATTCTTCATCTCACAACTCATTCCCATCCCACTGTACTGTCTCTAACATCTGTCCCAGTGTCATTCAGTGACATGACATCCTCCAGGTGATCATATAAACATATAAACATATAAACGTGATGTCACATGTGTCCCATTTCAGCGCAACTCCCCTGCAGACTCGTCGGCCGACGACGTAATCTGGAGAAGCATAAAAGTTGGGAACAGTTATCTGTTGTCGTCATGGGCCAACGGCCATTTCTGGTTTTGCCTTTCTGCCTGAGAATGTTTTATTTATTTATTTATTTATTTATTTATTTATTTGTTTGTTTGTTTGTTTGTTTGTTTGTTTGTTTGTTTGTTTGTCTGTTGGCTTTTTTGCTCTTGCGTCATATATGTGTTTTCTGCTGCACCCGTAGAAGAAGAGAACAGCTTGCCTTTTTAGATGAATACAATTCATATTCCTTGTTCGGTGTTGTTTTTACGACTGAATTTGACGTTCCCGCTCTCTCTGTCAGATTTCCAAGAAGGACTCTGGTGTGTATGAGGTCGTTCTGAAGGATGACAGAGGAAAGGACACTTCCACATTGAATTTGAAAGATCAAGGTAAACTTTTGAGAGTCACACACTGAGATGAACAATCATGACTGTAAATGTAAATATATCACTTAGCATGATCAAATCTCTTTCTCTTCAAGGTTTCAAAGACTTGATGAATGAAGTTTTCACTTTTATCGGTAAGGACATAAACATTTTGTCAAAACATTAAACATTTTGTTGCCTTATCCATTTTGAATTTGCATTTTAACCCCAAATTAATATTTGAATTGCAGCCAATTCCTCCACTCCGCTGAAGATCACAAGCACAGATCAGGGCATCCGACTCTACACCTTTGTCAGCTACTACAACGATTTACTCCAAGTGACATGGCACTACAAGTACGTTCTGTGTCTACATTGCTATTTATGCAAACATGTTTACACTTGTTATTAAAAGGAATTAGTTACACTCTATCTACTGCAATTAACAACAATTCAATTAACAATAATAATAAAACATATTTTTGTTATTTGCCTTAAAGGTGTTCTGTGTTTTAACATGATAAGTAATTTATTGTGGAAAGCAACATGAAGCATATATGCCTCTTTTTATTATAAAAAAGTATCAGTATCGGAGCTTATACCTTTTACTTGACTACAATTTATGACATTGATGTGAGAGTAAATTGTTACTTCTAGTATTTTTGAGACACATTTTATCAATGTAGTACAATAGTTAAATATATTCAGTGCTTTGTCCACCTGTAGTTTCCCTCATGTTTCTGTGTCGTCTCTCCGACAGGGATTCGGCCATCTCCTTCTCTGACCGTATAAAGAGCGGCGTGGTGGGAGAGCAGCTGTGGCTGCAGATCTCAGAGCCCACAGAGAAAGACATGGGCAAATACGCCATTGAGTTCAACGATGGAAAAGGAGGCCTGAGGAGGACCGTTGAGCTGTCTGGTCAAGGTGAAACTTCCCTCTTAGCCACAACGACTGTATACTTGTTGCTTGTTTTTAAAAACCAATGTTTTAAATGTGTGGGTTTTAGACATTTTATGACCTCTAACAAACTTCTTGTACTTCTTTTTATAATTCAGATTTCTTGTTTTGCATTTGGTGTATCCTATATATACAGCCTTTTGTTTTGTTTTGCAGCATTTGACGATGCTTTTGCAGAATTCAAGAGACTCCAGTAAGTTATTTACGCCTCGATAACTATCATTATTATTATAGCTTCATGTATCCACATCACATCATGCAGAAAAACACATTTTATAAATTCAAACCCACAGTGATTTGAGGAACTACATGCATGAAGAAATATGCATAAAGAATACGCCTTAACTTTCACTTTTGATTCTTTCATCTAATTCGTCGTTTCCTCTTTCTTTCTTTTTTTACCTCATCAGAGCTGCTGCTATTGCAGAGAGAAGTAAGTGTATTGTGTTTAAAGTGGCTTCATTTCATCATCAAGAAGTCCTGTCTTTCTTACATTGTATAGAATACTGTGTAAAGAGTTTCAAATGCTACAACTTGAATTTTAACTAAAAGACAGATCATATAACTCTAATTCTTTCCACCTAATACTTACAGAGTCCTGTAAAATACATATATTCCACTGATTACATTTAAAGCAATACATTATCCAGACTATATATTAAAGGTATATTATGTAACAGTTGTCGGTTGCTGTCTGTAAACACAGCATTCATAGTTGGCCCCTCCTAGAGAGAGAGCAGCGGTGGTCGAGCGAGCTATAGAGTGAATGAAGAGAGGGAGCGGCGTTAGTGAGAACAAAGCAGTGAATCAGAGAAATAAAACGTTATTGCTGAAGCCCAGAAACGTCCTGAACACAGCAAAATAATACGAGAAAATACAGGCAGAGGGCAGGATCTCTACATATTATACTTTTAATATAAATATTCACATGTATTTAATGTCCAACATGGTCGTTACTTTAGATTGAAGAAGACTGATTATACGCACACCATGTATACAGCATCACTAAGGAAAAAGGTAACGCCTGCACACTACTCATTGCCACAAAAGTTTGTTAATGACTATGTTTCGATTCTACTTGGATCATTCTGACCTGACGAAGATCCAAGTAGTCATTAATAAACTTTTGTGGCATGGAGTATTGGGCAGGCATTACCTTTTTCCTCTAAAGTTAGATTAGATTACCATATAAATAAAAGGTATTTATTGTAATTATTGAAGTCAACATTGTTTGTTTCAGGTCGTGCTCGAGTAGCAGGAGGCCTGCCTGATGTGGTCACTATACAGGAGGGCAAGGTAAACTGATTTAAGCTGACAGCACAATGACAGTTATAGAGAGACTGGCTCTACGTACCTGAACATAATTGCTATTACTGTATAATTGTATATGTGTGTTTTTCATGTTATCCTCTCACCAGGCTCTCAATCTCACCTGCAACATCTCGGGCGACCCCGTGCCAGAGGTCACCTGGCTGAAGAACGACAGGGAGATCACGTCCGACGACCACTGCATCCTCAAGTTTGCGTCAGGCAAGTTCGCCAGCTTCACCATCACCGGCGTGAACACGTCGGACTCTGGCAAGTACAGCATCCTGGTGAAGAACAAGTACGGCACGGAGAGCGGGGACTTCACCGTAAGTGTCTTCAACCCTGAAGACGACAAGAAAAAATAAAAGCGGTCCAAATCTTGTCGTAAATATGTATAAATGAAAAACAACAGTTGTGAAGGAAAGAAACGGGCTTGAGGATGTGTTAGATGTTTTTTTGTGTAGAATATAAAATTAACTCTAGGGGTGCTCAATCTGAAATGAAATGTCAACAACAGTTCAGAGAGAAATCCAGAGTGTGATGAAGATCCAATAATAACAAATCTAACATCACGTCCACTCAAAAATGGTGCAATTTTAGTTTTTTTTGTTTGTGTAAAATTGTGGCACGCAGAGAAGCAAATGTTGGCGCTCATTTTACTCTGTAGAAGAAAAATGAAACTTTACTTGACAAAAGAAAGCCAAAGATGATAGTTTAATACATGTGGTGTTGATAGGATGCAACGCTAAGTCATAGAAAAGAAAATCATGAAGTTAGTGTGCAGTGTTTAAATGTTTTTACATGTTTTATCCCATTTGCTACAAATCATGCATTGCAGGCTCATGCAAAGCACTCGATAACGTTAGATTCATTCATGCTTTTTCTTGTCTTTCAGGCGGCAATTTATTTTCCTTTATATTATTACAATATGTAAAGCATTTTGCAGAGACTTGAAAAATGCTAGAGGCTACAGAAAGTCGTGATTGAAAGTCATTGTTTCATGTAGTTTAAGGCTTTATGTTGGTGCATTCAAGTGCAGGTGGGAATCTAGATCTTCAGAGTTAATAGATTCTTCTGTCAAGCTTTCAATAATGGTGGCAGATTTATTGAGATCCTGAGTCATTTTGAGGCTGTATTTCAGATACACGTAGACAAAAACAGGATTCTCATTTCTAGATTTTAACTCAATGTTCTAACTTAACGTTAGCTTAGTTATCAGTAGTACATTAGAGCAGAGAAATGTGTACTGTTTAATGCACTGAATGCTTTGTAAAGTAAAACAGTAGAAGTTAAACAAAATTTGTTGCAAATGGGTTGAAACATGTATTGCGTCATTTCATCAGATTTTACATTTAGTCCTGTTTTATTATTATTCACCATCATTTGAATGTTGTGATCATTACATCACTTCCATTATCTCCCTGAATACTGTATGTTTGCCCGCTGTCATCGTTGTTATTCATGTGATCCACCATTGTTATGAGATCCCCTTCACAGTCCTTCATTAATGATGATGATGCCTCCTTTATTATGATGATAACAATGCCACTGTAATGAAGACTGTCAGATCACTGTTCATTAATAGTGGTTATTGCATCACTTCCTATTCCCCTGTTGTTGATGAGACTAATAAAAAACGAGCATGTACTTCCCCACTTCCTCCTCCTCCTCTTCCTCTTTGAGTTGCTTCACTGTGGTTTTGAACCCTCCACCCTTCACTATTCACTCTTTCGTTTCAGTTGCGTTTTACCTTTTTCACTCCCAGTCACGATTATCTGTACACTTGGACTGCCCGAAGATCAACCACCAGCATGGAGACAAGCCCTCCCTCTACCGTAACCATCATGCGCTTGATTGATGATGCTCTGGAAAAATAAATCACCTTTAGATGAGCACTAAACAGAGCAAACAAAAATCAAGCTCACCTGAATGAGAAACTAATGCTGTTTCCCTTTGTTGTCTGGTCACCAGCATCCAACGGTGCTTTACAGAATATATATATATATCAAAGATTTTTCTGCAAGATAAAGGTTATAATTAGTCATTTTCCTCATCAGTTTTAACATGAGTACTACTGCTGGAAGTCACTGTGCACGGTCAAGAAATAATCCAGCACATAACCCCCGTAAAACCAAGTTTTTATATGAATTAAACAAACAATATATAAGGTGTTAATTAGTGAGCTTTAGAGGCGCTTGGAGGCAGATTTCTTTATCTGTTGACAGATAAAGAAAGGCTAGCTGTTTCCCCCTGTTTACAGTCTTTATGCTAAGCTAAGCTAAACTTCTCCTGCCGTCTCCTGACTGTAGCTTCATATTAAACCAACCCGATTTCATGGGAATGTGTATAAATAGTACGGCATTACATGGATTCCGTATGTCATGAGAACATACTGTATTTAAGCCTTTTCGCGTGTCATTTGTCATTTTCTCTTTTTGCGTAATTTTTACATCACGCAACAAAACTACGGTAACGCCCACAGTTAGGTTTAGGCAACAAAACTACTTAGTTATGTTTGGGTAAAACATCATGGTTGGGCTTAAAATAAGTACGTAAACTAAGTAAAATATTTACGTAAACAACGTCAGTACGGAAAACACGTCACAAACGTAACTAACGTAACTTCAAAATAACTCACTTTGTGACACGAACCGGCGGATGTGGCTCAGGGGTAGAGCGGGTCGCCCACCAATCGGAAGGTCGGCGGTTCGATTCTCCAGTCCACATGTCAAAGTGTCCTTTAGACTAGAAAGGCGCTATATAAATGCAAGTCCATTTACCATTTACACCAGTCTTCTGGTTGAAGTCCTGTGTTAGTTGGACCCATCCACCTCCCCGCCCACTAATCATAAGAGGCATTTCTCACTTTTTTATTCTACGTCAGTAGCTCTGAGCGTATAGCATATTTACGTGGATGCGTTTACATTGCAGTCAATACAGACTACATGGCGTACAAATGACACGCCAAAAGCAAGAATGGCGTTCTTATTGCATGCTAAATGACTTGCAAATTACCGTGTCGGTCAAAATTATCTACTTAATTATATATAAGTGTGACCTCACTGAACATCCTGGTGGGTAAGTAAAGGACATCATTCTTGACGGTTAAGTAAGGGATAATGTACAGCGAGCCGGTCATTGTTGTGAAAGAAACCCCGACAGGGCGATGGCGCACCCTAACGTTGAGCGGAGGGGTCTTTCATCGCCCTGAAGGGGTTTATTTCACAACAGTGACCCGCTAGATTAGCTACATTATCCCACTTGTTACACGGCTACTTACTTAAAAAATCTATAATTTGACAAAAAAATGGTTCGCATGAGTCAGAAATCAGAACTGCGCTCATAGCAACGGTCTGCTATAAAGAAATAACAGACCGTAGAACGCTGTGATTGACCAATCAGAATCAAGTATTCAACAAAGCTGTGTAATAATTCTGGTTGGATTCTGTTTAGAGCAGAGCTTTTTATTCGTGGTGACGCCTGACTCCAGTTTGTCTCCTCTCAGCTGGAGACCACAGAGGGAACGCCTGACCTGGGGGTGACGTCATACTCGACCGATGCTGAGGGAAATGTGGTGTTTGATCCAAACACCCCAAAGGAAAGGATGAAAACCAAAGTGACTGGAACGAAAAAGCAGAAGCGAAAGGGTGAGAAGGCAAATATGTGAACATTACAGTATGGCGTAATTCTGTCATGACTGAGATTAAATAATGATTGTTCTCTTGCAGAATCTGTAACTAGGACTCTTTCCATGGGAAAGGTTGAAGATGAGGAGAAGGTTGCAGTTGAGTCCAAAGCTTCAGATTCAGAACAAACAGAAGGAGCAAAAGAAGAAGTTGCTGATTCACCTTCAACTGCTGACCAATCAGAAGCCTCCGAGCTGCCTGCAGACACAGTGGAGGAGCCTGGACCAGCAGCTGAAACACAGCCAGAGTGAATCTAATGGAGAAAAGTATTGATTATACTCACATAATGCTACAAGTTTAATGTGGGCTTTTGAGCCTATTAAGATTGATGTGTTTTCAGTTATTGTAAAGTAGACGTTGCATTTGCTCTTATCAAATATTAATGATAACAATATTCCACATTTGTGTAATAGAATATCTTATGCACTCTTTACAGACCACTGTTTTTACACTTTGCATGCATTTGATTTGGATATTTTGTCTACCGTTTTTATCTTTTTCATCATATTTGCTTTAATAAAGGATCTGTTGGCATATTTATTGGTTTAAATGGTCACATTTTTTAGTACATAATGCCAGAAAATTATTGGATCTACAGAATAGAGGCTTACAGAGGTGAGGCACTCACTAGTCGGAGGGAAGAACAAAGCAAACATGGGAAATTCTTGGGGTGAAACAGAGCAGAATTAATTCAATATAACAAGTGTAAAAGTTGCAGAGGTCCAGGAGAACTGGCCACAACTCCAACATTTTGATATTCACTCAAAATGTTTATCTTTTTAAGTTTATCTAAATATTTTTTACGTGATTTTGAGTTGTTATTGAGCTTAGAAAAGAGCAAATACATAACTGCAAACTGACACATTTCAGGGACATAGCAAGAAAATCATTTACAAAAAAATATAAGAGTAAAAAGACTTTTTACGGATGCTTCAGCTAAATGCAAAACATGTTTTTATGCCAGATATTGGGCAGCAAACATTTATGTGACAGGTCCCCAATTTAGGAAATCCCTTCATGAGTAAACATGCAGTCGTCTGACGCAGCAGGTGTTTTATGGGGAACTGAAACGTTCTACTTCCGTGCAGAGCGAGTGAATAGTACATCATGGTTCACTTCATTTGTTCCTCCTTACTTTCGTTTAAAAGACAGCTGGTGGGAAACACTGTCCTTTCTGTGGCTGAGGATTCAGGTTCAATCCAATCTGTGTTGTTGTCGTGCTGAACTGTCCCGGAGCAAATCCCTGAAAATCTCTCACCACCTGCAGGGCTGCTGCTCTGAAGCTGGTTGTGACCTCTGACCTACAATTGAAGCGCGTGGGAAATGAATTTCCTTACTGTGATCAATAAAGTAAGTCACAATAAATAAATCACATTAATTTGCTGCAATTCAGTAGCTCAATCAGAGCGTTTCAGACAGAGGGTTAAAAGAGATGCTGCACAGCTGGTATAAGAAAAACAAAGTGTTTTTTGAACATTAAAGCATGTAAACATGTTCTAGTAGAAACAAAAAAAAACGGTACGCACCTGAAAAAAAGCATTAAATATGTATAAAAACAATATTCACAAAAAATAAGACATAAAATAGTGCAGAAGTTAAAATATAGCGATGCAATATAACATGTATAAATATAAATATAAATAAAATAATATATAATTGCAAAATGAATGAACAGGAATGTAAACAGAAAAGTGGTAAATGTAGCTTATATGTATATATATATATATATATGAGAAGTAATACATATGTTCTTGTGGAATCGTGGTATAATAAAATGAATAAAGTGTTTTAAATTGAACAATCTTGGCCTTTTTGGAGACTCTACTTGATGAATCATTTGATTGATTCATCATTTGCATGCAGTGGCTGAAGAAAAGTTACTAAATGATGGAAACGTACAGGCTGCACGGCTAAACACACTTCCAGTAAAGGTTGAAGACAGTATAGTTGGACTTTGAGGTTTTTACTGGAAGTCATTGTGAAACTTTGAATATACACAGGATATCATAAACAAAATCAAAGGTCATGTAAGAATGAAACAGAAACAAGGAAGTTCACTGCAACAAACAAGTACACAGCCTTTGATAATGTTTTGCTTGATTGCGTTTGAAGATTTTAGACACTCTTTAATCTGCACACACCAAAAACTGACAATAACTGCACTATACTATATAATGATTGTGCAATATCATTATCATTATTACTACTAAGGTGTAATTCACACTGTGCAATATTTTCAGGTGGGATTTCATTTCATTCTCACTGTGCAATATCATTTTCCACTTGTGCAGTTTTGTTAATAGTCTGTTTTGTGTCAATACTGTATATACTGCTCCTATTTTCATACTTCCTTCTATTTAAATGGTTCATATTTTGTTACACTTTGTTTAGCTCTTTTTTTACTGTGTAATTAACTTTTATAATTAACCTCCTGCGTTGTAATCACGTGCAGCCTGCGCGCTGCGGAGTCACGTGCTGCAGCAGAGCCTCGAACACACCGGCGGAGGAACCGACTGAAGGTGTGACTGCCTGCCTCTACTGCAGCAGGTAGGATGATTTAACCAGCTCTTCTCCTCCGTATAACATCACTTAACAATTCCACAGAAAGAAAATGCATTAATGCTTGTTAATGTCGCAGAGGAGTCCTTGAACGCGTCTTTAGGACTCATTTAGCGGCTTGTGTGTGAACTTGTGAGTCCTGTATCGCGTGTGAAGTGATGTGATAGCGGATATCAGCGAGAAACACCGACGAGCAGACACGTTGTGTCTTCTCATGAAGATAAACCAGATATTTACTACTGTACGACACGTTGTTGCTCTTTATAAAATGATAGTTTGTCTCATAAATGTCTGATTTTGACAAATCAAACCCTCTAGTTGTGTCCTTGAACGCCTCATAGGTTTAAATTACTAGTTAACATCTACAGGTGCTTATGTGCAGATTGCACTACATTTTTGTCAATATCATGAATATTATGAGGTAGATATACATTTTTTTTACACCCAATGGCTGATAGTGTGCAGGATTTATCATTTGATTGTGTTGAAGACCTTTCAAATAGAGATAAGGTTCTTGATTTGTGAGATATATCAGTGTATTATATATCACTTGTGATAGGAGAGTCGGTATTTACTGAGATTTGGGTTGTTGTAACTGCTGTGTTTATCCTTCTTAAAGTGTGCATATGTGTCCAAATTAATATTATAATTAGTATTTTTTCCTCAGAGACCATCACTCACACATACTAGATGTTTTACAGCATCAAAATTGATGCATTTAGTGCAGAAATGATTAATTAATGAATTGACTAGATTGCTAAACATACTCTGGTGCCAGAGCTTCAAATGTGAGGGTTTGCTGTGTTTTAATATATAATTTTACATTCAATAATTCTGGACTGTTAGACTGACATTTTACAGACTAAATGATTATTGATTTAATTTATTTTTATTTTATTAGTTTATTTGACAGGGACAATACATAGGCATTGTAACACTTAATTAAAGTGCAACCGATGCAAGGTATATAGGACTTCTAGCCATAGCTATCTAAAATAATAATAATAATAATCTAAAATAACAGTAGATTAATCAAATTCAAATTGTAAGCTGCAGCCCTAGTTTCATTAGCTGAGTCAAAAACATTGTGGTGTTTGATTTGACCTTGGTGGTTTGAAATAAAAACCTGCAACCTTGGTCACAACAACAGCAGCTGACGCAGAATCACGTTGGACGTAGCGACCTGCAGGACAAACGTGCCGAGACAGGGAAAGCTAGATCTGTCTTAATCTTGTAAACAGGATTAACACCTCTTAAGGTCCCCTCACAGTGTCGGGTTGTGCTGGATGTGCAACCTTATCATCAGGCACTGGGCATGTTGTAATGTTACACAAAAGTCATAAGTAGTAAATTGTACTGTATCCGTGGAGACGGCTAGATTATTGTCTTAATATGAAACTGTAGAGCTTTTAACTACCAGCCTATGTCATTGCTTCCTGTGAATGAGGAAGAAGCAGCGTCACTAACTGGAAGTACAACCCCTTCAATTCCCATAGATCTTTCTTTAGTTTAGTTAATTTGAGAAGGGACGGTGCAAATTAATAAATAGTCATGGTATAAAAAAGGCCAGAATTAACTAGTACCTAGCTAAGGTGTTACAAAAGGCTTCCTAAAATACGTCATTGTGTCATCGTTGTGTCTTGACCTTGTAAACTCTCAACAACTCAAGATCCATTTACTCACTTTTTCCCCAGCTTTCGACCAGTCTTCATCAGCAGATGGGCTTTGCTTAGTTGTCTTTTAACTAGAGCTAAAACAATTATTATTATTATTATTATTATTAGTCAGTTGACATACATTTTTACATAAAAATGACAACGATTAATTGATTAACAAGATGTTTGCTGATCATTTTTACTGGTTCCAGTGTCTCAGTTTTCATCAGTGATAGTTAGAGCTGCAACGATTAATCAATTAGCTGTCAACTATTAAACTAATCGGCAACTGTTTTGATAATCTATCTAGCCTCTGCAGAAGATCATCACACTACTACTTCCTTTATTCAGGCTTGAAGTGCTGCAGCAGAGGGGTCTGTATGAAGTGCCGTGGGAGTTTGAGACTTTATTACTAAATGTGGTGTGTTGGTGTGTCGCTCACACAGCACAGTGTGCAGTCAGCTCACTAGAGAGATGTGGTTGTGCAGCGTTGCTATCACGGCTGATGACTCTCATCTAGACTCTTCTGCTTTGTCCATTAAATGAGCTTTCACTTTACAATGTGCTGCAGTTCACTGAGGGGGAAACACACAGCAGGAACACAGTGATGAGTGTGACACTATTATCAACCGGTTATATAATACACTGGATGCTTGCAGTGACTTTTGTTAGTTATATTATCGTTCAGTTACAGCTGTGACTTAATCATCACTAAACAATACTTTTTAGCAGCGTGGCTGGGATGGAAATGTCAATTAATCTATTAATCGTTGCAGCTCTAGTAGACTATTTTTCATTCATGATCTCCAGAAGATGAATCCTTATGACTTTGATTTTTCATGTAGCTCCATCAAGTGGTCAAACTTTAGTTTAATTCATGACGTCTAAAGCAGCTGACCGAATTCCTGTCAGCTTTAGCTGCATGTCAGCTGAGATTAATGCTAACATACTATAGCATGCTTAAAGGTGCTCTATATCTAAGTGGAGGTTTTGATGGGCCTTTGTCATTGTTTTATAGAGTAAATGATTCATCTATTAGTCAAACAAATAGATTAAAATGTTCCCTCGAGCTTTTTTCAGGTCTCTGTGGAGACTTTTCATGCACACAGTGGCGATGACGGGGGGGCTGGTGCTGAGAGACGTTATGTAAGCGTTTTAGGACTCGGTTTCCCTCAGAGAGTTTGTGCTCAGTCAGAGAGGTTAGAAAGGTCGTAGGAGCTGTGGTGCATGGTGGCTGAGCAGGACGGGGGGGAGCGGAGGCCTCAGCTCCTGTTGGGGGGACATGGAGCTCTCAGGGAGGTTACCTGTAGAGCAGCAGGACCGGCGGCTGCACCTGAAGTCCTCTTGGACTCTGGTGAGTTGGGCTCCTGGTTAGACTTCCATTTGAGTATACAGAGTGAGTGAGTGAGGTTTTTCTTTTTATTGAATTGAACTCAACATTTAAATGACCTGAAATGTGCTGTGCTGATCTCTAATAATGATAGGTGTCATAAAACTTAACCCCACTTCTAACAATAGATCTACTAACGATCTGACTACCTTTGTATTGGAGGTGGCCATGGGACGATTATCCTGGCCAACGTAATTGCGATTTGCAATATTATCCCCATAATCATCAAAATTAAAACTCCTTAAGTGGCACTAAAACATACTGGAATCACTTTACCTTACATTTTGTTAAGAAACAAATCTTTTTGTTGCATCATAGATGGAACATCTTTTTTTAATGAACATCCTTTTTAGTGGAAATCAAACACTCTTAAATAAGGTAATCATAAATCATAAGAAAGTCAGCAGAGGTTTAGGGACAAACTGTCGTCACCTGATAGTGAGGTGATGATCATGGCGAGTAGAGATGCAGCATGTCCAGCATGTGAGGCATCATATCATGTGTTCCTGTTGTTGTGTAATGTTCTTGGTATGTTTCATGTGTTCATCATAGCGGTTTTATTTCAGCTATTCTCAGCTGATTGTTATTTGCACAGTATATTATCCGTTATGTGAGCTAGAGTTTAGTTGGTTCAGTGGCTGCCAGTCTTAGAGACTAAATGGTTTCAAAGTCCACCCAGCTGGTATGCAGCTCTGATTTAGTCAGTGTGTAAACTGTTGTCCTAAATACTGAAACACACTGCTGTAGTCTCCTTGTTCAGGCCACACACACACACACACAAGGAAAGTCCTTGTCTACAGGCCAAATATGCTCCAAGTTGCATCTATAAATTGGTGTTATGTCCTCTACAGTAATTACAGGGGTTGAGCCAGAATGAGAACACATAATGACACTAATATGACTACAGTAGCACTGACGTCGACCTACAGGGATGATCAAGAGAAAGCAGGTGCATTAGGGGGATACTGAGCAGTAAAGTGACCTGTAAGTTTTAAAAAGAGCTCAAGTGTCTGGTTATATCGCCCCTACGGCTGCAGAATTAATTAAATATTAATTGCGATCAAGATTTTGGCTTCCAACAATTAAATTACTACTACTACTGCGATATTGATGTTTAAAATGCGTGCTCCCCTGCATATCAAATGAAGAGCTTTCTTAACAAACAGCCAGACACCAAGTGGGCGTTCAAGATGTTTTGGCTTCACTTTTGGAGAGTTGTCATGCCGCTGTGTGCGCAACCTACCGCGGCCAAGCCCCCAGGAAGAGCGCTGGGCTTTAAAGCAAATTTTCGTAGTGGCCAGATGGTAGTACTACAACTTCCGTGTCCGTCACGTGATGCCATTGGGCCCAAAAATATTATTTCCCATAGACTTACATTGGGAAAGAGACGTCTGTAACTCAGCTGATCATTTTTTTGTTGAGGTGAATCAACTTCCCAGTGTGAACACTTGAATAACCCTTATTTAAATCATTAAGTCCTAAAAGTTGTAAAATGTACTAATAGCTGAATCCAGAGTTATTTCCCTTCCTCCGTTCATGTGAATGAGACCCAGACCGAGGCTGGAGCGAGGGCTGAGAGGCGAACGATATGGGTACTTTATCACTCGGCAGTCAAGACATTTTGACTTCATGCTCCACTGAGCAACTCTCATAGGAATGAACGGGCGTCCGCCTCCCAACACTGAATCCAGTTCTCTTTATACATCCTAGACTGCGGCAGCCTGTGAAAAACCTTCCTGAATGTTGCGGCTGCAAAGTAGGAGAGTAATACACTATATGTTACTCGTTTTAAATGAAAATGCACTGAATTCAACTGAATAAGAACCTTATTTTGAGTCTTATTTTGATGCAAAGATGTGTTAATTAGTGGGAATGTAGTGCAACATGAAAACAGTGTTCTCTGATTTTAATTTAGGGTAAAAAGCTTTGTTACAATTTTATTTTGCTTCTAGGAGATGCACTGTGAACAAGGACCAGTCTTATTTTGAGGAATGTAACACAACATGGAAGTGAAAGCAATGCTCTGTTTATTGAAATGTGAAAGCGCAATAGAAATATTTTGTCCCTAAAATCAATGACTAATCATGCTTTCAATGTTGATGAAAATAATGATGATTATCATTTTGGCCATAGTCATGCAGCCTTAGGGAACACTTAGCTGTAAAGCGATGCTAAAATAGTGACCTGTAGGTTTAAAAAGAGCTTGAGTGGTTTTATTGACCCAAATCATGGTTTTCAATGCGAGTGCGTTCCTTGCTCTGCTCTGGTCTGCAGCAGCCTTCGTTGCTGCAGTCGAGGGCCTGATTAAACCTCCATCGGCTCAGGACTCTTTTGAGGAAAATGGGACAGAGCCGCTGTGTTTAGGGACCGACTTGCTTTTCCTTTTGCAGACTATTCTGAACAACAGGAGCCTTACTACCGGGACACTGACCTAGTGAGACGTGTAGTCGTGTGTGGTTTCATTCTGCTCGTAGTTCAGGTGTGTTAAACCTGTTTTATAGGTAATAATGCAGAGTGATTAATGAAGGGTGTTTTTGCTGACAGGTGGACACCATGAACTACGTGGGGCAGCTGGCGGGCCAGGTGCTGGTGACGGTGAAGGAGCTGTATAAGGGGATCAATCAGGCCACTCTGTCGGGCTGCATCGACGTGATCGTGGTCCAACAGCCCGACGGGACGTTCCAGTGCTCCCCTTTCCACGTCCGCTTCGGAAAACTGGGGGTGCTGCGCTCCAGGGAGAAAGTAGTGAGTGCACAAATATTTATATCACTGAATTGTTTTTGTTTTTGATGCTTAGTTTTTGAGACTTTTGGCAATATTTTAACTAACGTTGCATTTGTTCTGAGTTAAATATATTCATACAAATCCAGCATTCTTTTGATTTAAGGAAGATTAACTGGTGATGAAAAATAATCACTGGTGGAATGTAACTATTAAATGTACTGTACGTAAGTACTAGTTTTGAGGTACTTGTACTCTAGCTGAGTATCTTCATTTTCTTCTACTTTATACTTCTACTGCCCTACATCTCAGAGGGAAATATTGTACTTTTTACTCCACTATATTTCTGACATTAGTTACTTTTGACTACTTTTTAATGTTGAGATAATTTAATACAAAATATAAATCAACTAAAAATTATGATGTTTATTATGGATTAAGCTACCTGGGAGTATATAAAGTAGTCATTTTACTCTACCTTTATCAGCGGTATCATTAGTGATGCTCACACATTAATGCATCAATAATTATAATTCAATAATATAATGTATGTATTATTCTGAAATGGGTCATTCTTTTACTTTTGGTACTTTAAGTATATTTTTATTAGGGATGCAACTAATGATTATTTTCATTGTTGATTAGTTGTTTGGTTTATAAAATGTCAGAAAATTATGAAAAATGTCGATCAGTGTTTCTCAAAGCCCAAGATGATGTCCTCAAATGTCTCGTTTTGTCCACAACTCAAAGATATTCAGTTTACTGTCATAGAGGAGTAAAGAAACCAGAAAATATTCACATTTAAGAAGCTAAAAATCAGAGAATTCTGACTTGTTTTATGCTAATACTTATATACTTTATCTTTTTTTTTTTTTTTTACTTTATAAGATCAATACTTTTACTTGTAACAGAGTATTTCTAGACGGTAACATTGCTAGTTTTACTAAAGTAAAAGAGTACTTCTTCCACCACTGATAATAATGCATAATTAATTGTGCAACTAAAATGATTTTCCATCTTAAAATATGAATAAAACAGCCTCACTTTACTGCAGCGGCAACATGCTGATCTATTTTACTCCTCCTGCAGTCAAAACTCTGGTTTTGATACTTAAAAACATGCAGTCAAATGTGGGATAGCTGCGCAACACATTTTATAATATTCGAGTGGCTCTCCTTCCCTCTGAAGCTCTCTGAACATTTCCATCCAACCACTCTGCTCCTCTCAAGAGCAGATTGTCCTTCCTCTCTATTTATAGACACTGTGTAGTTGTGAGCTGAGGACTAACATGGGATAGACAGACTAAAGCTTGATTTAGCCTCTTATTCCCCAGTTTGTAAAGATTCATCCCATTCAAGGAAAGTGTCTTACTGAAGAGTCTTTTCTTTCATAAGCTCACAGGAGAGTCAGACAGAGCAGGAAGTAGTCTGTTATTGATAGAGAACACTTAAAAGGATGTTTGTCATTGTTGAGAAGCCAAGCAGGAAAAAACAGAATAATCTTGACCTCATATCAAATGTCAGCATCTCACAGACACTTTCAGTAGATTTTGGTTCATTTTCTTTGAACTTAAAGATGTCAGAAAGCATCGCTGTGCAGACAGCTTACAATACTGTATGTTATGTTATATGTTATTGATATTATTACAACCCAGGTCTGAGTAAAACGGGTAATATGCGTGGCATTTGCTGAAAATAGCAATCCTTCGTACAAGCTGTTCCCTGTTGTTGTTTTTTCTCTGGCTTAACTGTTAATTCTTCAGGTAAATCTGTGGCACAGTTTTTTTCATCCATAAGCTGTGTTGTGCATGCATATGGTGCTTTTCTGCTGTAAACAAACCACCCTCTAATGTCTGAGGAGCCAAATGAGGAGAATGTGGTGAACTACACAGTAAAGCTTTGTGTTTCTTATGTGCTGTTTGACTCTGCAGATTGATATAGAAATCAACGGGGAACCTGTAGAGCTGCACATGAAGCTCGGGGACAACGGAGAGGCCTTTTTTGTCCAGGAGACGGAGCAGCACAACGTGAGGTTTTTATGTTGGATTTAAAATGTTGTTTACTTGTAGAAATCAATTACAGTGTTGACGATACTTCTTGCTTCATGCTAAACTAAGATGGTGAACTTGGTAAACATCATACCTGCATAACCTCAGCATGCTAGCATTTAGCTCAAAGCATCGCTGTGGCTAAGATCTGGGCAAAAAAATTACAATTTAGAATTAAGCCCTGTAATGTGAACGTAGCTTAAGAAAAGCAGCAGCATGGTGTAGACTCTTAGTTTAGTTTATTTTTGTTTACCTCAACACAGGAGATTGTTCCGGCCCACCTGGTGACCTCGCCCATCCCCACAGAAGAGGCTCTGTTCAGGAGCAGAGAGCCCAGATGTTGCGGCCCGGCGGCTGCGGAGAACGGTCAGCCTCTGAGTCCAGACGACTCGGCCTCTGGAAACCTCCAACCCTGCTCCAACAACGCCGGCAAGAAGAAGAGGAGGCGCAGGAGGAAGCACAAGGCCGAGCCTCGCAGGGAGGAGCAAACCACCACACCTGCAGGCGGCGAGCCGGAGCTGTGTGAGCTCAGTTCAGATGAGGAGCACAACGCGCACAATGGACGGTAAGAAGACCGTTAGAAAGCTGGATTTTTATGTCGTCATAAACCTTTAGTTAATTTCATTGCTTCCTGTCTCTAGGGCAACTTCACACTCCACGATGAAGGACAACAGGCAACATTCGCCCCTTACCACCCTCGAATGGGACAGCTACCCTTTCTCTGATGGAGACTGGTCGCCCTGCAAGGCGTACGTCCCCCCCACCCCTCTGTGTCATGTCAAATATTTACATTGTTCATAGGAGCATAGAGAAACAATGAGACCATCCACTTTATGAAAACAGGAAGGGCTGAGTAAAACAAATCACTCCCACATGGTCGTTACAGCTGACTCAGTGGAAATGTGGTGTTTGCTTACAGGAGGGAGATGTCGGAGCCCATGTCGCCCAAGAGTGACTCTGAGCTGATGGTGAAGCCGGCAGAGAGCATGCTCAGGGCCGAGTCCCACATGCAGTGGACCTGGGGCGAGTTTCCAGAACCCACCAGGGTAAGGTTCAGGTCTAGAACTGTAGGATCTGATCTAAACTTTGTGAGACAACAGAGCATACAGTACTTTCCAACCCTCCAGATTTTCAGGAGACTTATGTTTTTCAATGCCTTCTCACGGTTTTCCTCCCGGGGTCACAATTCTCCCTCATTTCTACTGATTTTTCACACCTTTTTTTCCTTTTTGTTATCTCAACCTGTTTCTGGCACTGTGCAGCATGTATAAGCCCTACTGTTTCCACCTGGATGGCGATAGAGCTACACCAAATGTCTTTTCCTGGCGGAGGAGAGGTGCTTGCGACATCGGAGCACGGTTTGAGCAAAAAGCAGGAGAAGCAGTTGCCCAGCTCATGGTGGGAGTGTTGTGGCGAGTTAGAGGGAGTCTGTATTTGCAAATGATCATCTAACGTTCGCTCGTTGGCATCGCGTCCAGTTAGGAAGAATTGTTGAGATTTTTGGAAATGCATGAATGTATATTTAAACTTTCTCTTGTGCTGTTCTTTCTTGCGTCCAGGTCAACAAAAAGGACAAATCGGAGCCAAAGACGTTGACCATCACTCCCTCTGAGAACACACATTTCCGGGTCATCTTGAGTACAGAAGCCATGGAGGAGAAGGACGGAGAGAGAACCACAGATCCCATCTGCAGTATTGTAAAGCCAGAGCCTCGGACCATCAAACCTGATCAGTGTGTCTGCAAACCACAGCCCCCCGAAGCTTCATCACACAACACAAACATTATCAAGCATGAGCCAAACCTTTCAGGTTTAACGTCCAGCAGTTTGACCTCTGAGCCGTGTCCCACTAACTCCGACCTCAGCCCCGAAACCACACGCACAACCAGGTGGACGTCTTCGCCACCCTGCCGCGGGGACAGCAGCTCTGTTGCCAGTGGAGTCTATAACATGCCTGGAGACTCAGCAGCAGTTTGTTCTGATGCAACAGCCTCATCTAAACCCCCCGACTCTCCCTTGAAGAGGAGAGGTAACACTAACCCCTTTACTTTTTTAACTTCATTCTGTAGTATGGCTATAAAAATGAAAAAAGATGCATTTCAGCATATTAAGTATTCTAACAATGACTTAAAAACAGAAGGTTAGGAAGCGTCCAAGCATTTTCTGATGTAGGTACAGTAGTTGTTGTTGGTTTCTCTACAAAACAAATCTTCTTATGGACTGTACTGACATTTTTTGGGGTTAATAATTCTATCTGCATATTTGTCATGAATGTTTAAAAAATGTATAGAAGATTATTATAATTGTCAACAGGGCTGCAACTAACGATTATTTTCATTGTCTATTAATCTGTCGATTATTTTCTTGATATATCGATTACTTATTTGTTCTATAAAATGTCAGAAAATTACTCAAACTGATTAATCAATTATCAAAATAGTTGCCGATTAGTTTAATAGTTGACAACTAATTGATTAATCGTTGCAGCTCTAATTGTCAATGAATTATTCAATCATACTGAAACGTGGGAAAGTCTTAAAGTAAAGCTCCAGATTCTGTGAGGCTACATACAGTTGAAATGTAAGTGAATGTTAACAGGAAGGATGTGGTTTCTATTTACGCCTGAGTCTATATTCTGTGTCTGGTATTCTGCTCTGCGTTCACATGCAGAAGCTTAAAAGGAAAGGAAGTGAAAACGGAAAAAATGAAATGTCACGACGTCAGCGATTTCTGAGAAATTGTCTTGCTTTCATAGAAAAAGGTGTGAGGAAGAGGAGTCAACATCAGGGGCCTGAAGACATTTACCTGGATGACCTGAATGTACTTGAACCTGAAGTTGTTGCCCGGTACTTCCCAAAAAGGTACAAACATGGGAATCCTTTCAGAGAGAAGTCATGTTATCTCATTTAGGATTCTCTTTTGGTGCTTACTTGCATCATTTATGCATAAAAATGTCTGCAACTATTTATACAACTCAGTGATTGTTGCTGTGTGAAACTGTCTGTCTGTGTGTTGTCAGTGAGTCTGAGCAGGTTCCTAAAGACTGGGTGGAGAATGGGCGGCGCTCTGGATCCCAGTCTCCCCAGTCTGTCGGCAGCGCAGCAGCAGACAGTGGCACAGAGTGTCTGTCGGACTCTGCTGGTGACCTCCCCGACGTCACGCTGTCGCTGTGTGGAGGCGTTGGTGAGAACTCGGAGATCCCTAAAGGTACCCAGTAATCTCTATTAAGCAGCATTTATTAATACTATATTAAAACTCCAGCGGGCACAGTGGAGTTTAGTTCTTCTAAAAACGGAATACAGCATGGAAAGTAGTTTTGAATGCATGTTAATGGTTATTTTGTATTTGCTGCCTTACACATTGCATGCTTACTACATATTGTACCTTTTTTAAACCTATATTTATACATTTCTATCTTGAATTGGCATCCTTTTATTTTTACATATTAGTTTCTTAGCAACCACATTGCATTTCACTAATACTATTACTTGCGTATGTGACAAATAAACCTTTTGAATCCTTGTTTATAAAGATTAAATGAATAGGATTCATTACTAGCGCCGTCAATCGAGTAAAATCGCACTCAATCGCATGATTGTCCATAGTTAATCACAAATTAATTGCACATTTATTTGTTAAAAATGTACCTTTTTAAAGGGAGATTTGTCAAGTATTTAATACTCGTATTAACATGGGAGTGGACAAATATGCTGCTTTATGCAAATATATGTATATATTTATTATTGGAAGTCAATTAACAACACAAAACAATGACAAATATTGTCCAGAAACCCTCACAGGTACTGCATTTAGCATAGAATCGAATCATAACATGGCAAACTGCAGCCCAACAGACAACAACAGCTGTCAGTGTGTCAGTGTGCTGACTTGATTATGACTTGCCCCAAACTGCATGTGATTATCATAAAGTGGGCATGTCTGTGTAAGGGAGACTCGTGGGTACCCATAGAACCCATTTTCATTCACATATCTTGAGGTCAGAGGTCAAGGGACCCCTTTGAAAATGGCCATGCCAGTTTTTCCTCACCAAAATTCAGCGCAAGTTTGCAGCGTCCTTCACGAGGTAAAAATCACAAGTTGCATTAAAGAAATTAGTAGCTTTTAAAATAAATTGACGTTATCGCGTTAACTTTGATAGCCCTATTCATTACATATTTTGACTGTCCTGCTTCACAGCTCCTGCATGCTGATTATCGCATCATTTATAATCAGACTTTTATGTTCCATTTATTCCAGAGAAATTCATGGAGCACATCATCACCTACAATGAATTTGCAGAGAATCCAGCAATAATCGACAATCCCAATTTGGTGGTTAAGATTGCAAACAGGTGAGTTTTCCTACTTCCTAATTCAGTTACTAAAACACTTGGGTATTAATGAATCATATTAATTAAACTAATTACATTACAGGTATTACAACTGGACACTGGCAGCACCGTTGATACTTAGTATGCAGGCTTTTCAGAAGAACTTGCCAAAGGTATTAATCCTCTAGGTCTAATGTGTTCATAGCGTACTCTGTAGCTGCACATTATATATCTATTCACACTTGTATCATTTATCTGAATGGCAGGCTACAGAGGAGGCCTGGGTGAAGGAGAAGATGCCAAAAAAGTCTGGACGCTGGTGGTTTTGGAGGAAGAGCAGCATAAAGCAGGTACTGAATGTGTCACAATGTGCCAAGTCTTTTAGTTAAAGTCACACTTCAATGTGTGTGTTTACAGCAGGCGGAGACTCCTCTGGTTGCAAAAAGAAGTCTGATTGTATAGAAGTCTATGAGAAAATGAGCCTACTTCTCACTTGATTTATTACCTCAGTAAACATTGTAAACATGAGTTTATGGTCTCAATCTCTAGTTTCAAGTCTTCTTCAATACAGCATGATGTTCATTTAGTAAATTATGGTCCCATTTAGAGTCAAATAGACCATAAAGCAGGGGATGCTTTAGGGCGTGGCTACCTTGTGGTTGACAGGTCGCTACCATGACATTGTTCGGTCTTGGAGTTGTCCGTGTTTTCGTCTTACAACTTTAACCCTTTCATTGTGTGTTTTCAGTTCATGAAAGTACATTGTAACATTTTGGTCGCCTAAAAATTATTCAGCGTTCGGTTGTATGGCAAAGATAAGGTAAGATGATAACGGCAAAAAATGCCAAACTCGAGGCATCAAAACGGCAGTCCACAAACTAATGGGTGATGTCACGATGACTACGTCCACTTCTTATGTACAGTGTATGATTAACAGTAGAGTGGAGGTCAGTGGGAATCCCAAACTGTTTGAGTAACTTTACATCCCTGTTTATGTAAATTGGCTAATAATGTCTCCGTCTTTCTTCAGTTATCATCAGAGACCAAGTTGGAGAGACAGGAGTCTCTGACCAGCGAGAGTCCTGTCCTCAACCAGGCCCCAGAAACACAGTGAGTCAGCAACAGTACAGTCACACACCAACACAAGCAGTGTTGAGTAAACATGTCCCACACAGGCTGGATTAGCATTTTACTCATTTTATGACTCATAAACTTATTAAGAATTCAGGAGAAAGACTTTCAAAACTGTTTGAACCAGGCAGCTTCTGGATTGTTTTAGAGATCATTAGGATGCATCCAGTTTTGTGAAAATTAAGTCAAAAACATTCTGCATATTTAGTGTTGAACAAAGCAGAGTTACTGTACAGGCAGAGGAGGACGTCTATCGCCCTCTGGTGACTGTAAATCACTGGTTCCCAACCTAAAGGTGTAAGACAACTTTTAAAAAAATATATAGATATAAACTTAAACAGTTAAAACATTGAAAGAGCTAATTGAAAAATGGCAAAGTGTCAAAGAGAAGAAAACAGAGAATTTGTTAAAAAAGAAGCCGAATAAATGTATTATTGCTAAAAATTCAACAATAAAAACACAATATAGACATTTGTATTAAAAGAAGGGCTGTTTTTAACCTATATTTATACATTTCTATCTTGAATTTGTATCCTTTTATTTATTTTTTCTAATCCTTATTTTTCATATTAGTTTCTTAGCACATTAGAGCGCACCACATTGCAACTCACTAATAATATTACTTGCTTATGTGATAAATAAATTAACAACACAAAACAATGCTCGAGCCCGGTACAACCTCCGAAGGATCGATTGCGTTAATGTGTTAAAGAAATTAGTGGCGTTAAATTGAATTTGTGTTAACGCGTTATCACGTTAACTTTGACAGCCTTAATTAAAAGTTCCTAAAAATTAGAGGAAAACTCATCTCTGATGCAATATTCACAGGAAGTCATCCAACATCCAAACTTCCTGCAGTAATTTTGTTTACTATTTGGGTTAATTGTGCAGTTTATCAGTTATGAAATATGAAAATATCACTTAATCAGGGGTCATCATTATTCGATAATTAATTAATTTAAAATATATAAGCACAATAACGATTAATTCATTATTAATTAATTGTTATTGTGCTTATTTTGACAAACACTGGTCTGAAACTCCGTTGCCATTGCAGATTAACTCTTTTTACCTGCTCCAGTCTTGATATCTGCTGGTCTCGACTGTGTTCTCTCCTGCAGGCAGAAAGCAGCAGAGTGGTCCAGCGACGAGGAGACTAAAGAGCTGAGCGCTGTGGCTCCTGCTCCGACACCTACTGAGCATGTGCAGACAGAAGGGCCGGCACTGGCGCCTTGTCACTCCTACAAGAAGTCCCTCCGTCTGTCCTCTGACCAGATAGTAAGACAAGTGATCACTGATACCTGGTAGTGTGGCTAAAATTAGACAAAGACAGAGACTGTCTCTTCAGTCTGCTGTTTTTCTGATAATGTATACAGAATACATCAACGCTAAATTAATGGTTACGTCTCCTCTTACAGGCCAGCCTGAAGCTAAGAGAGGGCCCCAATGATGTCACCTTCAGCATAACCACTCAGTACCAGGGGACATGTCGCTGCGAGGGCACCATCTACCTGTGGAACTGGGACGACAAGGTCATAATCTCTGACATCGACGGCACCATCACCAAGTATGAGTCTAAATATCCACCTCTTCATTACAGTGTGTTTATTCTCAGGCAGCAATAAATAATCCCATTCCACATTTGAAATAGAGATTTTAATTAAGTATTTATTACCCTGGTAATTTTCTTCCCACAGATCAGATGTGTTTGGTCAGATTCTGCCTCAGCTCGGGAAAGACTGGACTCATCAAGGCATCGCTAAGCTCTACCACTCCGTGCACGAGTAAGATACAGATTGATTATTATTCTGACGGCAAAATGGCTCCAGTTCAGTAAAAGATTTAACTCGTTAATGAATATCTGACTGCTGCAGGAACGGTTACAAGTTCCTGTACTGTTCGGCCCGAGCTATCGGCATGGCTGACATGACCCGAGGTTATCTGCACTGGGTGAACGACAGAGGGACTCTGCTGCCTCAAGGACCGCTCATGCTCTCTCCCAGCAGCCTCTTCTCCGCCTTCCACAGGTAAGAAATACTTTAATTAAACACACTGAGAACACGCCGGCAAACCTCCACCCATTCAGAACACGCCGGAAAACCTCCACCCGCTCAGAACACGCCACCAAACCTCCACCCGCCCAAAACATGCCGCCAAACCTCCACCCGCTCAGAACACGCCACCAAACCTCCACCCGCCCAAAACATGCCGCCAAACCTTCAGCCGCCCAAAACACGCCGCCAAACCTTCACCTGCTCAAAACATGCTGCCAAACCTCCTACGTTCAAAACACGCCGCCAAACCTCCACCCGCTCAAAACACGCCGTCAAACCTCCACCCATTCGGAACACGCCGCCAAACCTTCACCCGCTCAAAACACGCCGCCAAACCTCCACACGCTCAGAACACGCTGCCAAACCTCCACACGCTCAAAACAGGCCACCAAACCTCCACCCGCTCAGAACACGTTGCCAAACCTCCACCCGCTCAAAACATGCTGCCAAACCTCCACCCGCTCAGAACAAACCAGGTTTTTTTTGTAAGCAAATTGCCTTAAAGCTGGCAAAAGTCTACTGGATAATGCATTAAAAAAATATTTAAACAACACAATTTAAACATCGTTCATTTGCATAAACTACCCACACAGTAATGACACAAAGCTGGTTGAAAATTGGAAAGTTTCTCTTTAATTCTTTTATTTTAGAACAGATCTTTGAAAACAAAATCTCAGAATTTGATGCAGCGTTTTATGTGTTTTTACACTGATTGATAACCTCACTAATCTGTTTCATGGTCATTTTGTCTACTCATTTAATCTATAAATGGTTGTAAATGCTTAAAGTTAATTTAAAGTAGGCAACTCCACCAGCAGGTCAGAGGTTGATGTCTGTACTCCTTTTTTTCTCATTCTCTTATTAGAGAGATCATAGAAAAAAAGCCGGAGAAGTTCAAGATCGAATGCCTCACAGACATCAAGAACCTGTTTTTCCTAAACACACATCCCTTCTACGCAGCATTTGGAAACAGAGAAAGCGTAAGTGTAACATTTGTGTTGCTGTATCATTTTAAGTTTGGGTTTGCTCTGAAAATTATCCTTATTGTCTTTTTTTCCTGTGTTTCAGGACGTGTTTGCCTACAAGCAAGTGGGCGTGCCGGTGTGTCGGATCTTCACAGTGAATCCCAAAGGGGAGTTAATCCTCGAGCAAGCCAAAGGCAATAAAACATCGTGAGTATTGAAGCATCACTGGATTGTTTGTGTCTGACAGCTGTGTCTCTCTCAAATGTTTATTGTTCTCACTGTTGTTTTTTTACAGATACAGCCGGCTGAGTGAGCTGGTGGAGCACGTTTTTCCTTTACGAAGTTCTCAACACAACGCCACCTTCTGCTGCCCAGAGTTCAGCGCCTTCTGTTACTGGAGACAGCCCATCGCTGAGGTGCGTTTTGAGGAGCTGCTTTAACTCAAACTGGTATTCTCAATTAATTACTTGAAATCGGCATAACTCAGAGCAGTAATGGCTGAATGCACTGGCTTATATTGATATGGTTTTTGTTTGTTTTGTAATGCTACTGGAATAGTTTGATTTTAGACACATTCCACTTTAGTGAACAAGATTTGAATGTATTCCATATTATTTACATCATCTTCTCATTTTGGGCTTATTCCCTTCGTGCAGAGGTGTATTTGAAGACGCCGTCAGCCTTTGGCGCATACGAAAGCCAAAGTATGACATATCACTTATTTTTCTGACCATTTGCATAGTTATTTTGTTACAGTGTTTATGAAAAGATATTCCCTAAGCACTTATTTAGGCAGTGGAGGTGCTTAAACTGGCCACCGGCCTGGTATGAAACAAATACTGACTCTCTCTCTCCGTGACTTGAGAGCTATCATAAAAAAATACAAGGTAATATGTATAGCAGCTATGTTTTCATCCTTTTAAGGCCTTATTTAATGTCTTACATCTTTGCTCCAAAGCTTAGTGATTTTGCACTATTATGCTATGAAGAAAATAATGTGAAAATGATTTTGCTCATAGTTAATAATTGCATTACTGTAATTTGAAAAAAAAGCACTTTCTGAACTGTAGATTCAGCTGCTATTTTGGTATTAATCTTTCAAAATCAAGATTTAGTTAGTTAGATTTACAGCAAATATATATATATATTTTTTGATGAATTAATCTTTGCTGATGTTTTGCCAGACTTGTTTTGATTTTGTTATTGTGAAAACGACCAGCCCGGTCTCCTAGAAATTACGTCCTCATATACAACAAACCTGCATTGTCATTTACGTCACAAGGAAAACATTTTTTCTCCCGGATTACGTTTGTTTTTGACGAATCAGAAATACGTTGCTAATCTAAGTCCGCGTAGGGAGAAGGTCGGGGTGGACTTTCACCCAGGAGGCCGCAGTTTGTGTCCCGTGTGAAACCAAAAGTCAACGTTGAATTATTTTAATTTTTATCTGTAATTTAAATAACGTAAAAAGCGTATTTATTTTAAGCCAAACCCTGTGTTTTACTAAACCTGACCAAATAGTTTTGTTGCATTTTTTAAAATTTATTTACCACATGTTTAAATATGGGACCGTAATCCGGTAATGCAGTTTAGTTGTATAGGAACATCATTTTGCAGGAGACGGGGTTGAAACTACGGTGTATTAACGTTCTGTCTCTTTTTTGTTTTTATCCTTTTCACGCTCAGTAACGGCTGTAAGTAAAATTTAATGCATTCTTTCTATGAAAGTGATGAACTTTGTGTGAAGACGACACGCAGAATTATCCTGGTTTCGTGGAGTCATATTTCACTTTTCAGTGAAGAAACTTTGCTGCTGAAAGTGTTTTCTGTAGATTGTTGTGTGATTACCTCGTGGTAATCCAGTTTACATTATGATGTAACAAAGTATGTTTTGGATGACTGTTTTGATAAAAACATTCAACCATCTGAGCTGCTTTCTATTTGTTGGACAGTGACTACGTTTACATTCACACTAATATGACAATATTGTGAATTTTATACGGTTAACGGTATATTTTGTTTCCGATTAAGACATGTGAGATATGCTGATATTGTGGTTTTAGGAGCATTCTTTGGACATTTATAGAGCGTATTCAGAATGTGTCTAAAATGGGGTTCTGACCGCAGTTTGCGACACACAGCCTTTTTTCCGTTTGCGTCATCTCTGTGTTGTGCATGTTATCAGTGCCCGACCGCGATATTACAGCTCCTTCTATAGCGAAGAAATGACTCACCCGACTCTGCCTCTGGTTAGCTTACCAAAGTATTCTTACCCTAACCCTTACCAACCTCACTCCTCATGCCTAAACCCAACCAATCCAACCAACGAAGGCAATGAGTACTAACCAATCAGAGGCAGAGTAGGGCGGGCCAAGTCTTCACTACAGCAGGAGTCGTAATTTAGCTGTCCGATCCGTCCCGGCTGCTCAATCAGTTCTGCACAGGCACATCTAGGCGCCAGCACATACGCAGGGACGGATCGGGCACCGACAGTACACAAACCAACTAGCCGATTGTTTGCAGAGATGCATGCCCAAAAGAAAAGCCCACATTTCTAAATAACGCCGACTGCCAAAGAGGGAAGCTGTGTTTGCACGGTCGAACAAGTCCACTTCAGTTACGTTACTTGGAGTATGCACGGCTGCATGTAAACAGGAATATTAGTGGAATATTCATTTTCATTAGCCATCTAAACAACTTAGTAGGAATATTGTCTTTTTTGGAATAAGGGCAAAGAAACTGAATATTTTGTGCGTGTAAACGTAGTCCGTGAGAGGGGAGCTTGGAAAACATTAATTTATAGTTTTAAGTATGAACTTACATATATTTACTATATGTATTGTATTTATAAAATGTTTAAATCAAATGTTGGATGATAATAATAAACTGGTATGAACTGTCAGATGTTTTAAGTCTTTTCTGAGAAAATAAACAAAACTGATTTCCTAAGTAATTAATGAACAAATTGGATCAACTGGAATTCAAAGTTTAGCACAAAATTCATTCACATTAGCAATTAACTAGGTGGTGAAGGTATAAGATACTGTTTTTAATATTAAGGAAGAAAGTCTGATTACTGCAGTGGATGACAAATGTTCAAACAAATATGTATTTGTAAAATCTATGTCATAAACAAAACTTCACAATATAAAATAATTGCAGTGTAAATGCACTATATAGTACTAATTATAGAAATAATCTCATTTATTTTTGTTCCCTGCTGGTAAAGAGTGTCTTTCTCTCTGATAGTGTAAAATCCCCATTAGCCTTAACGTGTCCCCAGTAATGTTCACCATACTCCACACCAGGTGTCTTTAAAAACACAGACATGGCTACCGTGTTGATGGGCTGGGGTACAGAAGCACCGCGCTGAAAGACGACAGGATCTCAGAGGAGGACGAGATGGCGAGTTTCCCAGCAGTCATGACGAGTCCCGCTCGATCTCCTCTTCTCAGCGACAGGACCAGGCTCAGTGAGGTTGAGCTGCTGCAGTTACACTGATCATGTGACAGCTGCGTCGCCGCTCCTGATGGGAAGCCCGTCGAGTCCAACCTCTGGATGTTGCGATTGGACACAGAGAGGACCGCCGTGACCCTCTCACCTCGCTGGGCTGTGAGGACGGCGGTCACCAGGTAGCGGCCGTCTTTGGGAGCTGTGAAGATACCTGAGAACAACACAGATGCTCTTAAAGGACTAGATCAGGTGTTTTGAAGGGGGTTATATGAGGCACTTATCCATAGTCAGTGTATCACCAACAGTAGATGACGTCAACACGCCACCAGTTTAGAGAAGCAGACAGGAGTTACCACACGGAAGATTGATTGATTGATTAACATTATTTCAAAAATGTTATAGTCTAAACAATTAATTAATTGACAAAATAATCAACTGATTAATCAATCAAATTGAAAATAGAATCTATTGAACTGTGGAGTAAAATGTAGGTTTAGGCTTCACGGTTTGGTGCAGTGAGAGTGTAGCAACAGTTTACCTGTATGAGCGTCATAGTGTCCTCCGTCATTGATCAGCACCTTGTTGAATCGAATGATTCCAATCTCTCCCTGGAACGGAGGAAGAGTCAAACCAGCCGAGAACGACACCTTCTCACCTGAACACAGGAAAGGAAGCATTAACATACAAACATTATATTAACAAACATATCAACACAGGCTGGGATCTTTATGATGATTATACATGCTGACCTGACGCTGGAGCAGGTTTCTGTGGTGATCGTCTGTAGGACATGTTCACATCTGCTGATCAAAAGAAAAAGTTTATAACAACTATCATTAATAAATGGTAAATTGATAGTTAAACTTTAGTAAATTATTAGTAATTTACCTGAGATGAGTGGCGTGCTGGGCTTTTGCAAGTCAGTGGATTTGACCGGGGAGGCTATGAAATAAAAACATTTAAAAATTTAGACATTTCATGAAACATGAAATAATCCTGAGAAACATGTACATGTTGGTGTGTCTCACCTGGAGCTCCAGCATAACCCTGAACAGGCGTCATGCTGCCGTCTGTCCCCTTGGGCAGCCTCTTGGACGAGGTCATCTTGCCGGGGGGTCCCGCCTCTCCGGTCTCCATCACAGGCGGCCGTGTGAGGGAGGCGTCCGGGGGACCGACCGACCCTGTGAGGCTCTTACTTGAACCCCGGGTGTGTCCTGCGTCCTCCACAGCAACCTGAACACCTGAAAAAGACAGATATGGAGTGAGGGATGGGGCCGAGGCTGCAGGTCAGAGAGACACAGATGCAGGGCCAGATGTTTGGAGGCCGTAACTCAAGACAAAAACCTTTGAATTATGAGCCGAAGACACAAATGGCCATTAGTTTTTATGAAGATAATTGACCAACTACAATTATCCTCACCTTAAAGCAATATCTACTGTAATTATATGTCATTCTCTGGGAGCACTTACTGACATGTTGACATGAAACCACTAATGGTATTAGTTACAGTACACCTTTTCTTGCTCTGACAAGTTAAAGCATCTGCTGTGAAAAACAAAGTCTATTGAAGATCATAATAGAAGGAACTAATATGTACACTTTATAATATAAACAGGTAACTCTACCCTTCAAACCCAGGTGGGTGGTATGGATAACATCTTCTGTCATGGTATATGTCATTTTACAGTATATTGCAATATTGATATATTTCAAGATACCAGTACATTTTCTGGGAAATTAATTGAGAATGTGTTTCTGGGTAAAATGGGGTTGTTTCTAGAAGGTAATCCACAAGTTGCGAAACTCTCGCAAAATAGTTAAGGTTAGACACTGACCTCGAATAGTTAAGGTTAGGATAGGTCGTCAGGCAGTGAGTCTCAGGAGTTTTTGCAAGTTTTCGCAATTTGTGGGTTACCATCTAGACACGACTGTAAAATGGAAATTATAGGACTATTTGATTGCCATAAAGCATGCTTGCACGTTGATTTGCAAGAAACCCTGACCATTGTGGGCAATGTTGCAAATCAAACTGGGGGCAGGGCCATCGCAGGAGGTCACACATGACCAGAGGGAAAAATGACGAGAGCACCTCGAGTTAAAAAAGAAATCATATTCATGAAGGAACAATAAGCTAAAGAATGTGCTCTTATGCAAACAATGTAATCGAGATTCGGGTTTGCAAGATTTATTCAGACCACAACTGACACCTCTTCATAACTGGACACGATGCAAACGAGCAAGCGCACATCAGATTCTTTCAGTTTTCCCCAATGAAGATGTCCTAACCTGCTCCGTGCGTCTGCGAACAGGCAAAGCGATGTTTCACTTGTTTGAAACATCGCTCGCCCTGACTCTATTTATGCACAATTTTGCGCACTTCCAACCTACTTTCACTGGTCAAAATCGATGCTGACAGTTAATCAATATCACACCCGCACTTCATTCACTCGCTCACTGTATGATAAGAAGCATGTACAAGATGAACAGATTTTTGACAAAGAAGAAAATATCCAAAATATGACCAACAAGTATCTCGCTCTCGACTTCACTATCAATTGAACGGTAGAGATTTGTGTGTTTTGTGTCTAATAAAACTTTTATTTTGGGGCAGTTTATCTTGCAGAATTAATTTGCACATTCATTTGTGCTTTTCCCAAGAAGGGGGGACGACAGAAAGAGAGCAGACTGGGCTTTTTCAGGAGGGGGTCTTAAAGAGACTGTCGCTAAAACGGAGCGTTTCAGACAGAGGGTGAATAAAGGTGCAGTATATTCAGACATATGAGAAAAATAATAATGTTTTTTGAACATTAAAGCATGAAAACATGTTCTAGTAGAAACCCAAAATACAAATATGAACCTGGAAATGAGCAGGATATGTCCCTTTAACAAACTTTTATAATTACTTGTTTGCACCAACAAATATTGACAAACCTCATAGGAATAACATGTAATTATATTCTATGATGTATTTCCACGTTTTCACTTTAATTTTCACTTTTCAAGAAACATTGTGTTTATGGTAAAGCTACCGTCGACTCATTAACAGCCAAACTGTGTGATTATGCGAGCCTCTTATTATGGACACAAACAGAGAAAATGACAGACTTCTCCCATCATATGGTTATCATCTCGTAACTACACGCACCGCTGCATTCCTGAGAACCGCGGCTGAGACGAACCCTGGAGTTTATCAACAAATCAACCCTCCTGGCTGGGGGCACAAACTCTCTACAAAACGGAAAAGGCAGCAGCACATAAAAGGCATCCCAGCCAGCAGCACACCGAGACAAGGCCACATGTTCAATCACCGGTAGACAGCTTGTCCCCTCACCTCGGGGAGAAGGGTCATTTAGTATAGAAGCCAGAAAAGCCTGCCTGTTAAACACAACATGTGGAGAGGGGCTGGTGGTGTAACCATAAAACAGCACAGGGGGTAAGTCTGCGTATACACACACATGTGCATATGTTTCACCGGTTTGCGTTTGTTAGTGGTGTCGCTCCTCATATACAGCGAGGTATGTGAGTAGTCTTTTACGGGATGGATTCAAAACTGATTTCAGGCTTAGTGCTACGAGGATAAAAGAGGCAAACACAGGATGTATGCCAGCGAGAGCGTCTGTCATGATGAAAGAGGTGAGCTGTAAACAAATGCAGCTGGGTCTGCCGTCCACCACAGATTTGCATCCTTCCAGCAAAGCAGCATGGGAAACCCACGCTTTGTTGTTTACCACTTAACCTCCCCCCCACAGTTCCAGGATACAACAGCCCCTTGTGTTACGAGAATGGCCACATTACACACCACATCATAATGATGATTGCAAAGCAATTTGGTGCGTTTTGACTTTATGAGTCACAGAAAAACACACTGCGCTCTAAAGACTTTCATTTAAGAATCAATAAATCCAGCCTCAGAAAAGGGAAATTGCTAAATGTCAGATACTGTCGCACCCACTTGAGGGCTTTCTGTCAGGTCCCATCTTGTTTTTGGTTCATGGGGTTATCCCGTTTGACCGCTGACCAGAGTGGGTCACCCTACAAGTCACCTTATCTCCACTGAGCACGGTCAGAAGCAGGAAAGCAGGCTTTCTTATCTCACAGCGTCCCAATAATAGAGCTCAACCATGCTGTTTGAGCTGAGGCCGCCTTGTCAAACACATTGAGAAGGATGTTCTTTAACGCAAGTAAACGGATTAGGAAACGTATACATTCACACATGCACACTGACAAACTGAGGAAGTGGCACTTTGTAGTGTATGGTTCCACGTACACAAACACCGCTAATACCGTTTTTTTGGTGTTCAATTATTTAGGCTATACAATATAAATTACAATAATAACAATATATATAAGGAGTATATACTGTAAGGGGATTTTGCGCCGTTATCGTGGATTCAATTAATTAAAACTATGGCTATGTTTAAAGGCTCAGCGAAAAAAATATTAAAGGAACGGTGTGTAATTTCGGAGGGATCTATTAGCATAAATGGAATATAATATTCATAACTATGTTTTGTGTATAATCACCTAAAACTAAGAATCTTAGAATGAGCCCTTCATATCTACATAGGGAGCGGGTCATTGTTGTGAAAGAATCCCCGACAGGACCATGCCGCGACGTGAAGCTGAGGGGTCTTGCATCGCCCTGAAGGGGTTTCTTTCACAAGGGGTTTCTTTGTCCTGCTAACTGTACATATATATTTTAAGAAATCAATAATTTGACACAAAAACAGTCCGCTAGAGTCCATCATCAGAACTGCGCCCATAGCAACGGTATGTTATACATAGCAACGGTCTGTTATAAGGAAATAGCAGACCACAGAATGCCATGATTAACCAATCAGAATCGGGTATTCAACACAGCCGTGTAATAAAAAGCACTATTAAAGGTTGATTAATCATTAATAAAACTATTAGCGACAACTTTTAAACCTTTTATGAATGGTGCCTGATAGAAAATGGTACTAATTTCTGTTTCAAACTATTTCAAGTTCAAGAATTGATTTTCGTGCTTATTTCAGTTCAATTATTATTTCTGAGCTATAGCTGTTACGCACATTCACTGGAGGCCCACTGTTGAATGAAGAAATGTGGATTTCAAGCAAAACCTCAGTGGCTTATATATATACTTCTGTCACGATGAGTCAACAGGCCCTAATAAATTAAAGCGAAAACGTCATGATCAGCGCTGAAACATAATTTCAAGAATGACATAGTGTGTCTGTCTTCGTCCCTTTCCTGACCCTCACATTTCCCGTGTGACATCATGGTAAACACATTGACAAACGACCCTTGGGACCCTGGTGCCGATTTGAGTGGTGACACTGTTTATTTAAATAGAAAAGGAGCTCAGCCGTGCAAGTTAAAAGGAAAAGTGAGAAAACTGCAGATGGGCTTTAAGAGACGGGAGTAAAATAAAGCACCGAAGAGGTTGTGAGGAAAAGGATTGACAGTAGCACCTAATCTAAACACACTGAAGCTCTTGGCTCTGATATAAAGAGTGCTCCCTGTGATAAGCTGTGTGGAGGAGGTCTCTCTGTAATGGACTCGTCCAAGCAGCTTTTTCCACTCTCTTCAGATAAGCAGAGGAGAAGGGAGACAATAGGATGAGGCAGCCGACAGGGCAAAGACAAACAAGTTTTTTTACATTCAAATGGCTCCTGGTAACATTGAGCATGAGTGGAACTAATGACAAAACTTCCCAATGACAGAATGATGAATTGAATGCCATATGATGACAACAACCATGTGGCAACATGTCATCACAGAAAACTGGCATCCCAGAGATGAATCAGACGCATCTACCAGAACAAGAACCAGGACTACTCTATTCCAGCTCACCCCCCATGAGATTCTGGACTGGATCATATGCTGCATCACCTGCCACGTAAACCAGCGACTGACGGTCCCAGAGGAAGAGAGTTGTCTCGTAAACCTTATGGGCGTGCTTATAGTTCACATTTACATCTGCGAGAGACTGAGACGTCCAGCTCGGTCTCATAGGCACCATTAACGGGCTCATACGAGAAATATGCAACATATGCACTGATGTGAAAATCTGTACTTGATGATATGGTAATAGATCCAGGATATTAAATGAGATCACATTTTACACCCAAAAAACGATACATACACGTGCAGAGTTTATGGACACACATAAATGCACACTTGGATGGACAAAAAAGCCAAGCAAGCAATATTGCTTTATGCCAAGGCATTGCTCAACACAAGAGGGGTCTATTAAATCAAGCATGTGTCTTCAATCAAGCCTCCTTTAGCTGAGAACATGAAAATCCAACTTCCCCTCACTCACACACTCTGAAACACACTCCAACATCGCAGCCGCTCCAATAAATGGACGAAACAAACGGGACTCCAGTCCAAGCGATGATCTAAAAAGTTGGGGGAACATTACAGCTATTTGACTGATCTCAAGCTTCGACTATTTAAACTTCAGTGGATAATAAATCAGATTTAGCCCTTGACCTTTTTGACCTTGAATAGTTAAGGTTAGGCATTGACCTTGATCAGTTAAGGTGAGGATAGGTCGTCGGGTAGCGAGTCTCACAAGAGCTTTTTGAAAGTTTTGAAGCCTCAAGTTCGGCATTTCAGCCGTCACCACCTTGGTTTTTTGGAACCACAAATGACACGAGAGGGCGGAGCTGAGTACAACCGACAGCTGAATGAGACATTTTTAGGTGACCAAAACGTTATAATTAACTTTCATGAACTGAAAACACACTGTGAAAGGGTTAAAGTTGTAAAACTAAAACACTGACAACTCCCAGACCGGACAACATCGTGGTAGCGACCTGTCAATCACAAGTTAGCCACGCCCTAAAGCATACCCTGCTTTATGGTCTATTTGACTCTAAATGGGACCATAATTTACTAAATGAACATCATGCTGTATTGAAGAAGACTTGAAACTAGCGATTGAGACCATAAACTCATGTTTACAATGTTTACTGAGGTAATACATCAAGTGAGAAGTAGGCTCATTTTCTCACAGACTTCTATACAATCAGCAATCAGAGGAGTCGCCCCCTGCTGGCTATTAGAAAGAATGCAAGTTTAAGGCACTTCAGCATTGGCTTCACTTCTCAACTCCGGAGGTAGCCGCCTGGTTTTGACTTGAGCAAGAGTCTGTTTTATAGCTGAGGGATTCAACTTTTCATTTGTAGGAGGAATATCGTTTTCATGTAGAATGCAAGGGTTGCTTTAAATCTCTATTATATAATATAATCATTCACACATCAAGGCATTAAAATGGGTTTATGTTTGCAGCTTACCTGTCTTCCCATGATTGCTGTTCCTGAGCACCTGGAGGTCTTTGGCTACATTAGAGATGTTGTTCTGGAGGTTCTCACAAGTTCCCCTCAGTCCTCCAATATCTCGGGCATGAGCTCTAACCGTACCATTCAGCTGGTTGACACAAGTCCACAACCCAGTGACGTGTTTATTCAGACCCTCTTTGATCCTCTGGAGGCTACCGGAGATGGGATCCAGCTTGCCGCATACACCCTCCACGCTAACAATTCGGCTGTCCATGTGTGCAATCTCCTTCCCGACATCTTCAGTCTGTTCCCTGCAGTGGTTCACCTCCCTGCCCAGCTCGTACAGCTGCTTCCTCAGCTCCAGAAGGTCCTTGGCCTCCTGCTCAGCCCCAGTTTTAACTTGACCCCAGGTGGAGTTGAGGATCGGAGACACCTGAGACTGCTGGTGGACTACATCCGATAGCGAGTCCTCCAACCTGCCAACATGCCCTTTCAGATAGCTCAACTCGCCATGTACGTCGGCAATGCTGGTGCTGTAGTTGAGGAGTTGCCCCTCCACGGCTCCAAGGCCATTTATCTGAGCTTTTAGACTAGACTCTATAGCATTCACAGCAGTTCTGCAGCTCTGGTAGTCAGTCAAAAGGCCACCAGATGGGGAGTTTGGGCTTGTATCTACTAACAGGGTGGTAAGTCTGTCTTCCATTGAGGCCAGCTTGTCCTCTAGAGTCTCCCTCAGGTCTCTGATGGCCTCTGCTCGTTCTTTCTTCAGCTTCTCCTCCACAGAGAGGAACTGGGCCACTACAGTCTTCTCAGATGAGTTCAGACGGATCTCAATGTTTTCAAGACGGGACTTTCCAGGATCAACCAGCTTGGTCTCAAGGTCCTGGATCTCCTTGCGGAGGTCCGTTTCCTTTGAGTCCATGAGCTCGATCAGGCTCAGGTAGTTGGCTTCTTGTTCCTCACAGTGATCCTGAACGGACAAGATTTTATAATTGCACGAGTTCTTCATGTCTGCCATTTTGATGTCCATACCCTCCATCAACTCTTCTCTCAGAGCGCTGATCTTCTCGTCCAGGTAGGCACGTAGGTCTGTATCGCTGGCTGGAGGAGCAGGAGGGGGTGTGGGCAGCTGGTTCTGGGCGGCCTCCATTAACAGATGGATTTGTCCGTCGTGGCGGTTGACACGGCCCAGCAGGTCATCCAGTGCGTTGCTCTTGGACTCCAGATCGTCGGTGACCTGGCCGATCTTGTTCATGACCTCGTCCATCTGCATTGCCTCGCTCCCAAAAGAGAAGTCCTGCACCTGAACGCTGTGGGTCTCTGCTTGTCTGGCGCTGGCAGGCTGTTTGTAGTCATTCAGCAACGTGATCAGCATTTTACTGGCGTCCTCTTGGAAATCCAGTCGCAGATTGGAGGACATGTCTGTCATTTTTGCCTGCATGTCGAGGACCATCTGGGATAGCCGCTGCATCTCGTCCTCCATGTGTTGAGATCCTCCATGACCCCCCAGTGGCCTCTGACTTCCGAACTGCCCCTCCCCTCTCCATGGATGGTTCCTCTGGGTCTCTCTTCGCCGATCTGGAGCTATAGCAAGGAAAACAGAGAGGGGGATTAACTTTGTTTCACATGTTTTCATGCAACATTTCCTTAGTTATAATCACCTTGTGGGACTGGATTATGTCCGGAGGGGGCCTGAGGCAAACGCTCCACCTGGAGCAGCGTTATGTCTTTCACCTCCCTGCAGTCATGGCCCTGGTACCCCGGGCAGCACCTCCACTCCAGCTCCGTTACAGTCTTGTATGCAATCTTATACATGGGCCTAAAGTGTGTCCGATATCTGGAAGCATTTAACACATGAAGACATGAATACATTATTTAAAAACAATCACAGATTCTGTACAAAGGTGCGTTTCACAGTATAATAAGAGATAATAATTACGCTCATTAAATGCTCAATGTAAGATGTTCAACTCTCCCTCTCAGGAATACAATGCAAAATTGTCACATTTGCATTTAATGAATCCCACAGTTGGCAGGAAGCAGCTAAGACTTTCCACTACTTCCACTCATGAGGACACTGTTGGCCCACACGGCCCTGTCACTCCATGGTTAACTACATCTCACAAGTGTGTTTGTTGCTCCGTGAATACTGAAGCAAAACAAAGTCAGAAATGTCCGTCTGTGTTTGCCAGATTCGATACAGATGGCTGAATAATCTTTCTGCTTTTCTGAGTCATGTTTTTAAGATTCTTCTAAGAATAAATCTTGTTTATATTAGAGAGCCATTCATTTCAAGAAAGACACATTAAAAACAAAGGAAATATGTGCACTGTAACCCGATGGTGGAATGTAACTAAGTACATTTACTCAAGTATCGTGCTTCAGTACAATTTTGAGGTGCTTGTACTTAACTTGAGATTTCTACTTTCTATACTGTATATACACATATACGTATATACATATACACACATATATACCCACACACACACATACATATATATATATATATATATATATATATACTGTATATATATATATATACATACACACATAAATATACATATACATACATATATACACATATACTTATACACACATATACATATATATATTAAGTTTTAATTTGAGGGTTTTTTTAAAAGATTAAGATTCAGTTTTTAAAGTTGAAGTTATAAACTATCTCCATCTTTACCAGCTGCACATTATTAATACTTTCACATGAATGCATCAATAATTATAATCCAGTAATATATTTCTAAAATTAGCATTATGAGTATGTAGAGGGAGCAGATCTGATGTGGAGAGGCAGTTTGTAAAACACAGACTTCTGGGAACTTACATCACTTGTTGCGCACAGTTTGGCATCTCCAGAGGACAAGGCAAGACCTCCGGCTGCACGAAGCTCTCCGTGCCTCCCACGACGGCACAGCTCACGTTCTTGTGCACAACGTAGGCGCACCAGTTCCTGCAGAAAAGGAAGACACAGAAGAGGATAAATGAGACGCTTAAATGGATCAAATCAATGAGTAGTTCACAACCAGTGGCACCGCCCTCCCTGAGTCACATACAAAAAAACATTACTACTACTACTACTAATAATAATAGTAATACAAATTATACAAATTGTCAATATTTGTGTTTTAAATATGGAATTCACCCAGTAATATCTGTAATTTATAATAATAATAATAATAATCAATTTATTTATATAGCACTTCTCAAAACAGATGTTTCAAAGTGCTTCACAAGACAATAAAAGCAGATAAATAAAGTAAAAGATATGGTAACTGTTAAAACAGAACATCACAGAACATATCAATAATAATAAAAGTGGTCAAATGGTAGGACAAGTTCATAAAACAAATATACAGTATATATACATAAATGTTTATAAATGTACACATGCGTCCAGAAACGGATGTATACATACATATATTTATACCCAGTCTTCTATTTATAGGAATGCTACACTAAAAAAAATGTTTTCAATTTCATTGTAATATGTAATTTGATTGTAATGTGATTATATTTTATATTAATAATCTGAATCTGTAAAGTAACTAAAGTTGTCAGATAAATGTAGTGGAGTAAAAAGTCTAATATTTCCCTCTGAGATGTAGTGGAGTAGAAGTAGAAAGTAGCAGAACACGGAAATACTCAAGTAAAGTAGAATTGTATTTAAGTACTTAGTTACATTCCACCACTGAGTACATGTTATACTGTTGTGTTTTTCAAAGCATTATTTACTCTTCCTGTTGGAATAAAATAATTAATTATTTAACTGTAAAGTAGGAATGTGTTTTTGATACCTTCACTTTTTTTTGCATTAAATCACACTGAGAAACATTTCCACCAGCTGCCACTGTTAACAACCAATATAAACATCCATTACTCACTTGTTTCTCTGTCGTGTTTCAGTAGCAGAATATGCGTTTCCCTGAAACATGTTATGTTGGAGAGGTGATCCACCGATGAGAGGAAGCGTCATTAATAAATGAAAAAGTGCGCACTTCATGGTTAAAATGTTTTTAAAATACTCCAGTATGTTTTCAGATTGCAGTCAGTAGAGGAGCTCTGTGGTCCAGAGATCAGTGAAGGCACCGTGGGTTGCTCCCTCAGACCTGAACCAGCTCCTTCCAGCCTCCTTGGGTGTGACGTTAAAGGGACCCCCTCCAATACTGACAGATGCTTTTTCTTTTTTCCACTTTCTCAGCTCACACACACACACACACACACACACACACGCACACACACACACACACACACACACACGCACACACACGCACGCACGCACACACACACACGCACACGCACGCACGCACGCACGCACACACACACACACACACCCCCACACCCCCACACCAAAGCTCACATCCAACTCTTCCAAAAACACAATGTCATAGGCCTATGGAGAGCCGTTTGAGCATTTATTCCATATCCTTGATATCAGACGTCAGTGTCCTCCACTAGTTGGACATTTTGTCTTACTAGTTGAACCAAAACTCTTACAAGTCACTGTTTTTCAGCAACTAGTGGCACTTTCTGGCCCGCACTAGTTAACTACTAAGGTAAAAAAAGATGTTCACTAGTGCAACTACTGGACTTTTTTTCTCTAGTAAACATTTTGAGCCTCACTAGTTAACTAGTGCAGGACATTGTAGGTCACTAGTTAACTAGTGCAGGACATTGTAGGTCACTAGTTAACTAGTGCAGGACATTGTAGGTCACTAGTTAACTAGTGCAGGACATTGTAGGTCACTAGTTAACTAGTGCAGGACATTGTAGGTCACTAGTTAACTAGTGAGGTGAATATGTCCTTTACTAGTTAACATGTAAAATATGATTCAATGTTATTATTGGGGACGTTTGTGAATGTTTGTTCTGTTGTTTCAAATGAACAAAAAAACAATAAATATAATATTGAAAAAAAAAGAAAATAAATAATGACAGGCAAAGACCAATCTTGGTAAATATGTATTTGCTATAGAGAAATCATTATTTGTGATATATTATGTCATGCATAAGCAATGTTGATTGTTACAGTAGTGTTAAAAAATATATAATAAGACAAATCTGTACAAATAAAAATTGCAACAACTTAATTAGCTCAAAAATAAGAACATAATAAAATGACCAGAGGTTTGTGCTCAATCTATCATGCACGTCTTATATGGATCTCTGCTTTGCTCTCTTCGGATTGGTGCCGGACGGCTCACCAGCTTCCGCAAGACCCCGTTTCTCTGGTCGTACTGGTGTTGACACTAGAAGTAGAAGAATACAGATCAATTAGAATAGTAAGTAATTAAGAAAAGCTTTATTTATACAGCACCTTTTAAAACTCACCGTTATAAAGTGCTTCACGCACAAATAAAACATCCAATAATGATGAATATGAAACACAGAAACAATGAGAGACAGACTAAACTAAAACAGACAAACACATATGTGGATGCGGTCCAGAGATTCAGCAGCTCTGGTAGATTGGGGGGAAGTGATTCCGGAGGTTTAGGGCTTAGACAGAGAAGGCCTGATCACCTTTTGTTTTGCAGTTTGAGCTCGGGGATCGATAAAAAGGCTGAGATTTGAGGATCGGAGTGGTCGACAGGTAGAATATGGAACTAGGAGATCAGGTATGTAACTGGGGGCGAGGTCATGCAGTGCTTTATATGTAATTAGCCAGATCTTATTCTGAATTTTACAGAAAGCCAAAGGAGGGATGTCAGAACAGTGGTTGGCTAGATGTGGTTAATAACCTGGCAGCTGCATTTTGAACCAACCGTAGGTGATTTAAAGCAGTTTGACTGAGGCAGGTGTAGCGGGAATTACACTAGTCTAGACGGGAGAAAATGAAAGTGTGAATTAATAGTTCCGTGGACGACAAGATGCATCTGATTTTTGCAATGTTTCTTAGCTGGAGAAAACAGGACTGGACAAGTTTAGTGACGGGATGATCAAAAGTCATTTACCGGTCAAAGATGATACCAAGATTCTTAGCAAAAAAAATAACAAGCAATAAGATTTTTATACTGTAAATGTATTCTCTGCCCTTAGGTCAACAAACATACCAAGTTGTCTCTCAATCTCCTCCAGCTGTTTCTTATGCTCCTCCATTTCTTGTTTCTTTTTCAGCAATTCAGGAGACTTCATGCTTCTTAAGTGATCTTCGAGTTCCTTTTTTGCCTGATCCTTCTTCTCCAGAGCGGACCGGTACTGGCGGAGCAGGTCTGTCGAACAATACAAGAGAAATTAAAGCACAATCTGACTGAACAGGACCGCAAAAATGAACCTTAAAATATGAGAGACGTCACCGATGTGTTCTTTAAGGCCGTAGTAATGCTGTGGGATGGGGGCTCCAAACACTAGTAATGTGTCAATCGGTGGGGCTCTGTTCCCGTCGCCTCCGAACTTGCCACTGGCACTGATCCTCTCCCCCTGCCTGGTCAGGATGGTGGGACACGCCATCTGATTGCGCGCCACCTGTAGGCAACGGCACATTTAGAGGAAAAATAACCACCCGGCCAGTAAATGTATAGCACTGCTCCACCAGCGAGCATCACTCACCGCCACTCTGTAGTTGTTTGCAGAGTCCAGGTCGTCAATCAGAATAGTGTCTCTGAGGAGGTTTTTAAAAGCTGCAAAGGAAACAGGAAACGGTCAGAGCTGTTGAAACTAAAACGAAAATATGCAGTTTAAAATATTTTTAGTAAACTGAAACTAAATAAAAACTATATATTCTAAGAAAAAACTAAACTAAACTGAAACTATATTGCTTGGGTAAAAACTCATAAAAACGAATAAATTCATTTTTAGCTATATATAATATATCACTACCAAAAAAAGCTGACAGCAGGAATTTTCGTCAACACTCGTGACATTGAACCTCAGAACCTGAATGGACTTCACCTTCCAGGAGATGCCGCGATTGCTTTAGTAAAGTGGTGCTAACATTATGGCGATTCCTAAACAGTTCTCCAACCATGTATTTTTCAAGTATATATAGCTACATACTTCTGAGACATTATACCTGGTCCTATGAAAAAACTAAAACTGCTGTAAAACTAAATATATAAAAACTAAACCTTTCTGAAAAAAACTGACACTAAAACTAGCAAACACACTAAAACACTCTGAAAACAAAACTAAACTGAAATTGAAAAGTCAAAACTAAAATAAAATAAAAATGAACTGAAAATTCAAAACTATTATAACCTTGGTTGAGATAAATATAAACATTCATAACTTTTTTTTTTACTGCTTATACTGATGAAAAACTTTCACAAAGAAGAGATTAAAGGAGAATAAAGAACTTATTTAAGATGGCTATTGATATATTTATGTCTCAATGTATACAAACCATAAATACCCTATATCTGAATAAATAGGAGGAACTCCAAAACTACAGAAACTCTAAATGAAAAGTAATTTTAATGTGGACCCAATTTCTGCCCCAGTGACGAAGCCCCCGGTGAGGACACCCCTCCACCCTGTGAGGCTGGATCCCAGGTGGAACCATTTAGACTCAACAGGAGTAGCGGGGGCGTGAAGGAAATGCCCCAACAACAGCAAACACAAAGAGACCTGGGAAGCCTCTAGAAAACCGCAGACACCCAGGACTCGTAATGTAAATCTGAAATGAAAAAACAACCACTAGGCAATGTTACACTGAGCAGTGGAAATCCATTTGAGGCAGCTCACCGATCTTACACCTCTCCGGGTCGTTGGGGTAATGCAGGAGGTCTCTGGCGAAGACTGGGTTCCCAGGGGGTTCAAAGAGGTTGCGGCCATCTTTTATATGTGGCATCGGCCTGTAAGCAAATCAAATCTTAGTGGAGATGATCTGAAAATTATTTTAACAATACTATAAATACCAAACTTTCTCTAGTTCCAGCTTCACGTTTGTGATGATTTCTTTTCTTTCTCTCGTGTGAAAATGAACTGAAGATTTCTGGGTTTGGGACTCTCGGTGAGACGAAACAAGACATGAAGGCGCAACCTTGGGGGCTTTTTGGAAATTGTGATGAGCATGTTACACAAACTTATTTTACTCTTCCTGAGGTTTCTTCCATTTTTTGGAGGAAGGTTTTTTCTCATCCGAATCGAGTGTCTATGGACAGAGAGTGTCGTATGTTGGACAGATTGTAATATTTGTGATATTGGGATATATAAATAAAATTGACTTCACTTCACTGAAGGTGTTAAACAGTCTGTGCAAGAAGGAGGTGCCACATGATCTTTAAATGACTGTTGTTGGAGGGATTTGGGGAAGGAGACGGCTTAACAATTAAAGACTATAATCAACCACACACAGGAATCTCCGCAGGAAAGCAACTCAGTTGCGTGAACACAAATATAGCTTTAAAGTGCAGGAACACTTGACCACAGCATTGAGCTTTATTTAAAAGAAATCCATCATTGACGCAGAAGGTGTACCTGTTGTATCGTGGCACAAAAACACTTTCAAGGGGCATGACCTCCTGCCTGCCTTGGGTGTCGGCATAGATCTTCTTTGCTGCTGCGGTCGTTCTGGTGATGACGCATTTCATGTCACCCCTGATCTGCCAGGAGATAACCCACGCTGCGTCGTCGTCCTGCACAAACGCCAGGTGGCCAACCTGCATTCAGAAGGTAGAAGCGTAAAACACACACAGCTCTGGAAAATAAACTGTGCAATCTGTGAGAATACTTTCTTCAGTCTGGCTAAGCTACTCTCAGACTCACACATTAACATAAACATTGATTGGACACCTCTGCACTGTCTGTCACCATTTCCTGCAATGACACACTGGGTGTTTAAGGTGCTAATACAACAGAAAAAGTCCTTCTTTCTTATGACATTACCATCCCCAAAACATCCTGCTGCCCCCCGAAGTGATCAGTGTTGGAGAAAACTCTTCTGGGTGCTTGTAGGATCCTCTGGGCTTCTGTATCCTTCTCTTTTAGGAGTCTGTCAATATCTGGGATCTACAAGAAAACATGCAAATGTCACCTCTCTATAAATATATATAAATTAGATCATGATGTCTACATATACAGAAGTGTGAGTAGAATTAACATCTTATACATACAGTTTGTGCTATTTCCACTTTCTTGTTGATCAACAGAGCTCTGATGTCAGCCTCTTTTCCACTTGCACTCTTGTGACTAGCTACGATGGAAGAAGTACTTGCAATTAGAGACCATTTCAAACACATATTGGCAGAGGCAGAAATAAAGCAAAGACAAGCAGGGCTGGGTTTGTACTTCAATACTTTCTTGGTCGAAATGCAACAGCATGAGGATGGGAAATGAAGCAAACGCGCGCAAGTGCCAAAAACACCAGTTCCTCAAATGGCCACTTGAGGCTGGCTCCAAAAGCGAGTCAATCCCCAAAGACCCCCCCCATGTTAAAATGCCCAACTTTACAGTAGAAATAATCATGTTTACAACCTGGTACAAAAACAGTTTTTGGTCTCTATAGCTAATTTCTCCGTTCATGAAAAGTGTACACGGGGTGAATCTTTATATAACTCACCCGTTTAAATTACATTAAGGTTTAAGAAACATGATGGAGCAACATGGCGGACTCCTATGTAGATATGAAGGGCTCATTCTATGCTAATGAAAACACAATTATTCTTAGTTTCAGGTGATTATACACTAATGAAAACATAGTTATGAATATTATATTCCATTTCTGATAATAGATCCCCTGAAATGTTACACACTGTTCCTTTAAGAACTTGGGCTTGTTTGTAAAAACAAAAGAAGTGATTCTATTCTTTGATGTAAGGTGTTTCAAAACTATATTGTTTTGGTATTGAAACTCACTTATTGACAGTAATGAGAAAACATTTCCAACGACACCCATTTGTCCGGTAGCACACTGCATATTAGCTCATTTAGACCAAAAAAAAAAAAGAGGATAAAAACTTACAGGCCAGCAAAGTAGCGAGTTCATTATGGTCAGTAAACATGTCTTTGTATTTAGCAACAGCAGTAGTGAGTTCATCTTTCTTCCTGGACAGCTCAGACATTTTCCGTTGGTTCTCTGCATCTAAAACAGAGAAAGATAAATAGACAAACTTTAAAAGTTTAGTTCACGCAAATTAGAAATGAAACCTTTGCAAAAGTACGACATGCAGATTACTCTGCACTTACGTAGGAATGGTGGTTACTAAGAAACTTATTCTCCAGGAACTCATTACAGAAAAATATCCGTGATAAATGAGAACATTTGCTCCGGCTGGTGGGCGGTGCTTGGCATTTCCTCAACTGATCTCAACATGGCGGCCTGGTCACAAACTTTCTCATTTTACAGCTAAACAGTTCACTACAAGATGATTCTGAAAACATCTGAGGAGATAAATAGTCATTACAGTAACAGTATACTGATTCATATTTGATCAGCGAAGTGAAAGAGGAACGATGTTGGCGCTGGGAGACGGAATTGTGAAATAGAAGAAAGATTTGCTGCTATGGCAAGAAAACCACAGCGTTTTTGATGTTTCCTCGAGGGACTACCGCGACAGGGTGAAAAAAGAAAAAAGCTGGCGTCAAACAGCAGAGGCACTTCAGCGACCCGGTGAGTAGGCTACTGCCGTTAGCATCAAGCTTCCCTCCTGATCACACACATCGTGAAAGACGACCGGCGATGAATGGTCAGGGACCGACGTGTAGTCTGACTCTTTATGACTCTTAATCGCCTAATCTGACATAGTGACCATCGTAACCGAAAGTATTGTGTAGTCTGAAGCAGGCATAAGAGACGTATATCTCAAAACCTGAGCAAATGAAACCAAAACTCTCTGCATGGTTGAATACCACTAAGGGTGAGTGAGAAAATGTGATTTTTGTAAATCACAATAAGAAAAGAATATAGTGATTCCTCTACTCAAACTTAGACTGCTCATCATATCACTTCAAACCATCTAATAATATGATGTGAAATATGAGTCACATGTCACATTCATGCACCTATTACAGCCCAAGTTTTTTTTTTAAATCATACCATTGTAAAAAAGGAAGAGGAGCTCAAAAGCAGCCAGCGACATGGGAACCATCGACACTTCAGGTTTGAAGAGGAGGATGTATGCGCTTCCATTCTCCCCGGGGCTGTTCTCCATGATAGCCAGCCTCTGTGCAGAATAAATTATACAATTATCATATGTGTGACGTGCATCATGGTGCCATTACAAAAATAAAGGCTGTGGTGTGTCCTATGACGAATGGTTACTCACAGGGATGTGGGCCTTCCCTTCAACTAAGCTCATTTTCAAGCTGTTGGTTTTGCCTTCGAACACAGGGAGGGTTTTGTTGCCCACTTCACTGAAGTTCTTTATAGAAACGAACACGTTCCCGTCCAGGTCCTGCCCCGCGGGGTTTCCATATGAATCCTGGAATCAGTGAAAGAACTCAATCAGGCTGTACATCAGCTGATAAACATCCAAATTACAGCTTTAACTCTAACAGGCCCACAATAGACCTGTTATTGGCTTTTTAAGGGAGTACAGGGGGTCTTTAGGAGGAGATAGTTGACACTTGAGAATTGCTAAAAATGATCAATAATCCCTCCAAAATAGCGCATTAAGACACCAAGATCTTGAGGAACATCATAGAAAAAGCCATGCTGTGATTTGGGATCAAAAACTTTTGACGTTTGGAGATTTCTGCAAGAATTGCATTTTTCAGCGATTAGATGGCGAGCACTTCTGTTGTGTAAACTTCTCAGAAACCCCCTTATTGTCAATCTAGCTATGAAAGCCATCCATCCTCTAAATGCTCTAGGTCTCTAGTTTGTGGCTGTAAAGTTTCATGAGGCTGTAATTATCCTAGAGGTCACCACAGGTCATTTTATACAGAGTGGTCAAGTTAAAAAAAAATTGTCTTAATATGGGTTGAAAAACGATGCAATCTGGTTGCCATGGTAATGAATTACGTCTGACTATTAACTATCATAAGTAAAACTGTGTGGAGAGGGGGCTTTAAAGACAGTGATGTCTGCCGGGGTCTCAAGAGGGTTCAAATTCACACATCTACTTGTAAAGCTGATTCACATGTATGCCTTCTAAAGATATGAGCTCACCATTATCCTCAGAGTCATATTCTCCACCAAGGTTCGGTTGGCGATGACATTACTGTAGGAAACAACTGGGGTTGGCGGCTGAGAGTCGGGTCCCAGTTTGACAGGTTGATTGGCCACCACGTTTATAGTAATCTAGGAGACAGGAAACAGTGCTGAGGTTAGTCATTCCTCCCAGTGAGTCAGGATGATGACCTACACCCCTGCTGCAACTCAATGAACTACCACTTTCCTCTTGAACGGTTATGAGAGACAACACCGTGGAGACGTCTCCATATGCTTTGTATTTTTTCAAGTCAACTGTTAGGTGTGTGGAAAGAACTCATAAAGTTGCTGTGGTGTTCCAGATGTTGGGATCAACCAACCTGATTACTGAACAGGACATTTGTTTCGACGATTTTTAGAGCGAACTGGATGGTGTGCTTTCCAACATGTTCTGGGATCTCTTTATCTCTGCAGAGAAAGAAAGCAAAAAATACATTTTATATTATATATATATATATATATATACAGTATATACAGTCTATTTACATTTCTTAGGTGCTTTCTCCAATCTCGCCTACTTCAGCTTTAACAAAAGGAACTGTATATACATATATGGAAATAAGATTATATTCACCAGAAGTATAAAACATTAAATGTCCTTTATAAATTAAAATAAAATACCAATAATTTGTGAGGGAAATGTATTAATAAATAATTCCTGACAATGACTGATGTGTTTGCCTTCAGGACATCTCTGACTACATACATACTGAAAATCAAACAAGTGTATGATTCAACTTTTCCACATGGTCTAGTGTTAACAAAAGTTAACAATAACTCGTAGTATCGAATCGCAATAGATATCGAATCGGCACCTAAGTATTGTGATAGCCTTTAAATTGGGAGATAGGTGTATCGTCCCAGCCCTAATGGACACAGGTAAATAACAGGTTAACGCGAGTGAGAGAGGAGTGACTTGGACTTCTGCAGAAGTCTGATGTTTGCCTGACATCTCGGCTGAAGAGAACATACAGAATAACGTCCATAAAAGCCATAAAGAAATTCGAGACGGCAATATTTCCATTCCTTGCATAGAAGTGGGAGTTCTCGAGACAAAAAATAATAATTTGCTCCTTCGTACACGCCCCTAAGCAAAACGTTTTTTTTTTATTGCTATACTTTGTGCACTGTGAAACCGAACCAGAAAATAAATTAATTTCACTCTGATTGAGACTAGCAAAAAAAGCCAGGCCAGCTGTTCCCTCCTGCTTCTAGTCTTGCTAAGCTAAGCGGCTGCTTACAGTCATTTCATATTTACCGTACAGACATCAGAGTGGTATCAATCTCATCATCCAACTCTATCCCTTTAAACTTCCCGCAACAACTCAGACCGAAGCAGACAAGATGTATAAGCATTTTACCTGAAGTGAAACCGGTCATTCTTCTCGTTCTTCATGGGTTTACTACACTTCAGCTCAGTGGCCTAGACAAGAGAAGCAGCAAATAAGATATTAGTTTAAAAGAAAAGCGAATAAGAATCAGTGACAGTCCTTCTGCTGGTAGTCGGTCACTCACCGCTTGTGGAGGCTTTTTTCCTGACGGCACTCCCTTCCACAGATACATGGACGCAGCAGCGGGGTTGAAACTTGTAATCGGGCTTCCTTCATCAGACACCACCATCACTGAGAAGACTGAACAGACACACAAAGCTATGATTGCTAAGAGGCGTTAACCTGGTTGTATTTAGGCTGCATACTCACATTACCACCAAATGTGGCCCAAATCCAAATTTGTTTTGCTCTCATGAGACACAGATCTGATGTTTTCAGAGTAGTGTGGACACAGAAATCAGATTTTTTCCAATCAGATCTGGGCCACTTTCATGTTGTTCTAAATCCGATATCTGATCACTGGCCATGCGACTGCTGTGAGAACAGTCGTATCGGAATTCATGTATGTTTTTTAACATTATACTTCGATGCGCAGTTGCAGATCACTCACCATACAGTGTCGGAGCGGTCGGTTTAAACTACAGAAGAAGAAGAACCTCTCTCTCCACAGAACTATGACAGTGTGTTACCTGACCAAAAATACTTTTTCTATATTCCATGTTCTTCTGCTAAACTCTGCGCGTCTCCCTCAGTAGAACTCCCATTTAAGACGAGCTTTATCTGGGAAACATCACGTTTAATCACTTTACATGGAGCTAAAATTAATACCTAATTATGTTTATGTTTACAGAATGAGTTAGTGTCTATACGAGTCGTAAGAAATCATAAGTTATATTTTTAGAAGGATTGTTTGGCTCTGTTAATCTTAACAATTTGTCAATGGAGGTTTTGCTCCGACAGCAGGAAACAGTTGCAGAATTGATGTATTTAAAATGTAAATTAATAACTTATAAAACAGACTTTTCATAATTCACTCAGTTCCTCTGAAAAAATTGTGATATTTCATAAAGCAGAACTCTGATTTAATAAAATCATATACTTTAAAAAGTGATTGGATGTGCTGACTGGTGGTGTTTTGGGATATCAAACAGTAACGTTACACATCTTACTTTAGTTTATGTAACTTAGTACACAGAAGAGCTGTTAAAGTTTAATATCAGCCGAAACGAAAAGTCTTTCTTTGGGAGTCTTACAAAGTCATACATTATGATTTAGGAGTAATATCTGTGTAACGGGGAACTCTGATCTGTTAAATGAGCAATATGTTAATGAAGTCTAGCAGTCACTGGAGATCCGCTCACACTGATGTCAAATATGGGTCAAACATGAACCTGAATGTGAACAGTCTAGGCAGAAATATTGGATCTGGGCAAAAAAGAAATCTGAATTGAGTATTAAAGCCTGTAATGTGAACGTAGCCATATTGAAACAAGAGTTACAGTAGAGAGGCAAACCTGGGAAGACGCCTCCAGCAGGAAACATGGCATCGGTGTTATACTCCACTGACAGGCTGACAGGTTTGGTGGGATCAGGGATCACAGTGAGCTTCACTGATGGACCAGGGATCGGTTTCTGGTTGAGGGAACCTTTAAACTCCAGCCGATAGTTCCCCCTAGTGGAAAAACAGGGTAACAACACTCCCAATAGTAACTGGTGAGACATAATGTCATGTATACAGTAATGTAAATGTGCACGACTGATGATGCAACCTGATTTGGGGCACTACCCTTATTGTATTATGATGATAGTAAATCCTTCCTTTATATATAGTATTATAAAGTGACACTCACTTTGGTCCGCTCACACTATTAACAGTGAAAGAGGCTTTCCCTTCTGCGTCCACGGGTTGTGAGGTAACAGATGTCATCACCTAAAACAACAAGAAGATCTCGTCACATTTCTCCACTTAGATCATTTTGTACGACTCAGAAGTTGGTGGCCATTACTGCCTTTTTGAAAAGTATAGTTTACCAGTACAGAACAGGTTAAAGTGCTAACAGATAACTTTTCCCCTAGCATTTCCAAGTGGTATTATTGTTGGTGCCGATCACCGGGTGGCTTTTGTTTTCTTCAGAGCCTAGCAACTACGAAGAAACAACCCTAAAAATCACAATTTGAACTATAAACCCTGATCTCAGTGCTACAATAAAGGCAGAGTAAAACACCCAGCACTAAGTATTATAAGTAGGCAGGTTTTGTTACTTACTGATCAAGTATAGGGTGACCATATTTTCAAAACACTAAACCCTGACCCTTAAGTGAACCGCACGCTCAGTGTCGGAGCGGTCCGTTGAAACTAAAGAAGAGGAAGAACCTCTCTCTCTACAGAACTACGACAGTGTGTCAATCAGACACTGATAATATGTGTTACCTGACAAAAAATACTTTTTCTATATTACTGACTTCTTCTGCGTCATGTTTCACTCAGTAGAACTCCCATTTAATAAATCAGCAGTTACAAAAATGTGTAAACTGTGTCGTCAAAGTAGACGAGCTTTATCTGAGAAACATCACGTTTATCCACTTTACATGGAGCTAAAATTAATATTGAATTTTGTTTAATCATGTTTGCAGAATGAGTTAGTGTCTATATGAGACGTAAGAAATCATAAATTATATTATTATTATTATTACTTCCGCCAAGGCTAAGGGCCTTGAAGGAGGTTATGTTTTCACCAGCGTTGGTTTGTTTGTCTGTCTGTCTGTCTGTCCCTCTGTTAGCAGGATTACTCCAAAGGTTCGCGATGGATTTGAATGAAATTTTTTGGAGGGGTGGAGTGTAGCAAAATGAACAATCCATTAGATTTTGATGGCGATCCGGATCCAGGAATTCGTTTAAGGATTCCGATCAACCTGAGCATTAAGACCATAGGGTATAACACATGCGCAGGACCCCGCCTCCTTCCTTCTGAGAGCAGAGAGATACGTGTGCTAATGTGTGGCGAGACGCGGTAGATGACGGGATGACAGAAAACGTAGTGTAACGTTATACAGACATAACAAAGCTGCTGAATGAGAGAGGCATCTGCCGATACGTTACACGGAAACACACCATGTTAATAACAAGCCGACCACCTCACGGTACCGCCAGCTGGGAGCTGTGATCGTTTTTTTAAGTCAGGCACCTTGCGGAGGTCTGCGCTCTCCAAGTGCCATTCTAGTTATATTTTAGATTTTCAAAAAACCCATTGACTTCCAGTCGAGGGAACTGGAGGAGCTAAAATGCTAACTCATTTCCGTTTTTTGGACTCATTCCTGCACCACTCTATTTACAGAATCAAGCCTTTGTTTTTCCGGGAGATTGCGACCCGGAGACAGACAGTTGTGCAGAGTGAAAGCGAGGCTTATAGGGAACCAACCTAAATGCCAGTGGTGTCATTATTCTATAGCCAATGCATTGTGCAACATTTAATTCATAATGATAAGTTAAAGCAAAAACATTGTCTATCACCACTTTAAATGGTACGCGTTTGTATTGCTTGTAAAGCTGACCTTCAGTGTCGAGGGTAAAGACTTCACTTGTACCACAACCCTCTGGTCTGTAGCGGGGTTTCCCCACTCGTCATACAGCTGGACGAGGAACGGTGTGGCGATACCTTGGTCGTTCAACACCTGCAAAGGCTTGTAGATAAAAAAACAAACAGTTTAGCTGCTGAATAATGAAAATATAACACAATTGTGAACTAAGAGCATCAAAATCATTTCTTTATTTAAATATTATTACTGAGCTGTAATCCCAACCAGGGAAGTTGTGATTACATGGTCAGCTTCTTAGCCAGTGAACCTCTTGTCTTACCTCCACTGGCCCACTGACAAGTTTAAGCTGAGCAGGGACTCCGGCAGTCAATTTAATTATGACGCGCGCCACATAGCTCCCGTAGGTGAAGCACAGGTCTCTGGGACCAGGAGTCCCAGCCTGGAACTGCAACCCCGTTACCAGAAGACAACTGCTCTCCCCCTGATTTCAACACACAGAGTGAATATCATTCATCAGTAATTAGTATCAGTACATATACACAATTAGGGAAGAAGTATTCAACATACTCGATTAAACCATATTTGAAACAAAATGCCCAAATTGTGACGGTTCCATGTTTTCAAATGGGAGAATTTGCTGCTTTTCTTGGTCTTACATTTTAGTAAATTATTGGGATTATTACTGTTGTTGTTGTTCAGGCAAAACAAGACATTTAATGACAACATATTGTGCTCTAGGAAATTGTAATTGGCATTTTTTCTGATTTTCTGATGTTTTACAGAACAAACATTTGATCTATATTCATGAAAATAATTATTAGTTGACACCCTAATATTTTATATTTATGATCATTATAGGTTTTGCAAATTTAAATCAAAGTAACTAGTAACTATAACTGTAGAATATATTTAGTGGAGTAAAAAGTACAATATTGCCCTCTTGTGGAGTAATTAAGCAGCATAAAATGTAAATTAAAAATAAAGTACCTCAAACTGATTTTCACTAATAAGTAGCATAAGTTTACCACACAAACAGAAGAAATGTTGCATCTTAGTTAGAGCTGCTAGACAAACAAATAAAGCTTATCATCATATTTGCTGCAGTATATCCTACAGGGGAAACACTTCCTTCTAATGAGTGCATACTCAACAGCTGGTATTCTACAACAAAGCCCATCCACTGCCTGTAAATTCACAAGGGATGAAAACATTCAGGCAATACATCAAAGATCTTCTCGGTCAGGAATGTCTCTGATACCAGGAGAGCAGAGAAGGAATGTTTATTTAGAGAGTCCTTTTTAGTCTTAAGAGGTTCTCATCAGTGCAATTCACATTTTATGACCTTGTTGGCTTAACTCTCTCATGCATATATCATGTGCTTGGCTTGTTTATGGTGCAGAGGTTGAGGAGGGAGAGATAGAGGAGACGTCCTCGCCTTGGGAGTCACGGTATGCAGGAGTAAGGGGGCAACTAAATCTCATCCCACACATTGTTATATAGGACAATACAGGACATTTGGACCCACAACTCGCTGCAAAACATTTGGAATACTCCTCATGAGCTAGTTAGTAGAAATTTTGATTTTATTTAAAAAAAATAATAATAACAACAACAACCTAAAAGTTTGTAGAAAGCTGAGATGAGAGAGAAAACAGCACGAGTGAACAACTACATTTTAATTCCGGGCTGAACAATTCCTTTAACCCTTTGAACACTGCAATAGAAATGGTCCGCCAGTGCCTACGTTGGTTGTTTTGCTTATTGTGATGTCAGTTCTTGGAGTATCTTCAAATACTTAAAACCTGTACAACCTAAACTACAAGTTTATGTCACACAATAAACTATAATAATTGATAAATGGAATTGTGTCAAAATGGTTTTTTTTCATGAAATGTTATTAAATGAACACACAAAACATATAGATCCAAAAGATGCATGAACAACATATTTCTTAGCACTCCATAAGTTATTTGAACTATGCACATTTTCTTGTTTTTGAGATATGCTAATTTTTATAAGCAGATCGAGTGCAAAGATAGATTTGTTACGTTCCGCATATAATGTAACGTTATGACGTCATCACGAGCGTACAACGTGACGACGCGAAAGACAAAAGCCTTGGCTTTCCGCTGCAAAAAGAATTAATGCTCTAGCTATTATGTTTTTTATTTTAGATCAATTTAAACAGGATCATGTAAACAACGATGTCTCGCGGCCGCCCACGGGAGGTTCATTTTTAAAAGGTTGATTTCTGAATTCTAAGTCAAGTTGTCCTTTAAGTTTCTGTGTCTCTTTTCCTACCTGCCATCTGAAGACGATGGTCGATTTGTCCAGACCCTCGGCTTCCACGATCATGTCCTTCTCACAGGTGGGGATAAGCGTCTTGGTTGCATTATCATACTTGTCCACAAGCTCCAAACCTGTATAAGGAAAAAGAGATGTTCAACCATGTCCTCAAAAATAAGATTTTTGGGGGTGATTAGGTTCATACTCACTGATGTGTCCAGGTAGGATTTCACCCAGCTTCACTTTGTCTTGGAGTAGAGTTGCTTTCAGGCGTGTTGGTTCATCTGGACGAGGCCTACAAACCAAACAAGCAGGGATGTAGAATTTGAAAGATACCAGTCTGGATATCAAAAGAAATGTCGACATTTTGGGAAATACTCTTATTCGCTTTCTTGCAGAGAGTTAGGTGAGTAAATCAATACCACATAAAGCATAAAGCCTGGAAACGGGCTGCGTCTGAACCAAAACATGTTGCTTTTACACTTCAGTTTTTGTAAATATTAAACAAAGGAAATATGTGTTAATTATTGAGCTTTAGAGGCACTGATTTTTTGACAGCCAGGCCAGCTGTTTCCCTCTCTTTCCAGGCTTTATGCTAAGCTAACAGACTGCTTGCATATTGTAGTGTATAATCAGCCTTTTAACTGTTATAATATATTTTATTTACTACTGTGTAGAAGGCAAAAGCCGTTGCAAAAACATGTCAGAACATGTTCTCTGTGCCCTGTGTGAACTACAATGGACCTCTGCCTCTCCTGTTTTCTATGTGAAACCACCTGCATGGGTCTCTGATGGTTCAAGGTTGAGGAGTGAAAGAATAGAATATCGAAAGTGTATAAAAGAGTAGGAGGAAAACAAGTGTCAGACTTTTTGATTCCACTCTGCAGACTGGAAGTCTCCTTCTCTCAATAAACAGACAAGGAACTCAAGAAAACAATGTCTTCATTTGCTTATTGAAAAATACTACAATATTTAGACATGAGAGCATCTTCTCAGCTCTTGGCAAGAAAGAAAAAAAAAGCCTATTTCCCAACATGAACAATTCCTTTAAGCTTGCAAACTGAGGCTGTCGCAGTGATAATGACTGGCTCATTATTATGACTTCAGTGCTATATAAATAAGCTTTATTTTTAGGCTATTATGAGGTATAGTGTTGCTTTTTAAATGTCAAACATGACAGTTTTAAAATTAATTAAATATTTATTTATTGTTAAGGGCAGTGTAAATGTAATTTTGGAAAATGTAAATCAGCTACTATACAGCGCCCAGGGAGCGGTTTGGGGATCAGTACCTTGCCTAAAGGCACCTCGGAAGTGCCCAGGAGGCAAACTGGTACCTCTCCACCTACCGATCCACACCGGCGAAAAACCTCCAATTCGCAAGCCAAGTCCCGTATGGACTGAGCTACTGCTGCCTCATGAGGCGCAGCGTATTGTCAGCTGGGACGCTTTGGTTACGTCTGGTTGCTATGATACGGGATATCTGCTTAAGTAAATGGTAGAGTACTTGCTCCGGATGAAGGGAAGGCTGAAGTACGTAGGGAGAGAGGACGGACCCGCCGGTCTATGTGTATTAACTTCTCCTCCGCTGTTGTGTCAGCACTTGCAGCCTACAGGTTATTACTGTTGGTCTTTATTGTATTTGACCCACCCTTCCTCCATTGTGATTGGACGGCTGGGTAAATAGTGACAGTGACATCAAACGTGCACCACTCATGCGGCACTCCCATTGCAAAAACTGAACATACTGTAGCGGTTGTTTGCCAACCCCTGTGGTTGGCTTGTCAATGGTGCGGTGTTGTAATACTGTGGTTATTGCGACAGCCCTATTACAAACACTGAATCACAGCTTTGAGTCGGGTTTGTGTGTCTTACACTATGTGGAAGGAGACGGACACACTCTGGTCTTGGTAGGACACCTGGTAGAATCGTTTTTCCTGCACCTGCGTGATCACCTGTATGTCAGGCAGCTTCCCCTGGACCAGATCCTCCATATTTACATCTCCCGTCCAGTTAACCTTAAACACAGTCAGAGCGAACAATGGAAGTTCAAATACAAGGACTGATTTACTGCAGCAACATGGTTTCTTTAATTTATCACCACACCATCTGCATGTATATGCCAAGCACACCTTGATCATGGAGGCTATTTCAGCAGTGGGAGGAACCGCTCTACCAGCCTCATCATACAGCTTATAGAACAGGTTCTTCAGCAAGCCTCCAGCCAGCCAATCGATCTCCTCCTTGTTTCTCAGCACCAGATTCTCGTCATCCGCGCTACAGATCTCCATGTGGGAGACTCTTGTGCTGGGCACCACCTTCAGTGTCCTCACGACCAACGCCATCTCCTTCTGACTCTTGTGAGAAAACAAAGAAGGAATGGAGACATCACGATCAAAGTTTTAAATCGGGGAATGTTCTACAGAGCAGAAAGCTTTGCTTTATTTTAACTTACAGGAATCTCAAATTGAACTTTGAGGTTTTGTGGTTCTCCGTTGATTATTTTCAGGTTTATGGGCTTTGTCGTCAGCTGTCCAGCTCCTGTGGTGCTGCAGTCCGTTGCTACTGGTCTAAGCCCCTCAACCTGATTCACAAATAAAAGGATGAGGATAATTCAACACACAGTATTCACTTATGTTCATTCAGATTATATTATTAAATCAAAAGAAAGAAGGAAAGAGTAGGCCCAGAAAGAATGCCTGTTGGGCTTGAGTTTGCCATGTTATGATTTGAGCATATTTTTTATGCTAAATGCAGTACCTGTGAGGGTTTCTGGACAATATGTGTCATTGTTTTGTGTTGCTGATGATTTCCAGTAATAAATATATACATACATTTGCATAAAGCAAGGATATTTGCCCACTTCCATGTTGATAAGAGTATTAAATACTTGTCAAATCTCCATTTAAGGTACATTTTGAACCAAAAAATGTGCGATTAATCACGATTAATCATGGACAATCATGCGGTTATATATTTTTCTCCTGGAATACACTGCAAGCTAAGTTGAAACAAGAAAATCTGATTGCTTTTGATGAATTTAAAACATTAATGAAAGACCTAAAAGCAGAGTCGATGGGGAGCTGTCTGTGTTTCTGAATATTTTCACTTTAACGTTGGCTTCAAACACTTGATTTTAATGTGTTTTATATGATATAATGCTATGTATTTATTTTGTATTTGTTTTATGTTGTGGCGTCTGAAACTTGAATGTATGTTTAAATGCTGCTGTCTTGGCCAGGTCTCTCTTAATCTCAATGAGAACTACCTGGTTAAATAAAGGTTAAATAAAAATAAAATTAACTGATTGACAGCCCTAATATTTTTCTTTATTCTGAAGTGCACTTACGTCCTTTTGACCCCAAATAATTCAGTGTGTTCAGTGGTAGATCTTTTGTTTTTAATTAATAACTCTGGATTGGTTTAGACTTCACATATGCCCTTTTGGCAAAGAGCTTTCATTTGATATATATAACTAATTTTGACCTAAAAAGTCCCTTATGTCCCTCTGGTGCCCTCGATATAGTCTGAGCTATATTCCCACCAAAGAGAAATGGTCAATAATAAGAGAGAATCGTCAGTTTGAAGTAAAATTATAGAAGAAAAGAAGTATAGTTTTGAAAAGTGTGTTTTGGCATGGGGTTAAAAATCAAGTGATGGCACACAGAAAGCTACCACAGCTGCAATGCTATCACATATTTTCTAGCATAGGGGTGTATACCTTGCCAAAAAATCAGTATAAGAATTATTCCCTCAAGATTTTACCAGTGGCCCAAAATTGGGGTCCTGGCTCACGGACTATTAGTAGTCCAACATACGTAGTGGGGTGCTGAATTACGGTCCGATTAATCAAAATGCTACTCTTATAGTTGGAAGTTTTGACACCGTCAGTACCTGGCAGCTGACGATCTGTTTGGGGTGAGCGGTGATGTTTCCGGCCTCATCGTGAACTTCAACATTAAACGTGACAGGCTGTCGGTTCTCGACTGTGATTGGGTCGTCTTCTGGCGTCACATGGAGGGAATGTGGATTACCTGAAAAACAGCGTCACGCATCTGAGAATTATAGTGTGTTCAGTTCGGCGGTCGATTATTACACAAAGAAAGAGAAGTTGCTAAAGAGGCACTGGTGACAAGATGGTGGTATGATCCATTTCTTAACGTCCAGCAGATTACCATTTCAACAACAGCTGGATGACGTTGGATATCTTTACAATCCCCCGCCTAACTGTCAGTGGGGAGTAAGCGGTTTGTCTGAACTAAAAAGACACCAACAACCAAAAATCAACAACTGTTGCCTCTTTTTTTAATTACTCGATTCATCTTTAATTCTATAAGATGCTGGAAAACAGTCCAAAACTTAAATATATTTAATTTACAATGATATAAAACAGGGAGAGAAGGTAAATCCTTCCATTTCAGAAGCTGAAAAGATTAATCGATCACTTAATCGATTAATTTGATCATCCAAGTAATCGTTTCATTGTTCTAAATGAATAACTAAATGCAGTCTTACCTGGGAGAACACTGATCTTGATAGTCTGCGTGTCTTCTTTCAGGCCAGGCATGGTCACTTTCAGGTCATACGTCTGCAAAATAAAATACAGGAAGGAAATAGATAACGGAGGAGAAGCAGTGTCTGTCTCGTCTGTCTCTGTCAAGCAGATGTTCTTTGTGTCAGATGTTGTACTCTTGTCTACAGAGCTGATAAGTGATATTCCTTTTTTTTTAGAGCTGTCAAAGGTAACGTGATAATAATGCGTTAATGCAAATTTGTTTTAATGCCACTCATTTCTTTAACGCATTAACACAACTTGTGATTTTTAGGTTGTAATGGGCTCAGTTTTAAAGATAAAGAGAAGATACTGGCATCATATGAAACTAGGAAACCCAAGGAATCCATTGGTATCATGTCATACTAGCTTGTTGGGAAGGAGGTTAAATAACGCTCCAACCTTGCGCTAAATTTTGGCGAGGAAAAACTGTCGTGGCCATTTTCAAAGGGGTCCCTTGACCTCTGACCTACAGATATGTGAATGAAAATGGGTTCTATGGGTACCCACGAGTCTCCCCTTTACAGACATGCCCACTTTATGATAATCACGTTTGTATCTAACTTGTTTGCATGTGATTTTACAGCATTAGTGAAATGTAGGTCCTTGTGCAAAATCATCTAAAAGATCCTTCTTGTCTACACTCTTAGTGCTATGTTTTGTTACATAAATTACACCTTGTGCATCAACCTTTCTAGTAAATAGGCAAACTAATGTCTTGTGAGAGGAGAGCATATTATTTTTCTAACCTTTGATTGTTGGTAATTCAGGACTTTTCCTCTCGCTTTGACACTTCTGATGGTGAACGTTGTCCCACGGTTGTCCACTGTCTCGTAACTCAGATCCAGGCCACTAATTAATAATAAAGATAATGTTAATGGGACAAGAGCCAACTCCCACATCTGGCAAAGTAAAGACAGATGATCTTTATGATAAACCAATGATATGTACACTTAGTTCAGGTGTTTTGAAGTGGGGTTGTGTGAGGTATCCATAGTCAGTGTATTACCTACAGTAGATGACAGTCGGCGCGCCCCCAGCTTGGGGAAACAGACAGGAGTTACCCATGGAAGCAAAGCAATGTACTGCTGAGGATGGGGCCGGCAGCAAAACCTATTTTAGATACCTAAAAGAAACGGTAACCTAAAAAAATCAATATCAGTTTAAGTGTGCGCTATATTTGGAATATTTCCACTGATTTACCTTGCCGTGAGAGCCACTTAAACTGATATTGATATATTTTAGGTGAGCCTCTTTTAGGTGGCTAAAATACGTTTTGCTGCCGGCCCCGTCTGCAGCAGTACATTACTTTGCTTCTGTGCGGTAACTCCTGTCTCCAGACTGGTGGCGTGCTGACTGCCATCTACTGTAGGTAATACACTGACTATGGATAAGTACCTCATACAACCCGACTTCAAAAGCACCAGAACTATCCCTTTAAACTTACAAATCAGTTACATAAACGTGCTGTTCTTCAATAAAAAACACATGTCAAAACAGCATTTCAAGTAACAAGAAAAGAGGGTCTTCTTAGTAAGCTGTCCACTGAAAACACAATAAAACTGAGGTTACATGTTTTCAAATAAAGTGGAGTGACCCACCTGCATTTGAGTTCAGGTTTGAGATCAGGAGGAGACGTCACCGAGTGGTCATAACCATCTTTTATCAGCAGAGGAATGTCGAACGGCACTCCAATGCGAAGAGTAGTGTTCACTTCGCCGATAACAAAACTCTCAGCACTGCCCTCTGAGAAGGATAAAAACAGTGGAAATGTGTGATTAGGGCAAGCAGAAAGCATAACAAAATATGACATTTGAAGTTTTGTGGTTTTCCTTACCACTGATGGTGAACTTGAGTTTGTAGCTTGGGAGCTCTCTGCCTCCAAAGGTAGTCGCATTACTTTCATTTATCATAGTACTCAGGGTAAGAGTATACTTCCCCAGGTCGGTCAGTTTCTCTGCCAAAGACGAGATGTTAAATTATAATAAAAACGTGATCTTTCAGCAGATAAAAATCAGAACATCCAAAAAGTCACCATAAAATGACAAAGTTGACAAATAAAAAGAAATGTACCAATCTTGTTGACATAGTAACCCCACTTTGCTGAATGTCGGGCAGGAGGACAAGAGAAAACCTCCTCATCTCCTCTAGGGCCTACATATGAAAGACAAATAGAGTTTACTACAACATTCAGAGGAAAAAAAAACACTGTTACAAACTGTATACCAAGAAAGAATTACAAAGTAGGGAAAAGTATAGTAAGCTGAAAGAAAATTAAGTAGCAACAACTTTTTTTAGTCATTTAACAAGCGACAATTCTCTAGTTCCCACTTTTCAAATGTGAGGATTTGACGCTTTTTTGTCGTAAATTAGAGTAAACTGAATATTATCAGGTTTTAGACTGTTGGTCAAAAAAAAACAAGCAACCTGACGATATCAAACTTGAGCTCTGGGAAATTGTTAGGGCTGCAACTAATGAATATTTTCATTATCGATTAATCTGACATTTATTTTCTAGATTGATCAATTAATCATTTGGTCTATTAAATGTCAGAAAATAGTGAAAAAACGTCCATCCCAGTTTCTCAAAGTCCAAGGTGATGTCTCTAAATGTCTTGTTTTGTCACCCACAACCCCAAAATATTCAGTTTAATACGTATATTTGAGAGGATGAAAACAACATTTTCTAACATTTTTGCAATAATCGATTAGTCAAATTATCTCTGCAGCTCTAGAAACTGTAAAAGGAATTTTTTACTAATTTATAGTCTGAATGGTTAATCAAGAACATAAACTATTAATAAATAATTTAATCTATATATTAATAAGAATTATTTGTTGCAGCTCTGCAACAAGGAAAGTCTATAAAACAGAGCACAAGAGAAACAGTAAATATGTTTCAAATTTAATAACAAAACTCCTAAAGTTATGAATATGATTCTATATCATGGATTTGCATCCACCACTTTCACTGGCATTACAATATATAGTTTAATAATATACCTCTCAGTTATCTTAAAATTACAAATTCATTGTGTATTTAACAGTTAAATTGCTATTACCTAATAATTTGAGCAGTAGCTTCTCTGCATCATCATTCTTAAAGCCCATTAGCTTAGAAATGGAAAAAATAAATACTTTATGGTGAATCTTTTTCTCTGCTAATTAGTTGGCTTACTGCTTGTAGGTTTTATCTTTAAGAAGTTAAATAACGCAGCATTACACCTTAAATATTACACCATCTGATTGAGCTTTTCAGATGTTTAGAGGAGTGGGTTTTGTTTTTCTTACCGTGCTTGACGATTTTGAGCTCAATAACCAGTTTTTTCCCTGCTTGGCCCACTGCTGGCATCTTGGATACTGACTCTCCCTTCTTGTTTACAATTTTGATTTGGAATGGACCTGAAATGATGTGAAAGTGAAAACACAAACCATACAGTGTGACGTTTGGGCTCCATGAAAAGGGACGTTTTTTTATTATCATGTTTCTATGCACATTGCACACCGATGTGTGTGTGACCGGCGTGGTGTCCAAACAGTGAAGCAGTTTACCTAATGGAGTCCCAGCTGGACGAACAGCATTCATTGGCCAGGGGTTCCCTTCTGGCCAGTCCACTTGCAGAATATCTGGAAGCCTGGAACAAATAAATACAATTTACTTGAGCTGATAAAGTCTCATCTACTTAAACTAGTACATCTAGTCAGGCGGAGGAACACAAATTACTTCCAATTGATAACACGAATGCAGTGCCCGTTCAAAGCGCTTGCCCGTCCGAAACGGGCTGATTGCTCGGCCCTCAGAAGTTCTGCGTGCAGCGTGGTCTAGTATGGCTGCTTGTACCCGCGAAGTGTGAAACGCCTTTTTTAAGACATTTAAAAGCTTCATAATTTGTCTTTTATGTCATAGAACAAAACGTTAAAATCTCTTAAGCCCGTGTTAACCACAGACCTTACTTCAGGCATCTAACTAAAAACCCAATGACTTCCAGACGAGGGAACCGGAAGTGCTAAAGTGCTCACTCATTTCTGGGTTTTCGGACTCATTCCTGCAGCACTCTATTGAGATACTGAGACCCAGATTAGATGCTAGAAGTATGAGAGCATTTCCCCTAACTGCTTACTCACTTGGCGGAGTCATTGTCGATGTATTTCTTGATGGCTTCTTGTGTGGCCTTCTTGTCAATCTTGGAAATGGGTATGGTCTTGATCTGGTCGTGAAATGCTTTGGGTTCCTAGGAAAAAGATTTGTTTATCAATATCAGGCTCAATACAAGTAAACTCAAAAAGGTAATTTGACGTTTTCATTGACATCAAATGCTTTACATATTACACCGCATGTATTCCTCTATTTAGATGTGGAAGAGAAGCGATTCCAGATAAAGTTTCCTGCGACTTTAAACCTGGGCGCTCCAAGTACAAGAGTTCTGTGGCAATTTTTCCTTTATTGAACAAAAAAATAGCTTAAACTACAAGGAAAGATAAAGAGAAAGAAAGGAAAGACATGCAGGAAAAACTTGAGTCATACTTTTATCACATTATCAAACACAAACTCCGTAGTTTCTTCCTTACCAGAGCCACTTCAACCTGTCCCCCGGTGGCATAGACATCTCCCTCGTGTTTTCCATACAGCAAAAAACGAACCACGCTACAATACACAATGGGCTGCGTTTTGTGAGACTTCACCTGTATGAGGAAGAATGTAGACATCAATAGAGAATACAGAATAATCAGAATATACACTCAGAAAAAAGAAAAAAGAAACGGATTCTCACGAGTTGGCCTTCTGTGTAGGTTTTGCCGTCCACTTCGATGGAGGAGAACGTCGCCCAGGGATGCTGCATTATCTTACTGGGCACATCTTCTCGTGTTATGGTCTCCTTATAGCCCAAGAACTTCACTTGCTTGTCCCACTTCTCATGACAGTTTCTTAGCCACTGCGTAAACTCCCTCTGAATGGTGACCCTTTGATTCTGTGGACATGGAAATGAAACAGTTCAGCAACGCCTGGCGGTTATTCTCGCTCTTAAATTGAAATAAATGGACTGAAGCTGCATTCAAATTATGATTTTTGACCACTAGGAAACAGATCTTCTACGGCTGGTTTATTTACTTTATGACTAACATGTCAGGTCTTCTACGGCTGGTTTATCTACTTTATGACTAACTTGTCAGGTCTTCTGCTGCTGGCTTATCTACATTATGGCTAACTTGTCAGCAAAAGATTGCATAAACACCTACGTTTCAGACGCAACAACATGAGCACTGTATCGCAGTCATGTTCATAGTCCAATATTCACTGACGTTTTAGCTCCGTTTTGGTCTTAATCAACTCCTGATAAAAACATCTGGCAGGGTGTTTAACTTGCTAGGTGCAGGACGTTTATTTCAATTCATTGCCTATTTGTGCTGGGAAGGTAAGGTAGCCTCGGCTTCTCTTAAATGTTAGCAGTAGTGTATTAGGGGTGTAACGATACGTTGATATATCGATTCAATGATCACTATAGAGACTGAAGAACTGCTCTTTTCCTGTGGACACTTCCAGTAATAAATATCAACGACATCAATAAAATAATTGTATACACTAATCAATCTTAAATATATATTGTATATCCACATCTAATACGGAGAAAGATTCTCTAATGTGGTGCTGCGATTTGTTCTAATCAAAGAGTATCTGTATATGACCACCTGTCCATTAACAATGCGTGTGAAGATGGTTTCCTTGTGCTTCAGTTTCAGCTCCAGCTCCATGTAGGTAAGCTTGTTCGTGCTGACTTGGAATGTGTCGTCGGTGAAAAGCGCCCCCGAAACTCGATTGTAGCACTCTGCGAGATCCTTTGTTCCTTTACTCGGAGAACACCAGTCAAACCTGTACAAACGGACAGCAAAAATGTAAAAAAGACCAACATACTGTGTCAATTCTTTAATAACTTAAGTGAAAGTTGCTTTCTTGCTATTCTTTTAAAGTTGAAGTGGAAAGAAACAAAATAGTTAGAGTATTTACTCAGACACCGTGGTGTAAGGTATGAGCCGTCCATTCCAGAAACAGTGAAATATCGGCCTTTCTCCTCTTGCGTGATGCTGGATTCCAGACTCATTATTGTCATCCTCATCATCAACAGAGGCTGATAAACAAAGGACCAAAATAAAATCCACAATTTCAATCCAAAGCCGTCATATGTCATAAAGTATATTCAGTATTTTAGAGTTTGAATACCTTGCACAGCATCGGGGTCTTCGGGGTACGTCTCCTTGTCATAGAGGAAGGGATGATAGCGGATAACTCCCTCCACCGTGCCACCGTCTTTCTCAGAGGCCTTAAACTCAAACGTGTCTACAGCAGAACTTATGTACAGAGTCTGCATGTCGTTGTCAACTTCCCTTAGATTGAGCGCACGGGGACACTTGGGAGGCTTCTCACGCAAAGTGATCTGTTTAAAGAGAGATAGGAATATTAGCTGAGATACACTGCAATAAAGCATAAGTACAAAGTAGAGTCACTCTTGTCAACAATTTAAGCTTTTAAGACCATTAGCCTCACCTGAATGTCAATTTGATGATCTGAGATTGTAGAGCTAGCAGCTCTCATGTCCTTCCCATTGACTCCATGAATATAATAGTGATATATGTGACTGAAATATGGACAAAACAGATTGTTTTTTAATATGAAATCAATCAAAGCAGACAACCTGGGACCTGTTAAAGTGGCAGTAGGCGGAACGTTTTTGGCATCATTGGGCAAAAATTCCATAATAAACCTTCAGCATATTGTAATACAAGTGTTCTGAGAGAAAACTAGACTTCTAGCTCTGTTTTCAGGCTTTTAAAAATCTAGCCCGTGACGGGAGACTTTGGCCAATCACAGGTCATTTCAGAGAGAGAGCGTTCCTATTGGCTGTTCATTCAATGGAGGCAACTGTCAATCACTCGCAAACTCCGATCAAACGGTCAAACTAGGCAGCGCTGATCAAATATGAAACAATATTCTGTTACTGTAATGCCTATTATTTCAGATTACCTGTCTCATATAGTCAGGATATAGTAACCGTTTTATGAAAATATTTTTTTTTAGTCATATTTGCTCCAATTCTACCCACTGCTGCTTTAAGACTTTTGAGTACATATTGGATGGTGTGGGTGAATGAACTCACGCTAGCTGTCTGGTCCAGTTTTCGAAATCTTGTTTCAGAAAGGCGATATGCTCGGGTAAGAGCCCCATAATGACCACGGCTGTGAAGCTTTCCTTCAGAGATTCCTCGGCGATAAGGCTATGGAGGAAGCGCTCATCGGCTTTAGTCACATGTGAAGAGTCACCGGGCTGCAGGAGGAGGATGAAACGTCACACAGAGGAGAGATAGCAGAGATGTTAACACAGAGAGCTTCAAATTGCAAATCAGGAGAACGTTTTTTAAGTTACAAGCGAGCTTTTACTTCATGTGAACGGAGGCTTTTAAAACAGAGCACTTACCTTTCGGTTTCTAATGATCCCGCTGTAGATATCCTCTTTGTTCCTCTCTTTTCTCTCAAAGTCCTCTTTGGACAGAACCAGCTCATGAACATCTGGGGAGCCAACTGGTTTGCTGATCATCTAAAACACAAAAGAAGCAAAGCTATGGTTATTTTTTGCTCATTCATTTGTGTGAAGTCAGTCTGGTGACGCAGCAGGGTCAGATAAAACGATTGTCAGCGTGATAACTTTCCATAGTTGCAAAAGTTTAATAAAACAAAATGTACAAAAAAAAATAAAAGAAGATTTAATGGTGTACATTAGTATTCCTCTTTAAGGTAGTCTTTGTTACTGATTCTGGTAATGCTGCAGGGCTCTAGACTAACTTTTCCACTGGTAGCACATGATTTGGTCGCAACCTTTTGGTACAGCATGGTATTAATCAGTGGTGGAAAGTAACTAAGTACATTTACTCAAGTACTGTACTTAAGTACATTTTTGATGCTACTTTCTACTCCACTACATTTCAGAGGGAAATATTCTATATTTACTTTACTACATTTATGTATAATGAATATATGAAATACAATGCATTGTTATACAGTGAATTAAGCCTCCCAACAGTATAAAAAAATAATTAAATTAGCTGTATTATAGCCAGACACAACAATAAAATGCATCTCACATGTATCTGCATCAATAATAATAATAATAATAAAATATTTTAATATAAAATAATGTAACAATTAAAGAGCCCATTTGGCTGCATAGTGGGTACTTTTACTTTTATACTTTAAGTATATTCTCTTGCGAGCAGCGGGGATAGAATAGACAGTGGCTGATGTCGAAATACGGCCATGTGAAATTTTAAATCATACGCTATCAAAAGATTATTGCATATGCAACCATTTTGGTCGCAGTCTAGAGCGCTGTGTTGAATTCTTAACAATTTGCACAGAAGACATACCCTGGCTGAGTCTCCAATGTAGAACACAGCCTGTTTTCCTCCAACTCCGAAGTAGGATATATCACTGTTGAGACTACGACGGACAGCATCAGGTCGAACATACCCCTCTTGTTTACTGTAGTGAGGAAAAAAAGACGTATAATCAAATTTTGGGCATTTGGAACATTGGAAGCATCCCTTGGACAAGCATGGCTAATCTGAAGCTAGAAAGTGAAGAAGCTAAAGCACACCAACCTCACAAGTGGGCTCTTGTCCCTGGAAAATTTACTCAGTCTGTACACTGCCCAGTTATTGAGCTGTTTAGAGGTCATCCCGCGCCCATTATCTAAGACAATCAAGGCAGGTTTTCCAAGAGTGTCATCAAACACCTGGAAACAGGGAGAGAGGGTCAGTCCCTATTACTGTGAAGGTGAAACATTTGGTTATAAAATGATATGCAAAAGAACCAACCATTCGTATCTCTATTGTCCTCACTCCTGGGTTTTTAGCTGTGGCCGAAAGAGAGTTGTCGATCAGCTCAGCAAGTGCGAATGCTGGACAAAAATGACAAAAAGGTAGCAAGTTATGAGTGATGATATGCAGCTTAATGTCACTGTCCATCTCAAGTAAACGACTGTGATTATATAAGCACTTACGCAGTGATTTCTGTCCCTCACTAGCGTAGTACTCATACGTGCCAGCCTGGATCAGCGTATTATAATGAGGCTCAAACGTGATATGCTCCTCCGTGGCCGCTGTCAGTGCTTGGTCCTTCTTTTGCAACAAGAGGAGGGTGCTGTCATCCTGAAGCTCCTCTACAATGTAAAAAATAAAAATTAAATAAAAATGGAACTGTCTTGGCAATTTCAGAAAAAAAACGTACAGGTGATGACATTTACAGAACAAATGAACCACAGAAAAATTTAAAATAATTAAGATATATTTCTTTAATTTTCTCATCTATAATTTATGGCAGCATATTGTTTGTTTACTTTTGCACCAACTGGGACAGATTTACTCACTAAATCTGTCAAAATCCAGGACTGTTCTGTCCGTTGTGGTCAACACATATGTTTCATGTGAACGGATTCCAAATGCCTGTAACAAAAAAGTCAAAAGTGAGTGTTCATGTCTTCATTAGAGCTGAAACAGTCAGTCAATGAATTGATTTATTAGTCGATCAACAGAAAATTAAGTGGCAACTATTTTGGTTATTCATTCATCATTTTGGTCATTTGTCAAACCAGAAATGTCAATCACTCTCAGCTACTCCAATGTGAGGATTTGTTGTTTTTTATCACTGCAAATTGAATTTCTTTGGGGTTTGGACTGTTGGCTGGACAAAACAAGACATTTGATGACGTCGAGGAGGCTGTGATCAACATTCTTCATTATTTTCTGATATTTTATAGACAAAATGACTCATCAACTAATTGTAAAAATTATCATCAGAAGTGTTTTTGTCTATATATATATATATATATATATATATATATATATGTATATACACACATATATATATATATATATATATATGTATATATGTATATATGTATATATACATATATATAAACTGGAAAAACAAAGTTCGGAAACTTGTGTTTGATGGAATATTTCTCTGTTGTTACATTGCTAATTGGCATTGTATTTTATATTGTTGGAAAGCCTGTTTATTTACCTTCGCAATGATGTCCAACTTGTAAGGATCATACATTTGTGGGATGAGCAGCACAGCTGATTATGTGGGTAGCGCCCAAGAAAACATTTGCCAAAATGCTCTGCGCTACCCACATAATCAGCTGTGCTTCTCATCCCATAAATGCATGATCCTTACAAGTTGGACATCATTGTGAAGGTAAATAAACAGGCTTTCCAACGATGTAAAATACAATGCCAATTAGCATTGTAACAACAGAGAAATAATCCACCAAACACAAGTTTCCGAACTTTGTTTTTCGAGTATATATATATATATATATATATATATATATATATATATATATATATATATATATATATATATATATATATATATATATATGTGTATATGGATATTTGACCAGGAATATTTCAAAGGTAAAGTGCCCTAGATGATAGGGTGTAATGTCCTAGACCTCTATCAATTTATCAGGATTTATGTTTATTTATTATTTTTATTTTATTTTATTTTTATTTTTTTTATTTATTTATCTATCTATTTATTTATATTAATTTTTGTACACTTTGTACACATTTCTTTTTTTTTTTTGAGTGCCCTCTGGGTATTGTCATGGGTGGGGGTGGGGGGTGGGTGCGATATATACCAGTCCAAACATGTTTGTGCAATGGATTGTAAGAGTTGTATCAGCAAAATGTATAAATAAACTCTGTTTAAAAAACAAAACAAAAGTGTTTTTGTCAAATCTTAACACTGTCAGAAAAATGGACATCAAGGCTGTACTGTCATAAGGTCGGGAAACAAAATAACAGAGACAACCAGGGCTGCTTATGTTAACAATTTACAGCTGCAGCAAAAGAGGAAAGAGTGCGGTCTGTAAGAGCAGGAAAGGGAAGTAAAAAAAAAATTTGAATTCGCTGTGCCTTCATACATGCATTCAGATGGCCAGATCTACAGTGTAAATCAGGTAGTCTGCTGTCACCCGCACTCTTCATCATGGCAGTCGAGGTCCCCGTCCTGCATCACCCTGTCGGGGTTTATTTCACAACAATGACCCACTAGCTGTTCATTACCCCGCTTATTACACAGCTACCTACTTACGAAATCAATAATTTGACCCACAAATGGTCCACCAGAGTCCGAGATCTGAACTGCATCCATAGTAACGGTCTGTTATACATAGCAACAGTCTGCTATAAAGAAATAACAGACTGTAGAACGTTGTGATTGACCAATTAAAATCAAGTATTCAACAAAGCCGGGTAATACATGTGTGGATGTTGCACCATGACACCACAGAATCTACAACAGTCAATTAAATGCCTCTCAACAACAAGAATGTCTCAGGCTCCTTCAACAATGCTCATAAAATATGTATAAAAGATAAATAGATCAAACAAGTAAAAGCAAAATGAGAATCTAAGGCATAAAATAGTGCAGTTAAAATAAATATAAACATAAGTAATAAATATAAAATAGTAATATTGTAAATTTGTAATGTTGATGACTATTTCAGACGGGAAAACTGAATGTAAACAGGATGTGGTATGTATATGTATAACGAGAAGCAATATACATACACAGAGGTGTAGACAGGAAAGTAGTATGGATAGAGAAGTGATAAATATATATAGAGAGGTGTAACAGTTTGTAAAACAGTATGTTAAGTAAGGTAAAGGTAAAGCGAAGGGAAGGATACAGGAAAAGATGCATTCATCACATTAACATGAATTTAATGCAATGCAGCACGAGCAGACTTGCTCTCTTCACCTTGCCAGTTTCGTTTCCTTGAATTTGAGTCATGAATTGTCAAGAGAGACAAACCTAGAGGAACGACTACGCCCATTTTTCCTTTGATCTAAGACTGTCCAAAAAATATTAGTAAACATTAACAATTCTCTTCCAAATCCAAAAACAGTATTGATCCACCAAACTGTAACAGGAATTTATGTGATCTGTTCTTTCTAGGAGTAAGGAAATCAAAGCAAATGTAATGTTTCTTCTAATCATCTCATCTCCAGATAGGTCTGGTCCTGCAGCAAGACCTGCAGGACCAGACCTGCTCTCTTCACCTTGCCAGTTTCGTTTCCTTGAATTTGAGAGCTATGAATTGTGGTTTATGATGAGATGTCTCACGAACCTCATCGTAAACTAACAAAACATGGATAACTTCAAACATCATGAAATCTTTGAATACTAAACATAGACTGTAAAAAATATTTTCAGTCCCACGCCATTTATTCTTGTCCCCAAAAAATATATAGAAATAAATTAATCAAGTATAAGTACCTCAAAAGTTATTTGTCTTGAACAAATATATGTGAAAATGAAATGTTAAAGGTAAAATGAAGATCATGAATTCAAATTTAAGCCTAAATGGTCGTCTTTTGGTCATTAGATTTTCCTTTCACAAATGGATATTAAAAAACAAAAAATGAGAGATCATTTGATTTTCGTTTTAAAGTACAAAAATAATATTGAAATACAAGACGTTTTTCTTCATCGGGGTCAAAAAATAAAATAAAATCACTAGAAGACAGAAACTGTATTCTGCGACCGGAAGCACTCTTACTTTGTAATTGGCAACGGTCGCAGAATATAAAGGAAAAAAAACGGGGCGTTTTTTTTTTTACATATTCTGTCTTCTAGTGATTTTATTTTTGTTTTTAGAAATGGAAAATGAAAATAAACCTGTTTTTTTAAGTTTATTTCATCCCTTTTTGACCCTAAATACTTGTAAAATGTGACCAAACCTGGAGGAAGACCAGTTCACCTCAAACACTAACCATACACTTCCATGCAACACACACACACACACACACACACACACACACACACACTTATCTTTTTTTATATATTTACTGTATTGTTATTGTTGTTATATATATATCTTGTCCTAATTGTTTTGTTATCACTATTATGTAGTTATATTATTTCTTTATATTAATCTTGTCTCTAGGTGGAGGCTTCAGATAAGCCCAGTGGGGTTTTTTGCCTCTTCCTGCACTGTATAATATTATTATTATAATTTTTTTAGTTATGTTGTATAGTCTTAAATTGAGCAAAACAAATAAACAAACAAAAACAAAATATGTCAGTGTGTTAGATTTATGGTGCAAAAAACGCCTCGACTGGAGAATTGCATAAGAAGATGTGATTTATCTCCTGATTAATGAGTACATTAGTTGCAATTGAAGGAAACAGACACATTGACACACATATCTCTGGTATCATCATCATTTTGTGTATAAAATGCCATAAAATTCACATTTTCAAATTCCCTGTTTTGTCGAACCAACAAAATTCAAAACATTGATATCCAATTTATGATATAAAATAAAAAAATATATGTAAGAAGCTGGTACCAGCAAATGTTGTTTTGCCTCTTCCTGCACTGTGTATCATTCATTTATGTTTTTATTCTGTTGTATAGTCTTAAATTGTGCAAAACAAATAAAGAAAGCAGAGTAGAGTTATCAAACATGTTACCCGGTGCAGGAGCGGCAGAAACCCGTTGAAGTCTTGACCGGTTGTTTCTAGTAACTTGGGCGTTACATGCTGCTCGTTTTCGGAGCGACAGTCGTAAACACGGATCCTCCTGCGGACTCTTGCGTCCTCCATGGAGACAGAAGACAATAGAGAGACGCTGGACAGCTTCTTCTCAACTACGTTAACATGAAAGTCTGTCTTCGTACCGTGTGTAACGTTAACATGACTTTCACTTTATCCCGGAGTTGATTAAACTGTAAGTGACTTTATGTGTAGACTATAAAGGGATGTTGTGAGTCGCAGCCTCTTTAAGTAAACCACGCCTCATTCTGTAACCACGTGTCTCCATCCTCCGTTGCTATGGAAGCTCGTTGGGGACATACGTTATCTACGTTCGCGAAATAAACAAGGCCTATTAAAAGAGGTTTGGACACGGTTTAGAGCTCTGGGTTATGACAACTGGGGCTGTTGTCAATTTTATGAGGGGTGGAAGTGACAAAACATAATTGGAGGTGTCACGGGTTAGACTGTGCCCTGTAAAGTAAGATGCAACGCACACACACTGTAACGCCACCTCCATCATATATGAAATCAAGCCGGCTTGGAGGTGTCGGGGTTAAGTGTTACTGTAGCATCAGTACTTCTAAATGTCGGGAGACCCGCCTGTGGCGGTACTGAGTTCCCCAGACTTTAGTTGTTCAGTCAGAACTGAAAAACAGTTCCCATCCACATAATAATATAAAATAAAATGCCTTCTTAATAATAATAATGAACAAATGCCTCTTCAATAATGAACAAATGCCTCTATATTAACAAACAATTAAGGAAACTGAAATAGTGGTTTGTGTTTTTCCTTTTACCCTCCTTTAAAGTTTTCCCAAATAAAATACACTAAAAGAAATGGGTATAAAGGGTTTCATTGAAAATCAACAAATGAATAGAATACAAAAATACAGCCTGCAGGCGTTAGGCTATTGTAAGGCAAGCCAGCTGTTGCACAAATAGTACCTAATCGTCCCAGTGCAGGTAACCTAATTGGTTGGCACTTAACTTGTTTCCCCAACTAGGAGAGTCAACACTCTCAACAAACAAAACAAAGTAATCAGTTTCTTAATGGGGGTCAGAGTGATACAAAGTAAAAATGTATTTATGAATTACACACAGGCATAAGTATTAATATTGAACATTTCCATTTATTGTAAAATGGATATTCAGTAAATTGTTTGTCACCCTCTCTTCTCTGCTGTAGATGCGCTCCTTGGTTTAGACCTGGACTGCCGAAACCGAACAGGAGCGTACCAATAGCTTATGTAAGGGGGGTTTCCAGAGAAGGTACCAAGTACAGTAGAGTTGGAGGGGTGTTTGGGGGGGTTAACAATAGGCAAGGTAATTTTAATTAGTTTGAATAATTACTTGCCTCAAAATGTTATATTAAATGTTTTATAATTTAATTATAAATTATGTCCTATTTTTTGGACTGGATATTACTATGCTGTTGTTTGATTGATTATTAATTATTATCAATTTTACTTAGTAGGATCCAGCTTCATAAAAGAGGAGGCTGGAATACCTGGAGGGGGGGGAGTGGAGAGCAAACCTCTGATGAGAGACAAGCCATATTGGAGAGCTGCAAGGGCCCAAAATTTAAAGGGGCATAGCCTATGCTGTATCTTGATATATATATTTTTGTCATTTTGCTTATTTTTTTCATTATTTTGGAAGAGCCTGTTTCCTGGATGCCAGGCCTGCACTGTACATATTTTTGCACTGGATTGTTGGTTTCCACTAATTGTTAATAAATACACCTGGACTGTTTAACTGGAATTTTTCTCAGTTTTTACGCCTTAGCCACTCGGTCAACCTTACAGGAGGTGATGAAAATGCATATTTACAGAGACCCCCTTCACCCCTTAGGAGAAAATTTGTATTAACTCGTTCCCTCAAGTTACTTCATAGAGCACTTCTTCCAATCATTCCTGACTGTCCACACATTGTTGATGTACGGAGCCCCACTAGATCGGTAAAGTTGACAGATTCAAACTTCCTGGATCAATAACTCATCACAGAAACAACTTTTTCATTTACACTTCCATTTTCATTTATCATTGTTGTAGGTCTATGGTACGACGATACGACAGAGTATTAGGGCCACATTTAGGAAAAAACAATAAATCTGAGATTACGAGAATAAAGTCATAACTTTACGAGAAAGAAAGTAATAGTATTACGAGATTAAAGTCATAGGTTTACGAGAAAAAAGGTCGTAGTATTATGAGAATAAAGTCATAATATTATAAAGTAGTAATTTTATGTGTCATTTAATTTTTTTCTTGTAAAGTTATGACTTTATTCTCGTAATATTACGACTTTTTTCTCATAAAGTTATGACTTTACTCTCGTTACGTTACGACTTTTTTTCTCGTAAAGTTATGACTTTATTCTCGTAATATTACAACCTATTTTTCTCGTAAAGTTATGACTTTACTCTCGTTACGTTACGACTTTTTTTCTTGTAAAGTTATGACTTTATTCTCGTAATATTACGACCTTTTTTTCTTGTAAAGTTATGACTTTATTCTCGTAATATTATGACCGTTTTTTCTCGTTAAGTTTATGACTTTATTCTCGTAATATTACAACTTTTTTCTCGTAAAGTTATGACTTTATTCTCGTAATATTACAACTTTTTTCTCGTTAAGTTATGACTTTATTCTCGTAATATTACAACTTTTTTCTCGTAAAGTTATGACTTTATTCTCGTAATATTACGACCTTTTTTTCTTGTAAAGTTATGACTTTATTCTCGTAATATTATGACCGTTTTTTTTCTCGTTAAGTTATGACTTTATTCTCGTAATATTACAACTTTTTTCTCGTAAAGTTATGACTTTATTCTCGTAACATTACCACTTTTTTCTCATTCTATTCTGACTTTATTCTGTAAATCTCAGATGTTTTTTCCCTCAATGTGGCCCTAATACTCCGTAGTACATTGTCTCTTTGGCCCTCACTGCATTAGACTTATATACCTTCATCACAATGCTAAAATGTTTTGCGGCTCCAGACAGATTTTGTTTTTTTTTGCCTAAAATGGCTCTTTTGATAGTAAAGGTTGCTGACACCTGACATACATTTATATCAATTCGTTTTTGTTACTTCCACCCTTTATACAATTTCAGCCAGTGTAGATCATATTTACTGCGCATGCGCTGTAAACCACGAGGATATGACGCGTTGACGTCTCCTCTTTTCTCCCTCCTTGGGAATGAAAACAGCAAATCGCTCCAGAGTTTCTAAACGCTGCTCTACTTTCGATATCGTTTCACCTGAAATCCAACTGGTTTGGGCGTGTTTTTTGTTGGCAGGGAAACAACTCCTGCACCGGAACCACCGACAGATAGATGAAGCAATAGATATAAAAGCCAGCTCTAGTTTTAACCAACAATGTCTGTGGTGGTTCAGAACAAACAGGGCTCGGTTCTGGATGCACGCTCACTCATTGATCAGGGGTATTCACGTTGCATCCGACTGAGAGATAGTAAACATGTGAGGTGCTGTTTCAAGAGGCAGTGTTTTCAGGTTTTAAGCAGTCACTACAGTGTGAGCTCCAGTGCTGCTGTGGAGGCAGGAAACAAGGATGTGTTGCAGAAAACAGACAAACCACCAAAGGTAAATCACAAAACATGACTATACAGTGACAGCTGCTGGTCTTATGGCTGTATTCACACCCAGAATTAATGATGCCTGTGTTTAATTACATGTGAAGTACACATATTTAATGCAACATTAATTATCTTTGGACTCTCTAAGCAAAAAGTACACAAAGCTAAAATGATTGTGTCACAGCAGCAGGCAATGCACAGGAACAGTAAATGCACAATAATATACATATCAACACTAGAAAAATAAATATCTGTAGTATATACAATATAAAGAATATATTAAAATACACTATAAATATACTAGACTACAGAAATTATAAAATATAAACATAGAATAACAATAACATACTATATACAGCAAAGTGTGCAAGAATTATACTTATATTCATAAATAAATAAAATAATAAAAATAAATACTTCTTTATAAAATAATAATTATAAACTGGCAACTGAGTGTATAAGGTGTCTTCAGAAATCAGAGTTGTATTAACCATTTATAAAACTCCCTTTTAAGCAAAAAATAAAGAAATCAGAGACACATTTTTGTACAAATTGTTTATTTTTTCATGTAATTGTAGTATTTGTTTATTGTAAATTCTCTTTTATGCAGAAAGAAAATCTGTGAATGAATATCTGCTATCTGTGAAACTGAAAAAATCATTAATCATTCTTCATTTAATATCAATTTGACTTTCAGAAAAGGAAACGAAAACACAGTGAACTCAACCAGGGGGAAGTTGATTCCCAGGCCTTCCATGAGAAGGTAGGTTGGATCTCATTCTCTAACTTCAAGTCTTTTGGAAAGAGATTTGTGTCAGAGTAGAAGTATAAAGTAGGATAGAAATGGAAATATTCAAGTAAAATACCTCAAAACTTGATTATATGTACTTAGTTTCTTTCCACCACTGGTGAGTTTTATATCATGCATTTCCAGTACAGTCTCTGCCAGCACAAATCTCCTATAATAATGTATAATAATGATATAATGTGTGCCAATGCAGATCAGGTCTGTCGTCCTGGAGGGAACCAAGTCCTTGGTGGATTCTGCCCGATCCCTGGGATATCTAAACGGCCTGACAGACACAGAGAAAGAGCCTCTTCCCTCTCAGGAGTGCAGCCTCGCCGCTCTTTGTGAAATGGCTAAAGAGCTTCCTCTAGTGGACGACGAGGAGCAGGAGGAGTGTGTGCAGCCACTTGTTGCTGAAGACGGCTGTACGTCACACGTGGACTTGTTCTCTCGGGTGACAGAGACCCGGGCGGCTTCAGTGGTCACACTGATGGGAGAGGAATATGTAATACCACCACACACCGCCTTCCTGCTCTCTGATTTCACAAGAATACAACCCCTTGTTCGGTGTGAGTACAATGATGGGAACTGGAAAATGTGTAAATATTGGTCAGGCCATCTGGAACAGATTTGACATATATCTTACAATTGCACGATTGTGGTAACTTCTTTTTAATGAAAATAAAAAGCTGCAAAATCGTGGAGAGAAAAAAAGGATCATTGTGGTTTAAATGAATGTAAATAACTCCAGCATGACTCAGTGTGTTTCACATGAGAGATCATACTAGTGGTCTCCCAGCCTGACACTGTTTACGACTAAAGCTGCTTGTTTCTCACACAGATGGAAGAAGGTTTGAGTTAATAGTTATGGATCCACCGTGGGAAAACAAGTCTGTGAAAAGGAGCCGCAGGTAATTTGGTCTTTTCGAGTGTATAAAGCAGAATGAAGATAAAATAAGACTTTATTAGTGTTCAGGAGCGACAAATTCAACAGCTATAGAGGTCAAAATACCCAGTGTTTTACAAAAACAAAGAAAAGTCTACAGCCATGTTAGCAGCCCCGTGAGAGGCTGTTAAGGTTGAGAGATCACCAAACTTATTACAATTCATCCTGAGGGGAACATGAATGTCTGAACCAAATTTCATGGCTAGAAATTATAGAAAAATGTAAAAAAAAATGAATGATCTGAAATTAATTATCTGGTGATCCCTCAGATTTATCATGAGAAGCATTGGGGGCCCCATACCACTGCCTTAGGCCATACATGTAAAGGATGTAAACATGTGCAAACAGTATATGTGCAAAAAGTCTAATAGTTCAATAATGCATTTATAATAATAATAATAATAATAATAATAATATAATGCAAGTCCAAGTCTGGAGCAATACCAAAAATGGCAGTCAAAGGATTTGGCTCGATTTGGCGTGGTGAAATAGTTTGAAGGACTGATGTTCAAAATATAACTGGAGGTGCACGTAGAGAAGAGTATAGTGGTTGAATTTACACAAAATAACATTTTTAATCTATTTTCTCCATGAAGGTACAGTTCTTTGCCCTCATCGCAGCTGAAACAGCTCCAGATACCCCTACTGGCATCCCCGAACTGTTTAGTGGTCACCTGGGTCACAAACCGGCCCAGCCACCTGCGGTTTGTCCGTGACGAGCTGTATCCTCACTGGGGTGTAGAAGTTATAGCCGAATGGTTCTGGGTCAAGGTACAGAAACTTTGAATAGCTCTCAATCATGAACATCTGACCTATTGCTGTGATTCCAGATGTTTTAAGGGTTTACTCTTTCCCTCCAGGTGACCACATCTGGACAGTTTGTGTTTCCACTGGACTCACATCACAAGAAGCCGTATGAAGTGCTGGTGCTGGGCCGATATCGCTCCTCTGCAGATAACACCACGAGGTGGGAATTACTTCTCTGTGTTCATACTGTTTATGCTCTAACAATTAAATATAATAAACTTCTTTAACCACTTTCAGCTCTCCAGAGAGGTCAGAGGTTCCTGTGGAGGATCAGCGTTTGATCGTCAGCGTCCCGTCAGCTCTCCACTCCCAGAAGCCCTCACTCTCAGGTAAATAGTTTCATTTCTTTGTTAATGAAAGCTAAACTTACTTGTAATATTCAAGTACTGTATTGTTATGTTTTACTATGCCACCAGAGGGCAATGCTGCAACGTCAGATTGTTATCTTGCTATCGGGCTTCAATGATAAGCCCTAAATCCTACCACAGTCTGCTATAACATACGCAAAAGCAAAGTCTGAGTCACTTATTTAGCTTTGCATGGTTGAAATTTAAAATGCACCATTTTATTCCATGTTAGAGGACAGTTACTACATGCAAAATTATGACTACAGTGTGTTTTTAAATGAGTAATGGACACACTAAAGTAATACATTATTGATTTTTTACATTATATAAGTAAAAATATCCCACTTTTTGAATGTATAACTTGCTTTTCCACCACAGAAAGTTGCTATTTTCTCTAGAGAATTATGTTGGAGGAGAGAAAACCGCTCAAACACAACATGCTTGCACATATGACAGGTTTGATTTGTCAGAGTTTAGACTACTGCTGCTCAGATTTAATCAAATATGTCCCATCTGCACAAGACTTGACTTCCAACATGGACTCTGCTACTGTTAGAATGAATGTAAAACCTTGACAATGAATATGCATGGGGCTATGAACAAGAGAGGCTTGACGTCACGTCCCTCCCTCTCAGGGGAGCGCGATTTATTGTGCAGTATGGACACAGCCAGCGTTTGCCGCCTGGCGCCCCTTTTCAGAAGCACAGAAAAGCCTCCACCTCATGGAAGCGGCTGGATATTGTTAAAATACACAGATTTAGATCATAACAATGCCATTGTGGAGCTGTGATACACTAGAGATTAAGTAGATTAGGATACAGATTGTGTTCATGACCAAGCTACTCAGAACTGGTTTGCTTATTTCAGTTACTTTATTTGCTGTTGTGGAGTTTTTTTTTCACGTTTATTTAGATATACATATCTGCACAAGACGTAGAGACTAAATTGCACTGATAATTAAAGACAAAAATATAGAAAAAATGGCTTTGCATTCTAAATAAATGTGTGTACTGTACTACTAAATGACCAGAATGAGCAGCATCTGTGTTGCGTGTGTTTTAACGCCATTTCGAGGTGAGAGGCAGTGGGTGTGGCTCATTTCTCTGAGTGTAATAATTGTAAATTGCAGCGTATCATGAAATATTAGAAGGGCTTGACCCAACTCTTTCAGAGCTGCCAATAAAAGCAGAACAGTTTATTTATTTAACTATTTTACAAGATAATTTAACACCTCGGGGCTTGAAGGATTTTTCTTTTGTTCACTCCTGCAATAGATTACGCAACCGCTAGAAATCTCAAATACGTCCCAAGACCTTTGGCTTTAATCACCCCGAGCTTTCTTACTCTCATCTCGAGCTATCATCCCCGTAATTCTGCTGCACTCCGTCGAGCATGTCAGGTTTGCTGGGCAGCCTCGGCGGTGTGAAGCCACAACCCTCTCCAGTCGGCAGCGTTGAGAAACCCTGACCCACTTCTCCGCCCCTCTCAGATGGGGCTCCTATCACTGACATTTCTGGTTGCTATGGAGAGATAAGGGACACCATTACGGATACAACACATCCTTGCCAGATGGTCAAGCTGCAGAAAAAAAAAAGTGTTTGCACTTCTGTGAATGACAAGACGTGTGGTTTTATATTAATTAGGGCTCCCCCACAACTTTAGACGTTATGAAAAATGAAGTCCCTTCTCAACTCGGTATTATAAATAGTGGTTAAATGGCTCTTGCTAATATTCCTAATGCCAATTGTGTGGTATGCATTACTGTTGACTGGGGAATGGATCTGTGATGGTGATCTATGCACAATTGGCAGCTACAATACTTAGTTTTCTTTGTCAAAACTGTCTGTTTCGAAATAATAAAATCAAAAAATGTTTAGCTTTACATCAAGCTATTTATGGTTAGAGATGTACCGAATACCATTTTTTTCCTTCCCGATATGATTCCGATACCTGAACTTGCGGTATCGGCTGATACCAAGTACTGATCTGATACAAGCGTGATAAAACAGTACAGTGAAGGCTACTGTTTTGGAGCGGCGTTAAACAAGTTGATGGGGCCAAAAACAAGAAAAAAGTGTGCTGAAAATCAAAGTAATTAATTATATTGATTGAAAGGACTGAGACTTAAAAGAACCACAATTAAAATCTATGGCATCTTCTGCTACATTCAACCACGGTAGAAGTGGCAGAAGTTTCATGCGTTGTCCCATTTCAGAGTTCCGATGATAATTAGACCTTTTATTCTCTGTTCAACTTTGAGAGCTGAGTCACCGGTTGAGGTTGAATTAGTGGGAGAGCTGCATGTTTGGCCTTTCCTCTCTGTGACTCTGTCTCTCTGACGTGCAGAGGAAGAGAAAACGGGAGGCAGGACACCACATTGTGCAGGTTTGGGGATCAGGCTTCTGGGCTCATTAACTCCCCGAGTATTGGCCGAGGCGGGTGTCAGGGTGGTTTCGAGCATGCACAAGAGCAGACAGAGTAGCGCCGGGGCAGAGGAAGTGAAACGTATCTGTCAGGTGTGCTGCTCCTGGAATATCATTTCTTATAGACTCAAGGTCACTGTCAGTCTTCAGATGTGTGCTGTGGTGTGAAGGAGATGGGCAGTTGCCAGTGCTGTCCTCTACCTATTACAGAGTAACAAGCAAAGTGCCCTCATAAGAAATGGATGCAGCGCTGTAATCTTACAACCTGCATTTTTCATCTCAGGGCGACTGCGTCAGCAATGTTCAAACCTTTTCGATTCATTTGGAGCGAATAAATGATTTGCTGATGTGTTTTCGGGCCGGGTATCAATCAGGCCTTATCAACATTAAGCATGTGTTTACTGCAACCAAAAAGTGACGTGGAGGGGTATGACAAAGCATCAGTATGTGACTCGTTGGGATGAGAACGTGTTGACCAGCCACTCCTCTTCCTCATGTCTTTCTTCCTGTAGAAGTGTTAAAGCCCTACATCGGAGCCGAAGCCGAGTGCTTGGAGCTGTTTGCCCGAAGTCTTCAACCTGGATGGACCAGCTGGGGCAACGAAGTGCTAAAATTTCAGCACACAAGCTATTTCACCGTGACGCCTACAGATGACGTAGCAGACGTCCCTAAAGACGAGGCCGCGGATGACTGCTCAGACGAACCCACAGTGACTGAATCCTCTCCTCCCCGACACTGTCCTGCCACTGTGGACTAAAGACCGACTTTCAACGCGTGTCACATCAGTTTTTTAGTGCGTTTTCAATAAAGATTCAACACCAGTATACTTCTATACCAGCTTCTTTTTGATGTGCTCTTCTCCTGCATGCGGGACCTTTGATTTCTTGTTTTGGGGTCTGGGTACATATATTAGGTAGTGGATCACAGGGCTGGTGATGCATGTGGAGAGATGAAAGTGCATTTCTGTGCAGCTATGTTTTCCCACACTGCATTCAGATAAACAACACTCAAGGTTTTATTTTTTTTGAGTAGTCTTTGGCGCAATATGTGTCTTAAGGATGATCAAAGTATTTCTATTTTTACTCTTTTCATGCTGTTTTGAACTGAATTTCAAAAATGTTTCCCACCCTTAATGAAAGAGATTCATATTGAATGCGTTTGCTTGTAGCCGTCCGTTAACAGAACTTTTGTTTAAAGTTTTCACTTGAACAACACACTGCTGCATCCTGTCAAGGACGCCCAGGTCTGTGCTTACATAATATGTCCGTGAATTTTCCTTGTTTCCACTGAAAGACGTACTCTCCCTGTGTCACGCTCCTAACCGTCAGCACAGCCATTAACCTACCCTCTCCTGTCGGTTGGGGCCTCTCTAATGAGCCTGTGGTCTCCAGAGAGAGGAGAGGTGGTGTGGTGGCGTTGTGGGGACGAGCAGGGCTGTCTTTAAAGCACATGAGAATGAGTTACGGCCACTGCAGCACAGTACACATCACGGCTAATGAAGCCAGAGTGTGACTCCGGCAGGATCATTTACACATTAGCTTGTCATGCTCTCTGTGTCTCCAACACACAACAAACACACCACCAGTCTATACATCTATTTCTCCTTAGCTGTAATCAAAGTTCTTAACAGATCTCCTGTAATTAAACCAAAAAAGACTTACGATTAACATTTTGTAAAGGTTTGAGTGTATTTTAATCTGTATTCATGAGGTTTTATGAATGAATGAAATGCAAAGAAATCCATTAATTTCGGCAACATGGGATATACTCTTTAGTGTGTCATGCTATATTAAAGGTACACTGTTAAAGGTGCAGTGTGTAGGATTTGGCGTCATCTAGTGGTGTGGTTGCAGATTGCAACAAACTGAGTACCTCCCTATGTAGATATGAAGGGCTCATTCTAAGCTAACAAAAACGCAATGACTTTTAGTTCCAGATAAATATACTCTAATGAAAACATAGTTATGAATATTATATTTTCTTTCTGCTAATAGATCCCCCGTAATGTTACACAGTGTTCCTTTAAGTTTTCATTGTAAGTAAACATGGTTCTGAAACACATGAACACGCTTCCCGGACACAGAAATATGTAACATAAAAGTCTTCGAAATGTGTTGAAAGATCGATGACATGAAAAACTTTACAGACGTGAGTTTGTACTATCTTATTATCTGAGCTATTCATCACTCCATACAATTGCTGTGCTGTCATTATTGCAACGAAGGTCATTTCTCTCTTTCAGCCTTTCAAAGTTGGATAATAAACGTACGAATGGTTAAAGGTTGCTACTAACAATTGAGAAACAACAGATTGGAGTCAAATATCGTAATGAAATGTCTATAGCGACAAGGAGGTGGAGAGGTACTCAATAGTGCCAATCAGATCCCCAAGGATTTGCCGTCATTGTCTGCGTTCCCACGGAAACGAAAGGCAAATCAAAGAAACTCTCATCACTCATCCTTGAACATTTCTTAGAAACTTTATGAAACACGCCATATATAACATAACTCAGGCATTTGACAAATAGTTGCCTGCATGATACATTTTGTTCCCATTTGCTTTTCATTGATGATTTCCCTCCTTCTGCTCTTTATTTATCATCCATCAAGCTCATTGGCGAAGGCTCACAAACTTCATCGGCTGAGATTAGAGACTTATGTCGTGAAGAAGTGCTGCTTTCGTCTTTGCATGTGTATTTCTGAGACGTTCATTGAGATAAAATACAAAAAGATGGAATCAAATAACACCTGAACTCCCCCTTATCCTACCGTCACTGTCCCAAATATCTGACGCCTTCCTCTCCCTTCTCGTCAATGGCTTGTTTTTGCTCAATAGTCGTCTTCTCCAATTACGCAACCGCTCTCTAAAAGCCTACAATACGCTGCAGAGTGATGTCACCGCTGGTCACCATCTCTCTTCTAGGCGCCAGTGGATGGAGAGTGTCCTGTCAAAATCAAGATGAAGCACCACGGTGAAGACCTTCTTCCTCCAGCTCCCTGCTATCCTCCCTGTATGAGTTTTGTTTTAAACCATAACTGTCCTATTTGACTTCCCTGCAGGAGCCAGAGCTTCACCTCAAATTGTCAGCTGAGCACTGATTGCTGTTGTCTTTGTGGGGAGGAGATGGAGGACTAAGAGCATTCATACATCTGATTTCCTTCAGTTTCCACTAATGTGCTGTACATTAACCTCAAATGGGGACACTAAGAACCTCATCAGGTCAGCCCTCTTGAAGGCCTGTAATTGACACAACCAATGAAATCAATTATTACAACGAGGGGTGAGACAAGAGGGGCGTAAGTGACATTTTAGGCGAAAATTAGTTACATATATCAAATGAAAGCTCTTGATGAGCTCTTTCTACAGCCAAAAAGGCACCAAACCAAGCTTTTTGGTGTTCCTCAAGGTTTTTAAGTACAGCTCTTGAGTAAATCTACTTAGTTACTTTCCATCACAGACTGAGTAGTTGACTAGTAAATTGACTTTGACATGTAAAATTGGTGGAGTGTCCCTTTAAATTCCATAACTAGCTCTCATTTTATAGCTGGGTTGTGAGTAATATATGTAAGTCGACTGAAAGAGTGCATCATATCTTGTTGCTTTGATCAGATCAGACACTTTGCTTGTACTTAAATGTGATAATGAATGATTTTGTGTCCCTCCAGAGTGTGAGCCATCACTAGAGACTATCCCATAATGCCAATGGTAAACTGCCAGACATATTTCCCATGTAATCCTGGGAATGAGAGAGTCGGAGAAAATGTTGCTGCAAATAGTCAGAAGCTTTGTCAACAACTCGACTCACAGAGGGAAAAACAAAGCCTTTGGTTTGGAGACAGCCGTGCAGCAAACTGGCAGCCATCACGTCTAGATCTCCCACAGGAGGAGATGAGAGAAGAGGCGATGAGAGAGATAATTATTTCCTAAGAGGTGCTACTTCTCCTCGTCTGACTCGATCCCTCGGCCCTGTCCTCTGCGCTGCCTTTGCTAGACACACATGCAGCTCTGCAACGACTACAATGATCCAACACTTAGTAGTTTCATCAGTCAGTCAGTCTGCAGCATCAGAGGGAATGTGAAATCTGAAGCGTGCAGACATAGAAACGATTCCCAAAGTGTACATTTATTACACTCTGAAGTTGGTGGTAGCAGCTCCAGTATGTTCTTACATTTCTAATGAAGAGCTTTGTGGTAAAAAGAAACACCACCAGTGGATATTTCTAACTGGGTGGTCTCTTATTTATTCCCTTACAAGGTAGACAGTACGGCAAAATAAGCAGCAATTAAAAGAATTTAAAGTTCTGATTTCTTCACGCTTTCTTTTATCACGTACTTCATCCTCTCTGACTCGGACTTCATTATTCATCTGCACACATCCTAATATTATTAAATATTAGACACAGTTCCTTACACTGGCAGCGTGGTGAGCTTTGATTTCCTTTCTGACACACATTCAAATGATAATTTCATCTCCTCAAAGGATTCATTTACCTCCAAATTTGAGATGAGAGGAGCGAAAGCAAATGCTTTACAGAATATCTTAAATGTATTCATGAGGATGTAGACTCTGGTAACATAATCTGATTTAACGTAGTGCCATGTACTTTATGAAATGTTTCAAAGTCACCCAAAGGACAAGATATATCTGTCTGTCATTAAATATACATATGAGGCGAGGGGAAAGAGAGACGAGCTAAATTGAGACGCGCTGGAGAGCTCATAATTTTACACTGTAGCTCCCAGATCTCACACTTTTATCCTGAACAGGACTCAGTGCTGAAAAGCCACATTATCTGGACTTATGTGTAAAACAATGGGAATGTCATCAAAGTTTAATCATATCAAGTTTCTTCATAAAGTTATAGAATCAAATTCAAGTGGGTGAGGGCTTTTAAATGTTTAAATGGCTCCCTTTTGCACTGGTACATGTTCTCGAGCTTTGGAATTACTTAATTGTGAGATGCCTGTTGACCCAGAACATGTCTCTCAAAGTTTTAAATATATATCGATCTGTCGTGATGTCCTTTTGATGATGCTACTGATTAACATCTTATGGACAAACATACATATTTTTTCATGTAATTTGTAGGAATTTAAAGGTCCCCTTTAGGAAATATGTCAAATAAATGTAAAAGATATATGCTGATTAAATTGTGCTAATTGAATCTCATAGTTCTGTCTCTGGGAATGCCACGCTGTCTAAATACGGGCAGTCGACATTTCAAAAAGCAGACACCATAGTGAACCACCCGCTTCAAATGTTATGAGCCGATTCAATGGGTGTTATCAGCAGTTATCAGCCTCATAGATATGAGTTAGAAAGGGCCTGCTACACCTACTAGTAGGTTCAGAAGGCTGCTATCATCTATTCACATGGTTGATTATTGATATGAATACAAGAAAATTATGTTTTCCGCTGTTTGTGTCCCGTGTGAAAAACAAAAGTTGACTTATTTTACCGTACTTTTGTTGTGTAACGTACGTGGATGAGAAATAGACTCTATATATTAGGAGAACAACTGGATATGATGGGATTTTTTGCAGCCAAAGCAGGACCTATATTGACAAAATAGTTATTGAATTCGTTGACTGTAACGAAAAAAAAAAAAAAAAACACGCGTTGCTGGACATTCGTAGGAAAACGAACGAAAAAGAAGGAATAACTTTACGTAACGTAAGATATCAGACAAACCGTTGTATGAGGATACGTTGAGCTGCTAAAGAGTTGGTGGAGACCAAAACTGAGCTAAAAAGAGACTGAATGCACTTACATTTGCCAGGTGGCTGGAAATTTACAGTGGTAATATGCACATTTATGTTTGTATGACTGTCCCTGAGTGGTAAGAAAAACAAATACATCTTTAAGGTGATAGCTACTGCACCTGTATTTGTTTATGCACAGGAATTTTCACATGAAGTCGCATGTCTAAAGAATGTTTTGCTAACTGACCAGCGACAACCAGCAGAACATCAGAGCTAATGACCAATAGGAAGTCCTGCTGCAAGCTGCTGACAGCCACAAGCTAACAAGCTAACAAAACAACAAGCTGAGAAACACACAAACATTGTGTTAGATAGAACCAACACACACATCTTGTTCATACGTTTGATTTTCTGTCATTTTATTCCACTGAATAACAGCTGCTAATGTTTTATTTACATCTTATGGCTTCAGTTTTAATTTGATTTACGTTAATTAGTCCTCCCTGTCACTGTGTGGGGTTTCGGCTTCACGCTGCTCTCCTCCCGCCACACATCCAAAGACATGCATGTCAGATGGAAAGGAGACTCCTAATTGCCCCACTGGTCTGAATGTGAGCGTTACTACATTCTGTCTTCTAACCTGCCGTCCAAGGTATTTTCCTGCCCTCTTCCCAGTGCATGCTGGGATAGGCTCCAGCTCAATAGAAATACATAAATATGCTTTTTTCTATAACCTCTTTTGCTTCAACTGTTAATTTTGACAGTCGCTCTCCGCATATTGACAGAAAGCTCAAAGGTGTGGCACCTCCCCGCTCTACGAGGAGTATAAATGCGACTGAAACTATTCCCCGACTGCTTTTCCCCCCGAGCTTCCTGGAAAATATTAGAGCCTCGTTCACATCAAGCTCATTTTCAGATTCTTTTCAGCCTCCTCGCTGCGTCCTGTCAGCGCTCGGCGTCAGCGAGGCCTAATGGCAGATGGACAGATGGACGGCTCCATCCATATTCATTCACAGGATACCGCATGTCTCTCATGTAAAGATCTGTCTGTCAGCAGGCAGCATGCGTCAGTGAGTCAACGAAAAGGTGTCAGAGAGAAAGAAAAAGGACTGTTTGAACATCCAAACATGAGCAGCCAGTCCAAAAGAGTCACTGAGGGAGATAAATTGAGGGATGTTAGTAGCTTAGGTGTCAAAATGGCTGACAGGTGGATGGCAGCAGGCAGGAAATCACTCTGCGGCGGATTTACAAATCGTCTGGCTTTGTTAAACAGAAAGATTCATGACAGCTCTCTTTTCCTGTCTGTCCTAACTTGGCTTGCTGTTTTTTAAAATCTGCTTTATGCATTTATAAACGACACAGTACAGGAGCAGATTAGCAGTAGTAGGTAAATTTATGAATGGGCAACTTTACAAAGGAAAAACCCCTGCTATTCCTCAGTAAATAAATCTTTTTGCTCACTTTGCATAGGAGACGCCTCATTATTTTTGCTCAGGGAGCTTTTGTTAAATATTATTTCTGTGTCAGCGACGGGTCATGTTGCATCACAGTGGATGCATTGCTGCAGGGTCCACTGTGAGACGAGTAAAAAAAACAATGTTTTTAATTCTGTGGGAGGAAAATTAATCTATGCAAATAAATAAAATGCCGAAGGCTGCTGTTTAATACAGACTGCAGAATCGTCACATGGGCTGCGCACCTCTCGCCTGGCCTGCAATTTTTAATTTTTTTTTCTATACTACTATGTGCCCGTTTGAAGCGTGTGGCCTTTCCGAGCGGGCCGTTATGTATTGGACCTATAAACGATATATATTATATATTCCTTGGGTACTGCTGCTTGCAGTGAAGTAGCGGGGACTCCAGGGAAGTGAAGAAGAGTTCGATTCTAACGTTAATATCCAGCATCCAACAGCAAAAGTCAACTGTAGTCAATGAGCCGCTGTCTGCCCGCTGTGGACGACATGCTCGACTCAGTCCGCTGAGCCCTGAAGCCCCGCCCCCGCTACTGCACAGAGCGCTGTGTGCTTGTTTATTAAAAGTTTATTAATATCGAACGTGCTGAACGTCCAAATTGCACCAAATTCGACAAAGCACTTCATGATGTTCCCAGCAATACACCCGCCAAGTGTGAAATAGATCGGATTAGCGGTTCTCGAGATATGAGAAGGACATACATATACTGTAATGGAATTTTTCATCTATTATTCCTCTCGACGTGGTCGGGGGGTCAAGGTGTCCCTCGTGTTGACGTCACTGGGTTGTGTATTCCTGTCTGGAGGCGCCACTGTTATCTGTACAGCTGTGTCTGTAGTAGGGGCAGTGGAGCCCGTTGCTGGGGCAACCAGGGTCACAGAGACGCAGAGTACTCTCGTAAGTCAAAACATGATATGGAGGCTAAAACACGGAGCGCCAGGGAGGGAGAGAGGGCAGAGTTGTGAGGCCTTCACATGGAGACACATCACTGGTGGAGTCCTGACAACTGCTCCTTGAGCAAACTTCAATAAACCTGTGTAAGACATCAGCAGCTCCTGGACCTCTTCCTTCCTGTTGACTGAATTAATTCTTGCATTATGGATGGATATTTATTTAGGACTGTTTTTGACCCAACATGCTTTTAAAATGAAATTCCTGTCCGTCAATTCCATTATGCAGAGTCAAGGTACGAGCAGAGCGCAAAATATTTTTTGAACTTTCAGAATCAGCAGGGAGAGGCAGGTAGAAACAGCTGTTTGCAGCTCTCTCTCTCTCTCTCTCTCTCTCTTTCTTTCTCTCTCTCTCTCTCTCTTGTCGCTTCCCTTCTATCTATGGATTTCTACAGTGGGGAGAAAATGATATTAGGACCACGAAAAATAAGCAGGCTAGGAAACCAAACAAACGCTGTCCATGGTTCTGAAACAACAGCTAAGCGATAGTCACATGCATTTAATAATGGTTTTTTTTTTCGTGGCAAGAGCGCCGCCATGTTGGTGTACTCTAACCTGTGACGTCACGAGGTCGGTTGGCTCGGCTGAGTTACACAGATACAACGATAGAGGCTGTGAAAGACGGAGACTGAGGAGACATAAGAAAACATAAGAAAACAAAAGGGGGGACACTTTTGAATTATTCCTGGATGTAAAGATGAGTTTTGCAATGTTAAAACCAAGGACAAAACAGTCTATTTCATAAACTGAGGAAAACTTTGTCTAGTGTCCATATATTTACTAAAGGAACAAGCTCTCATACTGAAAAATGAATGTTGTCATTCCTACATTGACTATGTTCTGGACAGACTAGATGAACTCAGGGACAATGTGGACAAAGAAGTACTTCTTAGCCGGTATAGGGACCCCGTTCAATCAAACATGTTCTGCTATACTTGAGAATATAAGATTTGTCCTTCTGCAAAACAAAAGGTTGTTGCAAAACTAAGCTTGTTTTTCTCCGACAGTATGTGTTTTTTTATTTGTCCATGTCCCGTGGTGACACTGACCTCCATTCGTTTCATGCTTTTCCAGGAAATATTAAATCGTCCTCCCTTTCCTGAGTGAAATCATTTTTGCTAAATTGGCCACAGAAAATGAGTCAGCAGCTGCTATTGTCTTATACTCGGTAACGGGCCCGAATTAGTGCAGCTAGAGCTCCATGCCTGCTTGGTGTGTGAATCATCACAGGTTCAGCTGAAGAATACCAACCCCGCTGGTCTCTACTGAGCAAAGGTCAGTGGTGTTACAAACAAAGCTCAGTGTGATGCTGGTAATAATATGACACCGGGTCTTTCTCCTCTCAAACACTTTGAAGAGCTTTGTTTCTTTGTTGGTGTTGGTAGGAGAGGTTTTAAATGAGCAGGCCAATGGGTGATCCCGAGAAAGACAAAGAAAATCCACAGTTAATGCTCAACTGCTGTTGATAATTTGACTGAACTGAATTTGTAATGACTGTACAAACTCGTGCTGTGCAACTAAACAGAGCGTGATTTTAAATTTATGGTGAAGACCCAAAAGTTTTCTACAAATACCAAACATGTCAGGCTGCATTCTGGGTAAATGTGTTTAACATGATGCAGAAGACATGTAACAAGAATATTTCCATTTTATGTTGTTGTGCAGCGACAAAAACAAACAAATAGTCCTGGGCTGGAATATTTCAAGGTAAGACGAGGCAAAGACATATTCATTTTCATAACTTTTTATACACAGTGACATTTCTCTTTGCTTTACATGAGGCATTTCAAAACAAGAAATAGAAATAAAGAATAGAATAAAATAATTATATTGAAATGTGTTTCTAATATTCTTCTCATGTTTGTAAATGGTGTGTTAAAACATTAATGTATCGATAGAAACAAAATGAGACCAAGTAGAATGGAAACGGAATAACGGAATAAAACGTGACATGCATGAAGCAATTGACACAAATGTGTAAGATATGGCAAGAATTTGAACTTAAAATCAGAAAATTTTCTGTTGCTGCCGTTACAACTATTAAACGGCGGATGAACTATTTGCTAGTGTTTGCATAACAGTAGTGGAAGGAAACGCATATTAATTCACATTTCCTTTTGTAGATTTTCTGGAAATTTGGTTAAAATGTGTGCTACATTTGGATGGAAACCTGGCTTTGTCAACACATTCTCATCCCAACTCCTCACCCTTTGGCGTCACTTTTCGGTCGCAGGAAACACATGGTTAACGTTGTGAATTCAAACAAAAACTCTTGTTTAGGTTTAGGCAACAAAACCACTTCATTAAGTTTAGGAAAAAACATCATGGTTGGACTTCAAATTAGTACTTTTGTATAGTGCAAATGGAACTTAACGCACAGGACACGAACAGCGGTCTCCTGGATGAATGCCCTGTGTTGTTGGACCCATCCACCACCCGTTTACATTGTAGTTAAATGAAAACCAAGTGCGTCTCATACAGGTGTTAAAGGATGCCTTGTGCATTGGAATCACACGCTTTAAACATCAGTATTTTTCGTCTGGGAATGAGAACGGGCTGCGCTAGTGAATCACGCATAGCTCTGACCACATGAGGATGGGATGCAACAATGCATGCAGCTGAGGAGATGAAGCAACACCTGGATTCTTTCTTAAGGGTTTAAAACAGAGCGGAAGTAGAAAAGAAATTGTGCCGGCTGTTAGTGCGATGCAATAACTGGATATCAGAGCAATGGCTGTCAAGGTGGCACTGGGAGTGTTTGAAAGAGAGTAAATCCGTGAGCGTAGGATGTGGGTTTGTGTTGATGAGGCTGCAGCGCTGGCAGGTTGCTGCCGGTAAGAGCCAGCTACCCAGTTATTCAGAGGAGTTTCCATCAATCACAGTCCCAGTGGTGTGTCTACGCCTGCCTAAACTCCCACCTCGTATGGCAACAACAACCTCCATTTTTTCTTACCTTGACCTTTAAGGAGTACATAGACTCAGGGAAGCAGAGGTAAATGACACATAAGCTTTATTAGAGTGGGGTGTAATTTGTAGTGGAGATATGATGAATAAGATTTTCACAAATGCTAGAAATATTAAAAAATCTTTTATAACCTCCAAACACACGGCGAGCTGCCGCTGCCAGCCTTTGTGTCAAAACCTGAGGGAATAAATAGAGTAATAAAAATAGCTTCAATTCAATAAGTCCCTGCGTAAACAAAGCCAGCAGTGGGGCGACTGTTTAAACAGCAGTATGGATCGCTGCTTTATGGGAAGAATCCGATGGATAACCTTTGTTGAGTATCGACTCAGACTCTCTGGGTTAATATTCTGATATTGAGTTGACTGCAGGAGAAGTAACGTGGAGCTCTGTGCATTTTATTTGTTCAAAGGGGCTTTTTAAAGCAAATCTATTGTAATAACAATAAACAAAACATTGAGGAAGTCAGGAAGTCATTTGTGGCAAAAGATCACTTTAACAAAGTATTGTACCTGCGTACTTTTGTGCAGTTTTAAACTTAATTTTCAGTTAAGATTTTAGCCAACTTATTTCCAGCTTTTAAGTGTTTTAAAATTTACTAATTATACTTGTAGCAATAAACACAATGATAAAAGTCTATCTTATAAAAACCTTGTAGTGTAAATGTTGAGAAGTTCCTGATATTCTGTCAAAATACTGACAGAACAGAACACCTTTTTGATATTATAAAACAAAATCCGCTTGTAGTGCACTTATGCAGCCTATTTATTTACTTATGGAACTTTGTATGTCAGAGGACAGTGGTGCATGAACTCATTTTAAAGTTACATTTTAGAAAATAGAAAAATGTTCCTGACTTGTGAAATATCTCTTTAAGCTGTGTTAAAATTATCCCCAATAAAAATGTCTCCACCCAGGAGAATAGTCTGAGGACACACTGCTCACATCTATTGAAAAGATATGAGGAAAAAACTGTAATAATTGCCTTTTTCGAATGCCAAGGGATGAATGAATAACATTCACCACTTGGATTTCTAGTATCCGCCTCTGGGTAGCCAGGGGGCGCTCTCTCGTTGCCGCTCAAAAACAGAACTTCCTGGTTCTCTTCGCTTGTATTGCAACTATGTTTCATGACATCCCAAAACATGAGTGCAGAGGATGTTATGGACGAGGCAACCCGGTCTCTCATTCATCAAATACCGCCGATTGAGCAGCGCCCCTCGGTATCGGAAACCGACACATAAAGGCACACTTTAGCGACAGTAAGTGCCGAACAGGGATTTCAACTAACTCCAATATGAACCCACCCGCGGAGGAAGTGACGTAGTATTAATAGTGTGAGAGTCTGTTCAGGGAGGACAGGAGGGCTGGTGGACGGGTCAAACAAACACAAGACTTTCAACCAGGAGTCCAGTGTTCGTGTCTTGTGTGAAACGTTGACTTATTTTGTCACGTCAGTCTTTATTGAGTGAGTCAGTGAAGTTAACGTCAACAATGATCTTTTCTTAACCTTACCTAAGTGGTTGTGTTGCCTAAACCTAACTTCATGTGAAAACAGAAGTTTATTTTGAAAGGACACTATGCATTTAAAGAGCATATATTGACACGTCGTCCCTGGTCCGTCCAAAAGTAACAGTAACTAAGGAGGGCGAGACTTAGGATCGGTAACTAGCTACAGCTAATAAAATATGCCAGCTACAGTTACCTCAGCCAGAGAAAAACAGTCACAGGCTAGAAAGTATGGGCCTCCATTTGTCTGTGTGAATGAAATCTTCCACCGTAACCTCTGTCAACTGTATGCAAGAGCGGAAATCTCAACAGACGTCACTACAGTAAGAGCTTATAATGAAAGGTCAGTTTGCCATTATCTGACAGATTAGCTGTTATATTAACCACAGCCCTTTCAACTTTTAACATTGCAGGAAAGTTTCTTCTCTGAACAGATCCAGGTCCATCAGTCTTGTCCAAGACCCTTCTCCAACAAGGAAGGTTCTTGCTAAAGATTAATGAGTTTCACCTTTAACGCTGAGTGGTTGTGATGGAAACTGACCCATCTATAATGAATTCCAGGTCAAATAAAGGTATAGCCTGCAGCGGCAGACTGAGGGGTTACACATTCGTCTTTTTCTAAATGTTAATTTGTTACAGCTGCAGGTCTAATTGATTACGACGAGTCAAACTCTCTCTAATCTGTTTCTGCTGTCTTGTATTCTGACTGATGACGTGAAGAGCCTCTCACACACACAGCAAACTTATGAGTAACTCTACAGATTTAACACACAAGAGAAAAGTTCACTGTTTAAATGGCACTTACACAAGCAGATAAAGGTCTTAAAGTTTAGCTATAATCATGCAAAGGAATTAATATAATTTTTTTTCAAACAAGCCCCGAGGCTCTGTAAAATATTATCCCTCTGTGTTTTGAAAATTTCCATCATTAGGCTATATGTCAGAAACAAAGAAATACAGCCACCCACACCCTCGTTTTTTCCCCCGCTTTTATTAACCCACAAATTACAATTTCAAATGTTGTGCTCAGTATCGGGGACCGGATGCCCCGCAGCACCTGTCACGCCACATAAAGCTTTTCTGTTCGGTTTAAGTTACATTTCCAAGTCCGCACTATATCACTTCCCTCCTTATTCCCCATGCTCCCGACAGCTCGCAAATCTGGCACTAAGTACGTCTCCTCTAATGACATAATGTAGTGCGTCCGGCAGTTTAGGGAAATTCATTTCTCGGATATTTGTAATTACTCTACCCTCTGGGGATCACTGTGGCTGTAAACCAAATTAACCAGCAGTCGAAATCACTCAGGCCTGCCAGTGAGACTAGCATGAACACATGCTTTTACTTTCTGTTTTATGCTGAAGTTAAAGGTTTGTGTTGCTGCGAAGAGACACGAGGAGAGAGACAGGTATTTTAGAGGTGCTTCCTCTTGTGAGACTTCTCATCGGGTGAGGATTTTTTTTTTCTGAGCTGGTGTTAACAACGCCGAGGTGGTGAGACGTCGTGCCACCAACTGGCCCAGCAAAGAGAGAGCGACAGGCCGGTGACAGGCCGGGGCACGCAGGCCTCAGTGAGTCACTGATATGGGACAGCGATGACATGCCGTCACTTCAGCATCCGCTCTCCTGGGCTCTGGAGCTCTATTTTAGAGAGGAGGGACTTACATGGAAACTGACTGCAATGGCAAGGCTAAGTGTGAGAGAGGGAGAGGGCAAACGGATATAGCAGAATACCAGCCCCCTTTTTTCCTCTTCAGAAAATAAAGATGACGTAAAGTGAAATTGACGCCATTTAAATTGCGTCATCGTGGTCAAACAGAAACACCAACAAATACTGTCCCCCCAAGAAAAACGACCCCATCAGTCGTTTCAGCAAGAGGCCCCAAAACGTCATATGTTTACGGTGAAGTGCCAAGCCTCCAGCGACCGTAGTAATTATGGCTGTTGTCCCCTGGGAGCAAAGGAGGAAGTAATGTGATGTTATTGAGCCACAAAGTCCACAGAGGAAAGAGGTCGGGGTGGACGGACGGGTCAAAACATCAGACTTTAACGCGGGAGACCGCTGTTCATGTCACGTTTCTTGGCAACCACGACCACGATCGCGCCGTGTTGTTATTATTGTAACCATGATGATGCAGATCCCCTAATCTTAGGGAAGAAGTAATTTACAACCCAAATCATGATCTTTCTCTAAACTATAACTAAGTCAAGTTTGGGCTTAAATCTTGAGATAACAAAGCTTCTTTTCTCACATTAACAGGTTCATTTATGTAAATTCTCCAGAAAACAAAAGGCTGATTTCTCGAGATAAATAGCCCAAATAGTCATCGTAGTTGGATGTGGAGGGAAAGGAAAACAAGCGTGTGAACAGCAGCCCAATCAGCACCACAGAGGCCTGGACAGCTCCGCTTGAGGCTAACAAGGGTTACATCGTTTCTGTGGGTTGAATACTGCAGGCAACCTCCAGGTCTGAAAAGTGAAGTCAATGCTGAAGTGCCTTAAACTTGCATTCTTTCTAACAGCCAGCAGGGGGCGACTCCTCTGGTTGCAAAAAGAAGTCTGATTGTATAGAAGTCTATGAGAAAATGAGCCTACTTCTCACTTGATTTATTACCTCAGTAAACATTGTAAACATGAGTTTATGGTCTCAATCTCTAGTTTCAAGTCTTCTTCAATACAGCATGATGTTCATTTAATAAATTATGGTCCCATTTAGAGTCAAATAGACCATAAAGCAGGGGATGCTTTAGGGCGTGGCTACCTTGTGATTGACAGGTCACTACCACGGCGTTGTCCGGTCTGGCAGTTGTCCGTGTTTACGTCTTACTTTAACCCTTTCACAGTGTGTTTTCACTTCATGAAAGTTAATTGTAACATTTTGGTCAACTAAAAACGTCTTATTCAGCATTCGGTTGTACTTATAGCGCCACCCTCTTGTGTCACTTTTTGTTGCAAATACCAAGATGGCAACGGCCAAAATACCAAACTCCAGGCTTCAAAACGGCAGTCCACAAACCAATGGCTGACGTCAAGGTGACTACGTCCACTTCTTATATACAGTCTATGATTGAATACTGCAGGCTATATAATGTATCAAACATGGATAACCAGGATAATCCAGAATAAAGTTAACAATAGTCTTCTCCTTAAAAGACGAAGACTGATCTGAATTTTATCTCTAACAAAAATTTCTGAATTGATACGTACAGTCTGATTAATAATGTGTACTCCTTGATCTGACATTTTCAGCATAAATCAGTTGGTACATTTGTCAAGACGCCATCTATGCATAGTGGCATGGCACTCCTGATCTCTGATTAACAACAAGTAATAAGAGGAAACAACCTTTTGTTTTCTTTTGTTGATTATCTTGATAAAACAAGCTTTGTTATCTGGAGATAATAATGACATAATTAAACGGCATTAAAGAAAATATAATAATTACAAGCACGACCTTTCTCGGCTTCCGTATAATTTAATAATTTTAGTAATTTTAAACTTATATTCAAAATAGATCAGTTACATATGATGTTACTGTAGTAGTCACCTGGACTGCCTCAGTTTATAAATTGCCAGGAGCAATTAATATCGGAAAGGTAATGACATTAAACCAGATGGTTACAGACAAGTGTTGAATAACACAAGAACTTATTTACATAAAACAAATCTCTCATCAGGCGCCGGTGGCGATCACGGTAATGAATGACATGGTTAGTGCTAAATAGTTTACAGAAATAATCAGATGAGTCAGACGGGAGTTGGCTCGGAGCCAGGCTCCGCTGAATAAACAGGAAGTAAATTTGCTCGGTGGCAGAACTCCTCGTTACACCGGAACATGTTTAATATCACCTAATCGAGTTCATTTTCATTTTACCGAGCTCACGGATTCTGTCTGTGCGGTGAGCCGGGACCGTAAAGAACACGGTGATAACTCCTGACGAATAATAAAGCAGCTAATGGACAGTTTAATTCACATACTGTAGCATAATTCTCTTTCGTATGAATTATTAAGAGTAATTTACATTTTCCAAGCAGTTCTGTGGGTCGAGTGTACCTGCAAATTACTAGTTGAACACACACACTCAAATCCAGTAAGGCCAGCTTGACCTTAGATATTTGCCTCCTCGCTGTGGGACCTTTTTGAAAACAGGTTTCAGGTTCTTGGTTTGAACTGTTTTCATTTAGTATTCAGCTCCTCTATTTTCTGATCTGACGTTTCCACTGAGGATTAATTGCTTGCCATCATTTTTTGGAGAGCTTATTATATTTCCTTTGATGTGGTGATTCATCATCGCCAGGAGTAACTCTAAAGGTGCGAGAACCAGAACCTGTTGCATCAAAAAATATGAGGATTTCAGCTGTTGATGTCTAAATGATGTCTTAACACATTGAGAAGAGAAAATATTAAAGGTGCAGTGTGTAGGATTTGGCGGCATCTAGTGGTGTGGTTGCAGATTGCAACCAACTGAAACTTCTCCCAGGTGCCAAGCGTGTAGGAGAAGGCCGACATGAAAATGCAAAAACGTGAATGGCCCTATCTAGAGCCAACCCGTTTGCACGAAAAGGCGTATAAATGCCACAATAATGCGCAAGGCGATTAGTATGCAATAAGTACGTCTTTCTTGATTTCTGCATGTCATTTGTACACCAAGTATCCTGCACTGACTGCAATGTAAACGCTTCCGCGTATAAATGCTACGGTAAGAGTTAATGATGTAGTATAAAAAGCCAGACCACTTATGGTGGGCGCCAACACACACTGGACTTTTGAGACCAGTGTTCGAGACCGTTGTTGACCAGTGTTTTGTTTTGTAAGTCAATGACGTTTGTCACGTGATTTCTGTAGTTGTGTTACATTGTTTCTGTGTTTTACTTAGTTCACCTACTTATTTTAAACCTAACCTTGACGTTTTCCCCTTGCACTAACTAAGTGGTTTTCTTGCCTGAACCTAACTGCGGATATTTGCGTGGCTTACAAATGACATGCGAGAGGAGACACGAGAGGGTGGAGCTAAGTACAGCTGAACACTGAATAAGACATTTTTAGGGGTCCAAAGGTTGCTTCAAAAGGTTATAGTTAACTTTCATAAACTGAAAACACACTGTGAAAGGGTTAAAGTTGTAAGACGAAAGACAAAAACATGGACAACTCCCAGACCTGATGCAAGTTTAAGGCGCTTCCGTATTGGCTTCACTTTTCAGACCAATCTATTGAGTGAGAAATGTCATTAAAATTTGTCCACTCCTAATCCGTTGAGTCCTTAAGGAGGGATAAATTAGAAATAAATGAGTGACTCAACCTTCTCGCTTCATGCTAATTAAGCTGCACATCCTCGTCCCTGAAAGCTGGAGGAATACAGACAAGCAGGAGATATTTCTGACGTCTGTCATGAATGAGCTTCAGGTGGAGATGTTGCACTATAGGTACGTCTGCTGTCACAAATATCGTCAGTTTCTACGCCGGGGTGTGAGCCCTGCACGTCATCGCTTCGGTTTGATACGGGGAGGAAAAGTGACAGGTACAGCCTCAAACAGAAAAGCCTTTAATAGCACAGACACGTCGGACAGCTTGTTATAAAGTTAGGACAGGGGGGCGGCCAGTTTGGCCCAAAACTTCAGATATTCCGCTCACACGCTGGAGCCTCCCGTCTTCGGACAGTCAATACATGATTGATGCTCATGCGAACATAGCGGAGGATTTCCTCAAGGACTCATCCATAACATTTCGTTAATGATTACAGGCCTGCTCCTTCGCCGAGGAGGAGATGAAGTGAAAGGTGAAGATATAATGGTTTGACCACTCAGCTCTCCTCACAGCCAGCCAACGGCTTAATTAGGCACCTTTTGGGCCACTTTGGCATTTACTCTCGCCTTAAATAAAGTCTTGTCCAGCAGGAACAACTGACCCTCCACACATACACACAGACATCTCCAACACCTGTCTCTTTTTATCCTCCAGACAGTCGAGTCCAAACTCACAGTGCAGATGGGATGGAGCTCTTCTTCTCCCCTCAGACCAGTCGGGGGTCTGGGTGTTGTGTCCCCTCATTAATGCTTAACTAACTCCTCCATCAGTCAGTGACCTTGTGCTTGTTACCTGTGACCCTGAGCTAGTTATCCCTCGTAGGGAGTTCACTAATGACCTTTAGACTGGTTTCAATCATGCATTTTTTTAATTTGTAAATTTATAACGGATATTTGTTCTGGTTTGAGTTTCCGCTGCACCTCCAGGATGATTTTATTTTTCTTAGCATGAATCTAGTTACCACTAATACAGTTCATGTATTTCATGTATTTTGCGTTTGTGCCTGTTTGCCAGGGGTGGAAATTAAGTATTTACTCAAATGCTGACAGTACAATTCTGAAGTACATTTTTAGATTTTAGTTTGGCTGTAAAGGGAGTTTTTTTTTAATTGTACCATATCTTAGTATTTGGGCACGAGACTACTGTTTTTGCAATAGACTCCATTATATTTGAGAAAAAAAACAGTAGTCTTTGTGCCCAAATACAAAAGTATGATAAGAAAATGTCTGTATCTCAAAGAACTACAAGGAGCACAATCAAGTATTTGGTATCTATGAACTCATAACAAGTTGAATATCACATATATGCACACATATGCTGTGTAAAAAAATATTTCATATGGGAAACATTTAATAAACACAATGTTAGCGTTTTTCCTAATTTTTTAAAAATACTGCATTTGGCTATTAATAGAAATGTGATTATTCATGTGAGATAAAAAAATTTAAAAATGGTACTGTTAGATACCAAATTTCAACACTTCTGACCAATCAGAACAAATTAATTTCTCCTTATTATACTAAATATAGTCAGTGGTGGAATTACAATTTTGAGGTATGTGTACTTAACATGAGTATTTCCATTTTATGCTACTTTATACTTCTACTCCACTACATTTCAGAGGGAATTATTGTACTTTTTACTTCCGTACATTTATTTGGCAGATATAATTACTATTTACAAAAACAAACATATGATCAGTTTATAAAATGTGTTAAAAATTAAACCAGTGGCTGCTCTTGTTTTCCCCACACCCACACATTTTATACTTTCATTTAGATAACTGTTTGAATCCCAAAGAGATCAATTCTCCATATTTCACTACAAATCAGAGATTAGAGAAAAAGTCCAAAATAGAAATAGAAATTTGTGTGGCAGAACTTTTTTCATTTCTACCTGATTAATCATCTCACGACCCGCCAGATTTATTTTGTGACCCTGTGGAGTCTGACCCCAGGGTTGGGAACCACTGAACTAAACTACTGATATACAGTATATGTTTCTATATTATAAATATAATAATGTATAATTTGCAAAACAAGTACTTTTACTTTTGATACTTTAAGTACATTTAATACTAATGTGCTTTTACTTAAGTACGATTTTAAATGAATTACTTTTACTTGTACTTATACATCATGGCATTGGTACTTTTACTTACATAAAAAAAGGTCAGAGTACTTCTTCCACCACTGAATATATCTTTGGGCACAAATAGATACCTATACTCCGCTACATTCTTAGAGGGAATTATTGTACTATTTCTCCACTGCATTTGTTTCACAGCTACAGTTAAAGTACTTCTTAATTATGGGGGAATATTTTTGCATTATAGTATTTCTACTATACACATCTGAGCATTCTTCCATAGCAGGATCAAAATGTAGCGAGATCTGTGGAGTAAATGCATTGAACTGTTTATTACAGTAGGTATTCTCATTTCATGGGAAAATAATGTAATTTGGTCTCAGTTTCTTCCTCCTGGTTAGCTCACTTTAATCAACTAAAGTGCCTCATTATCTTAAGTTAAACTAGTTGCTTAATATCTTTTGAATAGTGTGTCTTTATCATACAAAATGAATGGTGCTAATAAAAGTGTTTGCTTCTGGGCATAGAAAAATATCAAATTCTAAACGACATAAACAACATGCATTATACAGGAGTTTATGCAGCATTACTGTATATGCTTTAGTGGTTTCATAATAAAGCGAATTACAGCTTTTTTTATTCAATAGATGTCTAAACAAGACAAGAGTCTAATGCATCAAATGATTAGCTGATTAGCCCAGAGGACCACAGCCCTGCGTGGGATTTCATAATATGTTGAATTATCATGAATCTAACAATGTGGCAGTCAATAAGCAAACACGCCAGAGTCCATTTGGACGAGGAAGAACAAGCAGTTTTGCTGAAAAACAATTTACAGACGCCGCAGCCAAAGCCAAAGTCCTCCTTGATCTTCTGTGTAGAAAATGAGACTCTAACCAGGTAAAAGTGCCCGTGACAACTTGACTTATCGGCCTTTAAAGAAAGAGTCTTCAAACAGATGTATCTGGTAATGTGAGCTAGCAGCGGGCCGATGCCGGCAGAAAGCAGCGTCTCGTGCCCTACTTAACCTGTCAAGGCCAGTCTGAGAACTACTCAATCAAGTCTCTATGGGCGGGAAAGAAAAAAAGGTGGTGCAGGAGTGCAGAGGTGAATGAAACATTGGGGAGATCAAGCAGCTGGTGTGTATTTTTATCCCGAGGCGATTACCAGTCTTGCTTGAGAACACAACGGTTCAAAGTGAATTTAATGGATTTGAAACAATTTTAGAGAATCTTTACTTTTTTGAGAGGAGTTCTGTGAAATAAAAGTTGTCTCCTGCTGTCAGTCTCAGTCGAGATAAACTCAAAGGAGTACTGCAGTGATTTAGTGACGCAATCCTTAAAGCTGGGGCTCTCACAAGAGAGAAAGAGACTTTTAAAACGGTAAGAATCAAAGCAGCAGAGGCCGAGATATCGTGACTTTTAGTCCGTAGTAAACTGAGCTTCATGTGTAAAACATGTGGACTACCCCTTTAATTTTAAAGTACTTCAAACAGCCCGTTCTCATTCCCAGAGTGCAAATTACCAACGCTTTGTCACACCCATCGCATGTCATAACAACGCACAAGGCACCTCTTAGCAGAAGTATGAAATGCACTTTTACTTGAAGTAATTTTATGCTGTTGTATTGATACTTTTAATTAAAGGTCGAGTGTGTAGGATCTGGTGGTATCTAGCGGTGAGGTGAGGAGATTACAACCAACTGAAGGCTCTCTGTGTGCCAAGAGTGTTGGAGAGCTACGGTGGCTGACGCGAAAACGCGAATGGCCCTCTCTAGAGCCATCTTGAGCAGAAGCAGTGCGTGTTTAAGTGAGAAGTGAGTGGTGAAGCAAGAGAGAGAGAGCGGTGGCGGCGGCGATGGGAGCGAGTAACGTTAT